>NC_053492.1:472470508-472794258 GCF_905171775.1 Rana temporaria | reverse complement strand
TACAAAAGCACAAATTAGTGTGTTTTTTTTATATAAAAAAATTATTGAAAGAAACATTTTTGCAAGGGAGGTGGGTGGCCGTTGGGGGGGGGGGGGCGCCAAAATGGAGCTTCGCTTGTGTAGGCAGAAATCCTTGCACCGGCCCTGCTCATGTGTAAGGTAAGGTCTACAGGATTGGATATATCAGTTTGTAAATGGATAGAAAACTGGCTGAAAGACAGAATTCAGAGAGTCGTGGTTAATGATTCTTACTCTGAATGGTCCAATGTTATCAGTGGTGTACCCCAAGGTTCAGTGCTGGGACCCTTACTTTTCAATATATTTATAAATGATATTGGGTCTGGGATCAAAAGTAACATTTCTGTCTTTGCAGATGACACCAAGCTATGCAGTGGAATAACGTCCTTGCAGGATGTCTCCAATTTACAAGCCGACCTCAATGCTCTGTCCAATTGGGCGACTGAGTGGCAGATGAGGTTTAATGTTGATAAATGTAAAGTTATGCACTTGGGGGCTAAGAATATGCATGCATCATACATACTAGGGGGAGTACAACTGGGGGATCTGTAGTGGAGAAGGATCTGGGGGTTTTGGTAGATCATAAGCTCAATAATGGCATGCAATGCCAAGCTGCGGTTTCCAAAGCGAGCAAAGTCCTTTCTTGTATTAAGAGAGGTATGGACTCCAGAGACAGAGATATAATTTTGCCCCTGTACAAATCATTAGTAAGACCTCATCTGGAATATGCAGTTCAGTTTTGGGCACCAGTTCTCAAAAAGGATATCGGAGAACTGGAGAAAGTGCAGAGAAGAGCAACCAAACTGATAAGAGGCATGGAGGAGCTCAGCTATGAGGAAAGATTAGAGGAACTGAATTTATTCACTCCTGAGAAGAGGAGAATTAGGGGGGATATGATCAACATGTACAAATATATAAGGGGTCCATACAGTGTACTTGGTGTTGAGTTATTCACTTTACGGTCAACACTGAGGACAAGGGGGCACTCTTTACGTCTAGAGGAAAAGAGATTTCACCTCCAAATACGGAAAGGTTTTTTCACAGTAAGAGCTGTGAAAATGTGGAACAGACTCCCTCCAGAGGTGGTTCTGGCCGGCTCAGTAGATTGCTTTAAGAAGGGCCTGGATTCTTTCCTAAATGTACATAAAATAACTGAGTACTGAGATTTGTAGGTAAAGTTGATCCAGGGTAAATCCGATTGCCTCTCGGGGGATCAGGAGGGAATTTTTTCCCCAGCTGTAGCAAATTGGATCTCATGCTCTGCTGGGGTTTTTTGCCTTCCTCTGGATCAACTGTGGGTATGGAGTTGGGTGTATGGGATTGTATTGTGTTTTTTATTTTGTTTGTTTATTTTTTTGTGGTTGAACTGGATGGACTTGTGTCTTTTTTCAACCTGACTAACTATGTAACTATGTAACTATGTAACTATAAGTGCCCGGTATGCAAGTGGCTAATTTGTTTCATTTTGACACTTTTTTAACTTTTTTTTGATCACTTTTATTCCTAATGCTGGGTTTGGCAACCTCTTAATCGTGATCTATCCGTTGCTCGCAGACAGGTGACAGGTAAACTGCGATCCTTCCTTGACGAAACCCAGAACCTGGGCAGGAGGAGTGGCAGGGGTGGATGTGGAACCGATCTGTTTTTTCCTCCTGCAGCAGCAGCTGAAAGTAGGCTTCTCCTCCTCTACCTCTTGACAACATTCAGCTGCCACAGGAGGAAAATACAGCTGGGTACCCGTCACGCCTGAAATAGGAATGATTAGTGACAGGTCCTCTTTATGGAGAGAGGCGGGGTCAATAAGACCTCACATCTCTCCTCCAGGCTGGAAAGCATGAGATCGTGAAAAAAAATTAACTGATCTCATGCTTTTAGCCGCGATTGCGGCTTTGTTTACTTCTGGGTACCCGGGCGTGACGGGTATCCAGCTGTATTTTCCTCCTGTGGCAGCTGAATGTTGTCAAGAGGGAGAGGAGGAGAAGCCTACTTTCAGCTGCTGCTGCAGGAGGAAAATACAGATCGGTTCCTCTAAAATCCACCCCTGCCACTCCTCCTGCCCAGGTTCTGGGTTTCGTCAAGGAAGGATCGCAGTTTACCTGTCACCTGTCTGAAAACAACAGATAGATCACGATTAAGGGGTTGCCAAACCCAGGATTAGGGTGTGCCCAGGCACACCTGGCACATAGGGTGACCACGTGTCCAGGATTGTCCCGGGCACCTTCATTCCAGGACAATACAGTGTCCCGGAACGAAACTGACACAACCACCCCCCCCCGGGCCAATCTGATGCCCCCAAAAAAGGCCGCCACATCACCGCTTTACTCACTGACAGTACTTGTCCTGGCCGGGAATGCCTGGAGGAGCACAATCCCCACCCCCTGCTTGTGATTGGAGAAATCATAAATCCCGCCTCTTGTGTCCAATCACTGTGCTGTGATTCGTTACAGCACAAGCTGATTTTGGGGAAGGGACGGCGTCCCTGAATGGTAGTTTGGAAATGTGGTCACCCTACTGGCACACCCCTTGCGCACGCCTATGCCTCCTAACCATTTTATATTGTATTGTATCTCACTTTTAATTGCAAAGTCCTCTTTTCACTATATCAATTCTGATTAATAATAATATTGTTTGTGTTCAGCCGAGTCTCTTCATATACAGAAGACGTACACTGCACACTGTGGGGTTATGTGATAAAAACTGTCAGCAGAGGCTTGGCTTGTCCTCTGGCCAATGGCCCTATAAGCAATCCTGCTTTGATGGGCGCCCAGGGATGGCACACGTTCAGGTTCGTACTGACAGCCTCTCGTAACTTGCTGCAGGCAACTTCACTAGGGTAAAGGTCCGCGTTGGCAGGTTTGCTGTGCTGGCAAACAGGTGAACGGAGCCGCACAATCACATTACTTGACACAAAACCTTTTTTTTCTAAGGTTGACAAAGAATGTCAGTCTTTGCTGTGCTGTAGCGCCTCTCAAGAGAAGCTCAAGGTGATGAGATTTATGGGTAAGTGGTACTGCTGCCATCCTTTTTACAGTTCTGTTTCCCAGGGACTCCCATGGGTAAAGCCCTGCCTGCCTGACCCAAAAGAGTTGCTTTAAGCCCTTTGCTGAACTTAGGGCAGGGCTCAAAATTTCAAGCCCTGAGCTACTAGCCAAGTCTCAAGGGTTACTCACCACCAGTTGCCCCACCCAACCCTTACCCTGCCCACCCCTAACCACGCTATCATAAATTATCTCATGAAATTACACTTAAATGTTTTATGCAGAATTAAGTTACAGGAATTAATATTAACAACAACTTTATCAGTTCCCCTCGGCACAGCCTCACCAGTGCCCATCAATGCAGGCTCACCAGTGCCCATCAATGCAAGCTCACCTGTGCCCATCAATGCAGCGTGACCTGTGACCATCAATGCAGCGTGACCTGTGCCCATCAATGCAGCGTGACATGTGCCCATCAATGCAGCCTCACCATTCCCATCATTGCAGCCCCACCGTGCCCCACATTGGAGCCTCACCATGCCCTACAACATTACAGCCTCACCGTGCCCCACATTGCAGCCTCACTTTGCCCCAATTGCAGCCTCACTTTGCTCAATTGCAGCCTGACTGTGCCCCTATTGCAGCCTGACTGTGCCCCCATTTTCAGCCTGACTGTGCCCCCATTTTCAGCCTGACTGTGCCCCCATTTTCAGCCTGACTGTGTCCCCATTTGCAGCCTGACTGTGCCCCCATTTGCAGCCTTACAGTGCCCCCATTGCAACCTTGCCAGGGCGGAGTAAGTAATAGGGTGTCTGCATCGTGCATGGAGTTAGAGGAGATCCGTGGGATCACCGAGCGGTAAACGTGCCATAACAGCTTAAAAATTTGAGGGCTGCATTAGGGTTCTGAACCCCAAGAACACAGCCAGGCCTGGACTGGACATAGGGCACATCAGGCACATCGGGCATTTTCCCAGTGGGCCGGGCTGCTTGTCTGCATGTCCTAACAAGAGCTGGAAAATGCAGTAGGTAGGTAAGCAGGGACCGCGGCCTGGACTGGCACAGACCGTGGCCTAGACAAGGCTGACGCAGACTGCGGTTGCTGCTCACCTCCCGTTATGCGGCCATGCCTGTGTCTTCTCTCCCGGGTAATCACCTGCTTGTTAATAGGATCCAGATGTGACACTCCTCCCGCCCCCTACCTGCTAATAGGAAAAGACCCTGGAGAGGACACCCAGGCTGAATCCTTCCTCAGCCCTGCCGAAAGTAGGACTGTGCAGAGGAGGCAGAGAATAAAAGGAGGCATTGTCATTAGAGAGAAAAAGGGGGAGGGGACGGCATGACTGCAAGGGGCATTGTAATGGGGGGTGCTGTGATTGCTAGGGTCACTGTAATGTAAAGGGACACTGTGTGATATAAATATCTTGTCACCAGCATCCCTCTAGGAGTTTATGTGTGATATCACAAGGGGGCCGGTCGGTGACACCAAAGGGGGGTAGGGTCACCAGGTGACATCACCAGCTGGTCCCACCCCTTACCTATTTAAGAACTGTCAAACGGCGGAGTAGGCATTCGGCAGCCAGCTGTCCTTGAAGTCCCCCCATTATGATGACGTTTGCCTGTCTCGCTGCCATTTCTATTTGTGATCATAGGTCCCGCTCCTCCTCCTCCTTCAGGTTGGGTAACCTATAACATACCCCCACTATTCATTTTCTATTTACTTCTTCTCATCTCTTCCTCCTTCCGATACAAGGAAGACCCCTGGATATTTGCCAGCCAATCGTGTGAGTTGTCAAACCAAGTTTCAGTTGTTCCCACAAAGTCTAAATCCCTGTACAGACAAGCGGGAATCCCGTCGGGGAAAAAAACATTGGGTTTTCCCGACCGGATTCCTAGCAGGTTTGCCATGAAAAGCCCTGTATACACACGGCCACAGAAAAACTTGCCTTTCTTTTGAATGGCAAGAACGCGGTGACGTCATCGACTACGACGAGCCGGTGTCTCGTCAGATTCGATTCAGTCACCGCCATCTTGCTACACCCCAGACTAACGTTGTATGCTACTGCGGATGCGTCAAAGTGTTATCGAGCATGCACGGTTTTTCTACCCTGCAGGTAAGCATTCAGACGACCGGTTTTCTCGTCAGGAAACACTCTACCGGGAATCCCGACGGGAAAATAGAGAGCAGGGTTCTCTATTTTGCCGTTAGGATTCCCGGCTGTTTTCCTGACGGGAAAACTGCTGGGGAGCATACACATGGCCGGGATTCCCGGCCAAATGCTCTCCTGGCAGTTTTCCTGCCAGTAAAAACGGTCGTGAGTACGAGGCTTTAGTCCTCCTTGTGTAATAGCAGCTCCAGTTCCTCTATTTTGTTAGCTAGGCTCTTAGAATTTGTGTATACGCCTCTCAGTGTTGTATGAGTGTGTATTATTTTCTCCTTAAGTTTCCTCTGGCTTCGTTCTCGAATTGTCCATTCATTCTCCCCAGTGATCATTTTAGCTGCTTGCATGCCAGAAACCACAAATCAGACCGAGACAGAAGTACAGTTAAATCACACTTGTTTAATAATAAAAGAAAATAGAACAAACTTAGTCAAAACATAGCCAAAGTTTGGTAACCGTAATGGATAGTCAGACAAGCCAGAAGGTCAGGAAGCCAGGGATCAGTGTAGTGGAACAGCAAGCAAGATCTGGAGCCAGAAGGAACATCAGCAAAGTAAAGTCTTTAAAACGGAGTTCCACCCAAAAATGAAACTTCCGCTTTTTGGAATCCTCGCCCCCTCCGGTGTCACATTTGGCACCTTTCAGGGGAAAGGAGGGAGCAGATACGTGTCTAATATAGGTATTTGCTCCCACTTCCGGGCAAAGATTACCTCGGTGATTGAGGTGACCTACATCACTTCCGGCCCCTACTCCAGCCCCCCCCCCGCTGTCTTCTGAGAGACACACAGGTCCCAGAAGACAGCAGGGACCAGTGGGAACGTGCAGCGCCACTAGGTCGCAAGGCTTCACTTCCTGATTCCCTTACCGAAGATGGCGGCAGCAGCCGAGAGCCGACAGACAGATTGGCTTCGGCTGCCGACATCGCGGGCGTCCTGGACAGGTAAGTGTCCATATATTAAAAATCAGCAGCTGCAGTATTCACGTAAATGACGCGCCTAACGAACCGCGCATGCACGCGCATGCTCAGTATCACGTCCAATTTTCTCCCTAAGTTACGCCGGCTCAATGTTTAGTCGACGTGAACGTAACCTACGCCCATCCCCATTCACGGACGACTTACGCAAACAACGTAAAATACGACGCTGTTCCGACGTTTCCGACGTCCATACCTTAACATGACTTGCCCCTGCTTTATGAGGGGTAAAGTTATGCCGGTCGTACGCCTTACGTAAACAGCGTATTTTAATACGCCAGGCGCAAGTACGTTCGTGAATCGGCGTATCTAGCTCATTTGCATATTCGACGCGGATATATACGGAAACGCCCCTAGCGGCCAGCGTAAATATGCACCTAAGATACGACGGCGTAAGAGACTTACGTCCGTCGTATCTTGGACAAATTCTGGCGTATCTGATTCTTTGAATCAGGCGCCGAGATACAACGCCTCACATTCGGAGATCTGGAGATACGCCGTCGTAGGTCCTTTGTGAATCTGGCCCCCTGTCTCGCATACAGCTTGACAAGTCACATTCCACATCTTATACTTTTCACACAAAACAGTGGGCCAGATTCACAAAAGAGATACGACGGTGTATCTCCTGATACGCCGTCGTATCTCTGTGATCCGCCCGTCCTAACTATGCGGCTGATTCATAGAATCAGGTTACGCATAGATAGCCCTAAGATCCGACAGGTGTAATTGACTTACACTGTCGGATCTTAGGATGCAATTCTATGCCGGCCGCTAGGTGGCGAGGCCATTGCGGTCGGCGTAGAATATGCAAATGACTAGTTACGGCGATCCACGAACGTCCGCGATACCCGTCGCTCTGACTTTACGTCGTTTCCGTCGAGATACGCGTCGCAAAATTAGGTGTTCTAAGCAATGTTAAATACAGTATGGCCATCGTTCCCGCGTCGAAATTAAAAAAATCACGTCGTTTGCGTAAGTCGTCCGTGAATGGCGCTGGACGCCATTTACGTTAACGTCTAAAAAAATTACATCCGTGCGACGTCATTTAGCGCAATGCACGTCGGGTAATTTTCCCGACGGAGCATGCGCAGTACGTTCGGCGTGGGAACGCGCCTAATTTAAATGGTGCCCGCCCCATTTGAATTAGGCGGGCTTGCGCCGAGCGGATTTTCATTACACCGCCGCAAGTTTACAGGTAAGAGCTTTGTGAATCAGGCACTTACGCTGTAAACCTGCGGCGGTGTAACGTAAATGGGATACGTTACGCTGCCGTGGAGCAACGTAAATGTATCTGAATCTGGCCCAGTGTTATTAGCATACATAATGAAAGGTCTTAGAAGCCAGGCTTAATTAACACCTAAAAGCTAGACATCTGACCTTTACAGACTTCATTAGCATCTCAACAGCCTAGGTTAAGCATTGAAGGAGACATCCTATTGACCTGTTGTGGACAGCATTAACCAAACTGTAATATTCCAAGATATCCTGCAAAACATGAATTATCATTTATCAGTCACCCTATGCCCAAAAGGGGCACAGGGTGACCCTAGACACAAGAGTCATTAGTGACGCTGGCACAGGAGTACCCCCCCCCCCATCCTTCAAAGGTCTCTGGGTGTCACGGGCCATTCCGTTACAATCTTCAATCCTCCTGCTGACCACCACCAATAGCCACCACATTTTTGTTCCTGTTAACCCCTAATGAGTTTTAGTAAGGGTCCCTGAGACCTGGAAATTATTTTAGGGGCTCCTCTGGGGTAAAAAAAGGTTAAGAAAAGCTGCTCTATAGAAATATTCTCATTTCAATGGGTTATCCCGAGGAGGAGGAGGGGGGGGCTTGGAATTTTTCTAGCTGGTTTAATTGCTTTGCTATGGGAATATATCAATGTCTTTTGCTACGACTTTTGACTGCCTAATGATCTGGGTAATGTTACTTAAATCCACGTTTACCTTTTGTTACTTGAAGGTTTCTTCTCTGAAATTGCTATTTTTCTCTTTTCTTATTGACCCCTTTGCTTTGCTATGTGAATATCTCAATGTCTACACCTTTATGGTTACTCTCGTAATAATAACAACAATAAAAGCATTAAATGTGTGGGGGAAAAAAAGAACTAGCTAAGACTTCTCTCGGTGGGTAATGCAACAATAGAAATCAAACATGTATTTAGCCACGTTTCTGAAAGAGCTTTCACTCGATAATAAATGGAGTAGCCAGCCTGGCAGAGCCCCATAGCCTGCTATTTGTACTTTTTCTCAGTGAGACAATCCAGCCATACATTGTACAAGTGCAACCTTCACTCCCGCATTCTAATAATACAAATTCCCCCACAAAATGGGTTTCTGAAAGGTTCACAATTACAGTTTAAATTGTTTGCATATAACTGTTCTACAAATGCAATACAATACGAGTTTACTTGTCAATCAAATCATAATGGGTTTCTTGGAAATAAGTCGGTCCATTCAGAGCAGCCATAGTCAACCCGGGTTCCTTCAAAGGTTGCTAGAACTTTCTTGAGCTGTGGATGATTGGCCTCCTATCGGATGGTGCCTGCATGGTTCCAGGACCAACGCTAATTGGTAGAGTCAGTGGCATGACACCAATCATCTTTTTAGATTCTTCCTACTGATCACCAATGTAAGGGACATTCTTCCCACTGATCACCAATGTTTGCCGCATACAACCTGTCAGTGTCCGGTACCCAGATCCCCGATGGTTCGTTCAAGCCCTATTGGATCACCTGCCTCCGGGTTTTCCTCAAGCCGAACCCCCACCGAACAGCACAACTCGCTTGGGATCTTCTCAATGGAGATGGGGGAACCCAGTAAGTCACTGGGGCCCCTTAGCAGCATCAGTTGCTCCAGGCCATGAGGGCCCAGAGTCAGGAACTCCGCGTAGCACGTGTGCCATGGCCTGGTAGGCCATATCGCCGGGGCCCGTGATGTGCGCACACCCTAAAGGTGGGTGCCGCACCTGGAACCAGGAACCCACGAAGAACCCAGAGCAAAGGCCTCCACCACAGAAATACCCCTCCCCAGCATGCTCCGCGAGGGAAAACTCCTGCAATTGGCTGCTGGGAAGAAGCAGCTCCGCCTGAACCCCTCTGGCGCCACCTACCATCCGGAGATGAAACGGCATCCTGGGAGAACAGAATGACCCACAAGACAGTTCAGGGCTGACGACAGCCAAATTTAAATAAATCAAACACAGATGAGAGCAAGTAAGTCTCTCATCCCACTAGATTTAACATAGCACCTGTACTGATAAGTACACAGGCGCTACACACTCCCCCCACTTGAAATGACACTGTCCCCAGTGTCCTAAGGCATTCAAGCCTGAATGCCGGCCTGGATCTGCTAAAACAGTAAAGAAAAGTAGGAAAAGAGGAGATAAAAAAAATTGCATAACTTTGAAATACAAATATTAGCTTCCTTGAATACTACAGGAAGAACTATGGCATTACAAAACATCACAATAACATACACAACCCTATCTATCTATCCTGCCCATTCTCCGACAGTGTTGATAGTAGGTGGGTCCATTAACCTGAAAGAGAAAAAACAAAGAACCTACACACAATATATATATATATATATATATATATATATATATATATATATATATATATAATATTATAATAATAATTTTTACTATTTACAACCTCAAAAAAAAAAACACATTGCAGAACGCTGCCCCTATCGGTCAATACGCTGGTACTACACGGCAGTCCAATATTCATTTCAAAACACAAAGCAGGAGAAGGGAAATGTAGAAGATGACATTTCCTTCATTAAAGTCATTCCTGATGTTGGGAAGAAGCTGGCAAGGCCCCACTTTAACTGGCTGATCCCACCCAACACGAAGTTCTTCACATGAGCAGTAATGTGGATGTGGAGAGGTAGGCAGGAGAAACAAACTTGTCCAAGACTTCTTAAAAAGTAACAAATCAGGTATTATAGACATGAGGTCTATTTGTGGAATCGAGGGTCAGGCAAATAGATGGTGTCCCCTCGTGTGGTAGTGGAAGTCACCGAGAAAACCTGATCTTCCTTCCCAGGGCATTTCAACACTACTCGGTCACGGTAAATGTGGTGGCCCCAACTCCAGTCCCTGAGGCAGCGCTCAAATCGAGGATTTAAATGGGCAAGTGTGAAGGATGCTTCAGTTTAAATTCTCCCTGCTAAGTAATATTGCTGTGTGTTAAGTGTAACAGGTGATTTCAGGTGTGACTCACCCCTCTGCTAACAGGCTTTTGAAATGTTAATGACCCTTCCTCAGCCAGTCCTATTTCAAAGGGTAATTGTGTGTGGGAAGGAGCCCTGTGGTTACTGTTTACTATGATTAGAAGTGGCTCATGTTAATTATTATGATTGCTTCATTGTGGTCAGGCTGTCTAGATAATGTATTCTGTACAACTAGTAATTACCTTCACTGATGTCATTATCTAAAGAAAATGTGTTTTCAGGGTCGGCTCCGAAATGTCTGCCTATGATCTGTATGGAAGCCCCAGTGTGAGGGGCGGAGATTTGTTATTGTAACAGTTTTGGAAATTACATATAAGCTGTGTGTTATACCATTAAAGGCTGTCTTGTTCCAGCAGTAAGCTTGACCCATGTGTGGCTTATTGGGTGATTCCAGCATTATTCCTCCTCGTGGAATATTGGGTGACTTTTTTTATGGGAAGAAGGGAAGACTTTGACGGGGATATCATCTTAATACCGTCACAACTGGTTGGCAGCAGCGGGATTTTCCCTTCTACTCTCCTTTACACCCGGATTCCAAGCAGACACTGGAAGAACTACTGGAAGTTTGTGGAAGGATTGCTAGCAACAAAACCAAGCGGGTTATCATAGCAGAATTAATGGAGCGAGACCAGGAGAACTTGGTTGCAGCAACGCCAGCAGTACAAGAGATGGAGACACTAGTGATTCAGGAAGAGGAATCGCCAGCCAACAAGCTAATGAAATAGAAGCTAGCATGGTTCGGTCCGAACCCAACGGCGGATGTGGTGCTGAAAGTGATGGACCTGTTAGCAAAGGCAGAACTACAGAAGGCTAAACAAATAAGAGACGCAGAACTACAGAAGGATAAACAAATAAGAGACGCAGAACTACAGAAGGATAAACAAATAAGAGAGGCAGAACTACAGTTAAAACTGGCAGCAGTCCAACAAGCAGCCGCACATTCTCCAAACAATGAGTACAGCACAGCAGACGCAAGGAAGATTCCGTTTAGCGCTTTTAAAGCTTTTGATGAAAAGGACTGTGAGATTGATAACTACCTGGCAGATTTTGAGCGACAATGTAACCTGCACCGAATAGCTAGAGGAGAGTGGGTTGCAATATTGTCAAGCAAACTGTCAGGCAAAGCTTCTGATGCTTTCCGGACCGTGCCAGATCAGGATCTCCATAGCTACGCCCGGGTTAAAGAAGTGCTCCTGGCTCGTTATGCAGTAACCCCAGAGTCCCACCGACAGAAGTTCAGGGACTCACGCAAAACCACGAAAGACTCATACGCAGAATGGGCATGCCAGTTATCCCTGTCAGCCTCTAACTGGGTTAACAGCAGCCAGGCCACCACCGCAGAGGACATTTTGCAACTAATGCTCCTGGAGTAATTTTACAATCACATCCAGACAGACGTCAAAGACTGGGTGAGAGATCGCAGGCCCATGACTACCAGAGGCCGCGAAGTTGGCGGATGAATGCGGATACTCACAAGACAAACCCGGTCACACCACGAGTACAACCTCCTAACAGACCGATGACATCTAGCCCTCGCTATCCACGCCAGGAGGACAACGAACAACGCTGCTTCCGGTGCAAACAGCTGGGTCACTTCAAGCAGAATTGCCCCCTGAATGACAACACCAGGTCAAATTGGTCTCAACCTGGGTACCGCCCACCAGCAGCAGCCCATTGTGTAGACTCGGCTTGGGATCCCCAGGAGCTGGGTCGGGAAGAACCATTGGGCACCCCTTACGAAGCCCTCATGGTACAATCTGCTATTACGGACAACAGGGAACACCATTGTCAGCTGGTCATGGGCGACAGCCATGAGCCGGAGGGGCCCTGGAGGTAGCTGGGCAGAAAGAGGCACCGCCGGCTACCCTCCAAGAAGAAGAGGTCCTGGAAGCCGTATAACAAGCTGACCTGGGAGGAGAAGAAGCCACTGGAGGAGAGGGAGTCGCAGCGGGCGTCCCAGATGCGGGCCGAGATGTTCGCCAAGGGCCCACCGGTGGCCCCTTACACCACCACCCAGTTCCTGATGATGAAGGACCACGTGGAGAGCCTGCAGGACATGAGCAAGCAGGAGCTGATCCATGAGTACATGGAGCTGGAGGAGTACATAAGCCGCATGGAGGAGGAGAACAACCACCTGAGGTCACAGCAGGCTGACCCCCCCAGGCTCCATGAACTGGAGATGGAGCTGGAGAAGCTCAAAGAGGAGAACCGGTGGCTGCGGAGGGAGCAGGGGGTGGCTGACCCTATGGGGCACTGATCCCCCCCCCGAACTCTGAGCACCAGTGCTACAGCATTTCAACAAATATAACTTTTTCTTTTTTTATGAATCCTCTGTGATTGTCACTTCAGAGCCATAACCTGCCCCCTCCCATAGTGGGACACCTAGATGGCGGCACACAGACCCATTCGCCGTCTTCACACTGACTGCTGGTGACTCTGCAGATCGCACAAAGACTTGGGGACTGACCGGCGTGTGATCTGACGACCCGGTGACATACCTGAGTCGGAAGCAGTTGCCAAGGGAGGTCAGTCACGCCAAACGGAGTTAACCTCGGACTAAAAGCTCTGAACCCGTCAACCCTACTGGACCAGGGAAGGTCCAACCGGGTTGCCGGAGCAGGGAGAAAAAGGGGGGCCATTGTGAAGGATGCTTCAGTTTAAATTCTCCCTGCTAAGTAATATTGCTGTGTGTTAAGTGTAACAGGTGATTTCAGGTGTGACTCACCCCTCTGCTAACAGGCTTTTGAAATGTTAATGACCCTTCCTCAGCCAGTCCTATTTCAAAGGGTAATTGTGTGTGGGAAGGAGCCCTGTGGTTACTGTTCACTATGATTAGAAGTGGCTCATGTTAATTATTCTGATTTCTTCATTGTGGTCAGGCTGTCTAGATAATGTATTCTGTACAACTAGTAATTACCTTCACTGATGTCATTATCTAAAGAAAATGTGTTTTCAGGGTCGGCTCCGAAATGTCTGCCTATGATCTGTATGGAAGCCCCAGTGTGAGTGGGCAGAGATTTGTCATTGTAACAGTTTTGGAAATTACATATAAGCTGTGTGTTATACCATTAAAGGCTGTCTTGTTCCAGCAGTAAGCTTGACCCATGTGTGGCTTATTGGGTGATTCCAGGAATATTCCTCCTCGTGGAATATTGGGTGACTTTCTTTATGGGAAGAAGGGAAGACTTTGACGGGGATATCATCTTAATACCGTCACAGCAAGGTTCAGGTCCGTGCTCTTTACAACTCGGGTACCTTCAAATAGGTCCATATGGCATCATGGCCCCATTCCTCCCGTTCCTGATCAATCTGGTAAAGGAGAAGGGGTGGCACATATGGGTATTCGTACCCGTATTTGGTGGCAACTTTCTGTACCACCACGCGCTGCAACCGAGCCAAGTTGGGCAGCATTCGCGGGTCTCCGCATCCCGGCAGTACAACAGCATCCGGTGCCCGTCTGAGAGCAGGCACGGCAGGGGGCAGGGGAGCGGTGAGAGTAAGAACAGAAACAGACTCACCCTCTCCCCAGGTTAGCTGCGGAACGTTTCGATTTGATGCATTGGGCCCTCGTGGTGCGCTCCAGCCGGAGCGTTTCTTTCGCCTCGTGCGGGGGGCTCGAAATCCTCCGAACCCCTGCGATTCTGGGAACTCTGGCTCGATAAGATGATCGATGGTGCCATTGTCTGAAAAGGAGTCCAGTTCTGAGGAGTTTAACTCCTCCGCAGGTGGGTAACCACAAGCCTTGGCTGATGGGTCTCTTGGCCAATCCGGTAAGGAACGACGGGCAGGTAGGCCTCGACCGCAGCCGCGGGAGGCCTGTGCAGGGCCCTCTCCAATGGTAGCACGCCACACTGAGACCGCTGTGGTTGTGGTGGTCTCTGACATGGCTTCGGCCTGTGTATTGGTCACATAAGACACAGAGTCTCTTTGGTCCGTCTCGCTCAGTTCGCTTACCTCCACGAATCGGGATGGTGAGGCAGCGGTTAGCAGAGTCAAGGTGGACGAGACGGTGACGACTTCTGGGTCAGCAGCCTCCGGCTCTACGATCTCCACCGACGGAGAGGGATCCGGCCCTGTGGCTTCCTCCTCTGCGGTAACAGTCCCGGAGATCCAATTCACCCGGTACTCCCGGGGAGCTTCAGCGGGTGACCCTATTTTGAAGAGGTAGGCCCAACATCTTTTGCACCGGGCAAAAGGCATCAAACGGCAGCGAGGGAGCGGACATCGTACACGTGGTCTCTCTCTCTCGCAAGTAGGGCGTTGGTCTGCTGGTTTGGCGCAAAACCTTTACTCTACGTCTCACGCAGGGGTGGGTGACTCCTCCCACTTGAAGAACTTGTCTGGGCATGTTGCAGGCACGCACTCCGCTGCACGTATGCCCAGGCTTTGGCTATCGAGGTTAACTCCCTCTTTGCCACACAGTTCAACACACGACACTCTTTGCTCTCGGTAATAAAATAACTCACGGTTTTGTTGCCAATGGTAACAGCCAAAATCCCAGACAAGGTTATTATTGCGTCCATTGACACCAATTCTAGGGGTTATTATAGCATCTATTGACACCAATGCTGGGGGTTACTATTGCATTCATTGACACCAATCTGGGGGGTTATTATAGCATTCACTGATACCAATGCTGGGGTTTATTATTGCGTCCAATGATACCAATGCAGGGGGCTATTATTGCATCCATTGACACCAATGCGGGGGGTTATTATTGCATCCATTGACACCAATGCGGGGGGTTATTATAGCATTCATTGACACCAACGCTGGGGGTTATTATTGCGTCTATTAACACCAATGCTGGGGGTTACTATTGCATCCATTGACACCAATGCGGGGGGTTATTATAGCAATTATTGACACCAATGCTGGGGGTTATTATAGCAGTTATTGACACCAATGCTAGGGGTTATTATTGTGTCCATTGACACCAATGCTGGGGGTTATTGTACGCCAACTTCATTTGGATGTTGAGTTGCGAAAATGCGCTGCTATTGTGCAACCCCCAAGAGGTGTTGGGGGCCGCACTTGAGGCCCTCTATAATTCAGGTTGATCCTCACTGCCTTAGTGGGGACAAAGCGGCAGAACGGGAACCACGCCCTTTATCACACTGTACAGAGGTACAGGTTGCAAACACTGTAGAAAATGATGTATTTGTGGTCGGATAGATTACTTTCTTTTGGTCCCTCTGAACGTTTGTAAAAACACATTTGCATGGAGCATCACGCCGTCTCTACACGCGTTGTGACTAGTGAGTGGGTGTCGGAGGAGGGGGGGGTGGAATTCATCCGAGGCCCAACTATTGTAATTAATCCATTAATGCATTTCTCATGTCCGCCATCAACGCTCGTTAGCTGGAGGTGTGAACTAATTAGTTTGTTTTCTGCTGGCTTTACATCATTTTTTGTACTTTATTGTGTCCAGCAAGCTCGCTGCTTTAACTTTTAATTGTGCTGTAATTATGTTAATGGATACGGATTACAGAACTTCCCATAGACACGAGATTTAAAGCCCGACCCCCCCCCCCCCAACTAAACATCGGCCCAGATTCACAGAGAGCGGGCGCACATTACGCCGCCGTAGCGCATATCAATGTACGCTACGCCGACGCAGCGCAGAGAGGCAAGCATGGAATTCAGGAAGCCATTGCTCCCAAAGCTGCGTCGGCGTGGCGTAGGTTTCGAAGGCGCAGGCCGGCGTAGGTGGAAGTGGGCTTGCCCCTTGCAAACCCATGCAAATGAGGTGTGACCCCATGCAAATGATGGTTGGAGAGCCAGACAAGTAGGTTGAACGAACTGCGCATGTGTCGTGTCGTGGACGCATCCCCCGTGCGCATGCTCATAACCACGTGGGAACAACTACCTAAAATACGCCGGAGCACTGCCTACGCCATGAACGTAATCTACGCCCATCCAGACACACGTTCAATGTAAACTACGTAACATACGCGGACTTGTGTTCACTGATGCAGACCTTTACATGTCTGCTGCTGAGTTACACCTCCTTTATGGGGACTAAGTTTACACCGGACGTACAACTTACGCGCACCTCTCGTAGCCTGCGTCGGGCGCGCGCAGGTTTGTGAATCGCCGTATTTTCCTCATTTGCATATTTGAATGGCTAATCAATGGCAGCGCCACCATTAGTCCGGCATAAATGTGCGCCCACCCTACGCCGGCGTAGGCAAGTTACGTTGGCGGGATAAAGCCTGTTTTTAGGCGTATCTTAGTTTGTTGGTCCGGCGCACGTCGGCGTATCTTGAGATACGTCGGCGCAAGTGCTTTGTGAATCCGGGCCATTGTTTCTTTTTTTTTATTTAGATGAAGGTTTAGAACCCCTGTCAGGTTTTCGTTGCCAAATGGAGATTAAAGCGTTTGTTACCTCAACATTTCATATTCCTGATATGTGTCTGCTGTACCATGGAAATTCGAAAATTTTCAAAAAAGAAATCGGAAATTAAAAAAAAATGGAAATTCGAAAATTTGAAAAACTGAAATAATAAGTAACTAATTATAACTTAACTATTACTAGCCATTAAATTATAGGTATTGGAATTTCCTTTCAAATTTGGCTGTTAGTGAACGTAACGAATACGAATTTATCCGAAGTTACCAATTATCCGAAAATAACGAATGCCGCATCTAAACAAATGGAACGTAACAAATTGATAATAATAAATTCCAATAAAACCATTTTATTATTATTAATTTGTTTAGTTCCATTTGTTTAGACGCGGCATTCGTTATTTCGGATAAATTTGTATTCGTTACATTCACTAACAGCCACATTTGAAATGAAAATTCCAATACCTATCATTGAATAGTTATTAGTTAGTAATTGTTAAGTTGTTATTAGTTAGTTATTATTTACAATTTTCAAATTTTCAGGTTCTTTTTTTTTTTTTATTTACTATTTTTTTTTCCGGATTTACAAATTGCAATCATAATAAGGGTCACTATTGCTGATACTACGGTAGAACGCCCGGGACAGGGTTTGACAAATGTGCTTGGAATCTAGGAGCCAGCTAAAAAAGTTAGGAGCCAGAAAACGCGCCCCGTCCCGCCAAGCTCGCGCGCAGAAGCGAACACATACGTGAGTAGCGCCCGCATATGTAAACGGTATTCAAACCACACATGTGAGGTATGGCCGCGATCGTTAGAGCGAGAGCAATAATTCTAGCACTAGACCTCCTCTGTAACTCAAAACATGCAAGCAACACCATCAACGTTGCTATCATCAGAAGGCTGCTCTTCAAGGGCAACCATTGCCGATGCTTGAAGGCCTGTGATATTTTTGCTACTTTGCTACTGTAGCAACGAAGCCTTTAAAACAGTTTAAAACAGCCTTTAATGCCGTGACCCCTTGATAAAATTTCCCAAGTTGTGGGGACCCCTAACAGTAAAATAATTTTCGTAGTGTGGGTTGTTAGCACCCAATAATTTGCTCCCCTAACCCGTGGACATTTAGCGCTCCCTGCATCCCTACCACAATATTAAAACCCCTTATGGTACATTTTAGGATGTGCCCCTCTCTCTGATCTCCTTTCATTCCCTTTTGTCTCTCTCTATCCTAATTCCCCCCCCCCCCCCATCCCTCTCTTTAGCCGTGTTTCTTGTTCTTTCTTTTATTAGTTTTCTCCCTTTTTCTTTGTTCCTCCCCCTCTTTTCCTCCCCCTGTGTTCTCTATTTTTATTCCTTCTTTTACTCCTTGGTGGGGGGTGGGGGAAATGGGATGAGTGGCAGTGCTGGCGGGGAGTTGAGAAGAGTGGCAGTGCTGGTGGGAAGTTGGAAAGAGTGGCAGTGCTGGCGGGGAGTTGGGAAGAGTGGCAGTGCTGGTGGGGAGTTGGGATCAGTGGCAGTGCTGGCGGGGAGTTGGGAAGAGTGGCAGTGCTGGTGGCGAGTTGGGATGAGTGGCAGTAATGGCGGGGAGTTGGAAAGAGTGGCAGTGCTGGTGGGGAGTTGTGAAGAGTGTCAGTACTGGCGGGGAGTTGGGAAGAGTGGCAGTGCTGGCGGGGAGTTGGGAAGAGTGGCAGTGCTGGCGGGGAGTTGGGAAGAGTGGCAGTGCTGGTGGGGAGTTGGGAAGAGTGGCAGTGCTGGTGTGGAGTTGGGATAAGTGGCAGTGCTGGCAGGGAGTTGGGAAGAGTGGCAGTGCTGGCGGGGAGTTGGGAAGAGTGGCAGTGCTGGCGGGGAGTTGGGAAGAGTAGCAGTGCTGGCGGGGAGTTGGGAAGAGTGGCAGTGCTGGTGGGGAGTTGGGATAAGTGGCAGTGCTGGCGGGGAGTTGGGAAGAGTGGCAGTGCTGGTGGGGAGTTGGGATCAGTGGCAGTGCTGGTGGGGAGTTGGGATCAGTGGCAGTGCTGGTGGCGAGTTGGGATGAGTGGCAGTAATGGCGGGGAGTTGGAAAGAGTGGCAGTGCTGGTGGGGAGTTGTGAAGAGTGTCAGTACTGGCGGGGAGTTGGGAAGAGTGGCAGTGCTGGCGGGGAGTTGGGAAGAGTGGCAGTGCTGGCGGGGAGTTGGGAAGAGTGGCAGTGCTGGTGGGGAGTTGGGAAGAGTGGCAGTGCTGGTGTGGAGTTGGGATAAGTGGCAGTGCTGGCAGGGAGTTGGGAAGAGTGGCAGTGCTGGCGGGGAGTTGGGAAGAGTGGCAGTGCTGGCGGGGAGTTGGGAAGAGTGGCAGTGCTGGCGGGGAGTTGGGAAGAGTGGCAGTGCTGGTGGGGAGTTGGGATAAGTGGCAGTGCTGGCGGGGAGTTGGGAAGAGTGGCAGTGCTGGCAAGGGGGTTTGGGAAGATTGGCAGTGCTGGCGGGGAGTTGGGATCAGTGGCAGTGCTGGCGGGGAGTTGGGAAAAGTGGCAGTGCTGGTGGGGAGTTGGGAAGAGTGGCAGTGCTGGCGGGGAGTTGGGAAGAGTGGCAGTGCTGCCGGGGAGTTGGGAAAAGTGGCAGTGCTGGTGGGGAGTTGGGAAAAGTGGCAGTGCTGGTGGGGAGTTGGGAAGAGTGGCAGTGCTGGCGGGGAGTTGGGATAAGTGGCAGTGCTGGCGGGGAGTGGGAAGAGTGGCAGTGCTGACGGGGAGTTGGGATAAGTGGCAGTGCTGGCGGGGAGTGGGAAGAGTGGCAGTGCTGGCGGGGAGTTGGGATAAGTGGCAGTGCTGGCGGGGAGTGGGAAGAGTGGCAGTGCTGGCGGGGAGTTGGGAAGAGTGGCAGTGCTGGCGGGGAGTTGGAAAGAGTGGCAGTGCTGGTGGGGAGTTGGGAAGAGTGGCAGTGCTGGTGTGGAGTTGGGATAAGTGGCAGTGCTGGCAGGGAGTTGGGAAGAGTGGCAGTGCTGGCGGGGAGTTGGGAAGAGTGGCAGTGCTGGCGGGGAGTTGGGAAGAGTAGCAGTGCTGGCGGGGAGTTGGGAAGAGTGGCAGTGCTGGTGGGGAGTTGGGATAAGTGGCAGTGCTGGCGGGGAGTTGGGAAGAGTGGCAGTGCTGGCAAGGGGGTTTGGGAAGATTGGCAGTGCTGGCGGGGAGTTGGGATCAGTGGCAGTGCTGGCGGGGAGTTGGGAAAAGTGGCAGTGCTGGTGGGGAGTTGGGAAGAGTGGCAGTGCTGGCGGGGAGTTGGGAAGAGTGGCAGTGCTGCCGGGGAGTTGGGAAAAGTGGCAGTGCTGGTGGGGAGTTGGGAAAAGTGGCAGTGCTGGTGGGGAGTTGGGAAGAGTGGCAGTGCTGGCGGGGAGTTGGGATAAGTGGCAGTGCTGGCGGGGAGTGGGAAGAGTGGCAGTGCTGACGGGGAGTTGGGATAAGTGGCAGTGCTGGCGGGGAGTGGGAAGAGTGGCAGTGCTGGCGGGGAGTTGGGATAAGTGGCAGTGCTGGCGGGGAGTGGGAAGAGTGGCAGTGCTGGCGGGGAGTTGGGAAGAGTGGCAGTGCTGGCGGGGAGTTGGAAAGAGTGGCAGTGCTGGCGGGGAGTTGGGAAGAGTGGCAGTGCTGGTGGGGAGTTGGGGAGAGTGGCAGTGCTGTCGGGGAGTTGGGATAAGTGGCAGTGCTGGCGTGGAGTTGGAAACAGTGGCAGTGCTGGGGAGAGTTCTGATCGGCCAACTTAGGTGCTTTTGATCAAGGTCATCTGTTGATCTGAGAACTGTAATTGGGACTTTTAATGGCAACTATAATCACAGTTAGTGTTACCCACTGTAAGTTGGGTGTATAGGATTGTACTGTGTTTTTTATTTTGTTTTTTTATTTTTTGTGGTTGAACTGGATGGACTTGTGTCTTTTTTCAACCTGACTAACTATGTAACTATGTAACTGTGTCTCCAACTTTGTGGTGTCTCGCAGCAGTGACACCTATGCCGAAATAAGGAGATAGGGTATCCTCCAGCCCCTCCCACTTCAGATTCCTCACTAGTCAGCTGGCCTCTATTCTCTGCCCCCTCCCCCCAGCCATACCGTGAACTGAATGGGTGGCTGCAAAGAGGCTGAGTGGGCAACCGCGGGCTCCAGAAACAGCCCAGCTGGGCGGCCGAAAAAGGTTGGGAGAGCATCAGGAACAGCCCAGGATTCGGTGACCCCTAACAAATTGTCATTCAACCTCTGAGGGGGACCCCCAGGTTGAGAACCACTGCTTTAAAACCAAAATGTCTCAATCCTAATTGTTGCCATTGGTGTGCAGGTGAGTTGGTAGCTCAGGCTGTAGGACAGGTCACCACCAAGAGGTCCTTCAGATGTTAGTGCTACATATAAACACATTATAAACTATAAAGGGATTGGGGGCAAGCTGGCTGCATTTGATAGAGCAAATTGGCATCATTTGGAGGGGAAACTGGCTGCATTTGATAGGTAAACTGGCTGCATTTGAGGGGCAAACTGGCTGCATCTGAGGGCATACTGGCTGCATCCGATGGGGCAAACTGGCGGCGTTTGATGGGGCAAACTGGCGGCGTTTGATGGGGCAAACTGGCATCGTTTGATGGGCAAAGTGGCTGCGCTTGATGGGCACAGTGGCGGCAATTGATGGGCACAGTGGCTGCGTTTGATGGGCACAGTGGCTGTGTTTAATGGGACAGTGGTGGCAATTGATGGGCACAGTGGCGGCAAATTGATGGGCACAGTGGCTGCATTTGATGGGGCAAACTGGAGGCATTTGATAGGGAAAATTGGCAGCGTTTGATGGGGCAAACTGGCTGCTTTTGATGGGGCAAAGTGGCGGTGCTTGATGGGGCAAACTGGTGGCATTTGATGGGGCAAACTGGTGGCGTTTGATGAGGAAAACTGATGGCATTTGATGGGTCAAACTGGCTGCATTTGATGAGGAAAACTGGCAATTGATGGGCACAGTGGCGGCAATTGATGGGCACAGTGGCTGCGTGTGATGGGCACAGTGGCTGCGTTTGATGGGGGAAACTGGCATCATTTGATGGGGCAAACTGGCGGCGTTTGATGGGGAAAACTGGCATCGTTTGATGGGGCAAACTGGCTGCATTTGAAGGCGGCAAACTGGCTGCATTTGAGGGCAAACAGGCTGCATTTGATGGGCAAACTGGTGGCATTTGATGGGGCAAACTAAAGGCGCTTGATGGGGCAAACTAGCTGCATTTGAGGGCAAACAGGCTGCATTTAATGGACAAACTGGTGGCATTTTATGGGGCAAACTGGAGGCATTTGATGGGGCAAACTGGTGGCATTTGATGGGGCAAACTGGTGGCATTTGATGGGGCAAACTGGCTGTGTTTGATGGGGCAAACTGGCATCATTTGAAGAGGCAAACTGGCTGCATTTGATGGGGCAAACTGGCTGCGTTTGATGGGGGAAACTGGCATCATTTGATGGGGTAAACTGGCGGCGTTTGATGGGGCAAACTGGCATTGTTTGATGGGGCAAACTGGCATCTATTGATGAGACCAACTGGTTGCATTTGAGGGGGCCAACTGGCTGCATTTGAGGGGGCCAACTGGCATCATTTGATGAGCACAGTGGCTGCGTTTGATGGGCACAGTGGCTGCGTTTGATGGGGCAAACTGGTATCATTTGATGGGGCAAACTGGTGGCGTTTGATGGGGAAAACTGGCATTGTTTGATGGGGCAAACTGGCTGCATTTGAAGGCGGCAAACTGGCTGCATTTGAGGGCAAACAGGGTGCATTTGATGGGCAAACTGGTGGCATTAGAGGGGGTAAACTGGCGCCTATTGATGAGGCCAACTGGCTGCATTTGAGGGGGCCAACTGGCTGCAATTGATGGGGCAAACTGGCGGCGTTTGATGGGGGCAAACTGGCTGCATTTGATGGGGCAAACTGGCGGTGTTTGATGGGGCAAACTGGCGGCATTTGATGGGGCAAACTGGTGGCATTTTATGGGGCAAACTGGCTGCATTTGATGGGGCAAACTGGCGGTGTTTGATGGGGCAAACTGGCTGTGTTTGATGGGGCAAACTGGCTGCATTTGAGGGGGTAAACTGGCGCCTATTGATGGGGCCAACTGGCTGCATTTGAGGGTGCCAACTGGCTGCATTTGAGGGGGCCAACTGGCTGCATTTGAGGGGGCACACTGGCATCATTTGATGAGCACAGTGGCTGCGTTTGATGGGCACAGTGGCGGCAATTGATGGGCACAGTAGCTGCATATGATGGGCACAGCAGCTGCAATTGATGTTTTTGAGCACCAGCCGCCGCTGCTAACTAGTGTCTGCTGGGCAACGCAGACATGCTTTATCCCTGGCGCTTTGATACACATGACCCACTTGTGGCGCCCTCCCAGCACCCTCTCGTGTAACATCTCAAGGACCGTGATAAAAAACAGCATATAATACAATGAAGATCCCTAATAAAAGTATTATTTTCATATCACGTCTTTTTCATGAAAGCTTATTGCGTTACCTAAGGGCACAACAATGAAATGACACGGTTAAAGCGTACACAAGACGCGTTCCTGTAGGGCGCAAAAAGAGATCAAAGAGAGGAATCAAAAAACCGCGCATGAAATAAAAGTGATAACGTCTTCTATTGCCTTCTAAATGCATAATCATCTCTTAATGTATTCCGCTTCCCGTTTATCTCGCCGGCAGACTTACATCTCGCTTTGTATCCCCCCCTTTTGTTGGAACAAGAGCTGCTTTCATAATGATTTTTACATTAAGAGTCGGTTACACAGAAAATTAAAAGTCTTCAAATTGTCCCTTGTTAGCTTTCTGCGAATTGCTCTTAACAATTTTCTGCCTCTTAATGAATAAATGATTAATGGCTCGCAAATGTTTATTTTATTCCAGCGGAATGGATTATGCAGGCGTGTGGATTCCATCGCCAATCGATCGGCCCTTCTGAGCCTATCGATCGGGGGGGGGGGGGATTTAGGCCAATTCGGCGGAGCCATGGATCTGGCGTGACCGTGATTTTTTTTTTATGTTAATCATATATTTATGATTCCTGTCCAGAACCGACAGACATCATTTTTTCTAGGGGCCGCCGAGAGAAGCTTACCTATCCAATAATCACTCCCCCCCTGAGGAAGAGGATTCACGTAATTACAGTGGAACCTCGGTTTAAGAGTAACTTGGTTTGAGAGCGTTTTGATTTGCGAGCAACTTTTTTTTTTTTAATTCTGACTCGGTTTGCGAGTGTTGATTTGCAAGATGAGCAGAATTCAAGCTAAATAGGCCTGCAGTACCTCATTTGGCCTGAGGTACGGGGGCGCAGGAGCCGAGAAAAGCCTCAAATAAGCCTGCAGTACCTCATTTGGCCTGAGGTACGGGGGTGCAGGAGCTGAGAAAAGCTGCACATTGGCCTGCAGTACCTCATTGGGCCTGAGGTACGGGGGCGCAGGAGCCGGGAAAAGCCAAAAATAAGCATGCAGTACCTCATTTGGCCTGAGGAACGGGGGGCGCAGAAGCCAAGCAGAGCCGAAAATAAGCCTGCAGTACCTCATTTGGCCTGAGGTACGGGGGCGCAGGAGCCGAGAAAAGCCAAAAATAAGCCTGCAGTACCTCATTTGGCCTGAGGTACGGGGGTGCAGGAGCCGAGAAAAGCCGCACATTGGCCTGCAGTACCTCATTGGGCCTGAGGTACGGGGGCGCAGGAGCCGTGCTGAAGTGTCCTCGGGCCTTTTTTGGACGTTTTCTACGCTCTCTGGCGCCCCCCACCTCTGGCCGCATGCGGTATTGCATGCCATTGAAATCAATGCGGAACAAATTATTTTAGTTTCCATTGACTTCTTTGGGGAAACTCGCTTTGATATGCGAGTGCTTTGGATTACGAGCATTCTCCTGGAACGGATTATGCTCGTAATACGAGGTTCCACTGTACTCATTTTGGGGAGGTTATGCCTTTCAAAGTCCCACAGAGGAAAATTCTGTGCTGAGTTCCCGGGTCTGTACACCTGCTGTGCCCATTATGAGGGGTTCCCACCATCCCTGTGCTGAGTTCCCGGGTCTGTACACCAGCTGTGCCCATTATGAGGCGTTCCCACCATCCCTGTGCTGAGTTCCCGGGTCTGTACACCTGATGTGCCCATTATGAGGCGTTCCCACCATCCCTGTGCTGAGTTCCCGGGTCTGTACACCTGATGTGCCCATTATGAGGCGTTCCCACCATCCCTGTGCTGAGTTCCTGTGTCTGTACATCTGTTGTGCCATTATGAGGGGTTCCCACCATCCCTGTGCTGAGTTCTCGGGTCTGTACACCTGATGTGCCCATTAGGAGGGGTTCCCCCCATCCCTGTGCTGAGTTCCCGGGTCTGTACACCTGCTGGACCCATTATGAGGGGTTCTCACCATCCCTGTGCTGAGTTCCTGGGTCTGTACACCTGCTGTGCCCATTATGAGGGGTTCCCACCATCCCTGTGCTGAGTTCCTGGGTCTGTACACCCGCTGTGCCCATTATGAGGGGTTCCCACCATCCCTGTGCTGAGTTCCTGGGTCTGTACACCTGCTGTGCCCATTATGAGGGGTTCCCACCATCCCTGTGCTGAGTTCCTGGGTCTGTACACCCGCTGTGCCCATTATGAGGGGTTCCCACCATCCCTGTGCTGAGTTCCCGGGTCTGTACACCCGCTGTGCCCATTATGAGGGGTTCCCACCATCCCTGTGCTGAGTTCCCGGGTCTGTACATCTGCTGTTCCCATTATGAGGGGTTCCCACCACCCCTGTGCTGAGTTCACGGGTCTGTACACCCGCTGTGCCCATTATGAGGGGTTCCCACCATCTAGGGTGACCACATTTCCAAACTACCATTCACCTATTACATTAGTGGTGAGTGTAAATCCCTATTACATTAGTAATAGTATCATTCGAAGTAATCACTCCATCCCTGCATTAGGTTACCATGGCTGCACCCCGACTGTGCTCATCATGAGGGGTTCCCACCATCCCCGCACTGAAATGCCAGGTCTGTACACCCACTGTGCCCATTACACTGATCAGACAGGAGATAGGGCTTTTTCACATGGGCGATCCGCCCGACAGATCCCACTTTGCTCAGCAGGGAATCGATCTGTTGAACCCCACTGAGCAGGCGGATGACAGGTCCGTCTCTGCTCACTGTGCAGAGACAGACCTGTCAGAGCCTCGCTCTCCTCTATGGGAGATCGGATGAAAATGGACCGCCTGTCTGTTTTCATCCGATCCCATCCTCCAAACAGATGGAAAATAGGGTCTCCATATGTCTGGGTTACACGGACAGGCAGGGCAGCCATCAGTAATTATGGGGCCCCTTACACAGCTTCAGGCATGTGCCCCCTGGAGCAGAGAACCGGGGGGGGGGGGGGGGGTTGCTGCCGCCTGAAATTGAGAAACGGGGGGGGGCTGCGAATTACAAAAAAAATTTAAGAAAAATATATATAAAGAAGGGGGGTAGCCATCCGGGGCCCTGGGGACCACTGGGCCCTTTAATAAAAAATAAATAAATATATATATCTACAAATTATTATTTTATTTTTTTTATAAAAAAAAAATAATAAAAAGGGGGGTTGCCATCCGGGACTTCTGGGCCCTTTATTAATAATAATAATAATAATAATAAAAAAGAAACCTCTGGGCCCTTTAATAAAAAAAAAAATCTTTAAAAAAAAATAAACATTTATATATAAAAAAAGGGGGGGGGGGTTGCCATCCAGGGCCT
Source organism: Rana temporaria (assembly GCF_905171775.1). Lineage (NCBI taxonomy): Eukaryota > Metazoa > Chordata > Amphibia > Anura > Ranidae > Rana > Rana temporaria. The sequence goes on along the minus strand of NC_053492.1, from coordinate 472,767,815 downwards.
TGGGGACCTCTGGGCCCTTTAATAAAAACATAAAAAAATAAATATATATAAACAAAAGACCTCTGAGCCCTTTAATAAAATATATATATATATATATAAAAAAAAGAAAAAATAAATAAATAAAATAATATAAAAAAAAAAAAAAAATTATAAAAAAAAGGGGGGTTGCCATCCGGGGCCCTGGGGACCTCCGGGCCCCCTGTACCCCCTAAAAAAAAAAGTTGGCCCTTTAATAAAAAAAATAAAATAAAAATATATTAGAAATTTTTTTTATAAAAAATAAATAAAAAAAAGGGGGGGGAGTTTCCATCCGGGGCCCTGGGGGCCTTCTGGCCCCTGGGGACCTCTAAAAAAAAATTGTCCCTTTTAGTAAAAAATAAAATTAAAATATATAAAAAATATATATTTTTTTTTAATAAAAAATAAATAAAAAAAAGGGGAGTTGCCATATGGGGCCCTATGGGCCTCCAGGCCCCTGGGGACCTCCGGGCCCCTTACAGGTGTACTGCCTGTACCCCCCTGATGGCGGCCCTGCGGATAGGATCAGATATCGACGGATGGCAGCGGACATGTCACTGTCCGCTAAAAAACTGACAGGCGAACCTGTTGGGAAAGTACATGTGAAAGGGGCCATAGAGAGATACAAAGTTACATTGTTTATAAACATTGATAAGACAGGAGATAGAGAGATACAAAGTAACGTTGTTTATAAACATTGATCAGACAGGAGATAGAGATACAAAGTAACATTGTTTATAAACATTGATCACACGGGAGATAGAGATACAAAGTAACATTGTTTATAAACATTGATCAGGCAGGAGATAGAGAGATACAAAGTAACGTTGTTTATAAACATATTTTTTCAACATTTTCTGTCTTTTTTCATTTATATGCTAAAAAATAAAAAACCGAGTGATAATCAAATACCGCCAAAAGAAAACTCTATTTACGTGAAAAAATTATCTGAGTTTTCTTTGTAGCGTTGCCTTCCGGAGGTCAAGCGGTTAATGTTTTGTCGATTCTCCTGTGCGAAGTTCACCTGTTTGTTCCATCAGGTAATACAATTAGGAACGATCTTGTTTTGGAACGATTGTTTAAGGGTTGATGCGGTGGCTCCGGAGTCCTCGGTGTGATGAATTGTCTCTGATAGAAGGAAAGTGAGGTCACCCGGGAGAGGGTCACACCGATCAAAACCCCCGGCGCTACCATTGGCTGCGTCCATCGCGATCCCCATTCTGGCTGATTGGAGGTCTAGGGGGTTAACGACTTCATAAACTTTTCTATCTCTGAGAAGGAATCTCGGAAAGTCAAGTCTATCAAGTTGTTTTTACCAAACTGACAAAGGGTAAAAGACTTTTATCTCTCCATCTAAAGAGTATCCACCGGGGAGCTGAGCTTATCGATCCCAAACATGGAGAGATAATAAGAGAGATTTAAGGGACTCGTTATTAAACTGTGCCCTGGCTTACCTGGCTCAAGCATGCCAACCGCGCCTGCGTAGGCAAAAATTAAAGTGGTTCTAAAGCCTGAACATTTTTTGACCTTAATGTATTCTATGCATTAATCACTTGCTGACCGTCTAACGACGATATACCTGTACGTTGGCTCTCAGGGTGCTGGCTGGCTGGCTGGCCTCAGGGTGCTGGCTGGCGGGTCTCAGGGTGCTGGCTGGCTGGTCTTAGGGTGCTGGCCTGGCTGGTCTCAGGGTGCTGGCCTGGCTGGTCTCAGGGTGCTGGCCTGGCTGGTCTCAGTGCTGCCCTGGCTGGTCTCAGGGTGCAGGCCTGGCTGGTCTCAGGGTGCTGGCTGGCTGGCCTCAGGGTGCTGGCCTGGATGGTCTCAGTGCTGCCCTGGCTGGTCTCAGGGTGCTGGCTGGCTGGTCTCAGGGTGCTGGCTGGCTGGCCTCAGGGTGCTGGCTGGTCTCAGGGTGCTGGCTGGCTGGCCTCAGGGTGCTGGCCTGGCTGGTCTCAGGGTGCTGGCTGGCTGGTCTCAGGGTGCTGGCTGGCTGGTCTCAGGGTGCTGGCCTGGCTGGTCTCAGGGTGCTGGCTGGCTGGTCTCAGGGTGCTGGCAAAAAAACGCTTATTGCGATTTGTTTTTTTACCAGAAATATGTAGAATGATACATATCGTCCTAAACTGAGGAAAAAATTGCCTTTTTAAAAATTGGGGGGTATTTATTATAGCAAAAAGTAAAACATATTGCATTTTTTTCAAAATTGTCGCTCTATTTTTGTAGCGCAAAAAATAAAAACCGCAGAGGTGATCAAATATTTTTGTAGCGCAAAACAAAGCTCTATTTGTGGGGAAAAAAGGACGCCAATTTTGTTTGGGAGCCACGTCGCACGACCGCGCAATTGTCCGTTTAAGCGACGCAGTGCCGAATCGCAAAAAAATTGGCCCGGTCTTTGGGCAGCCAAATCCTCTGGGGCTGAAGTATAAATAAACAAACAGTAAAGTTTGCCCAATGTTTTTGTATGATATGGGAGATGGTGGGACGCCGAGAATCGTGATCTTTATTCTGTTGTGATTCCCATTTTATCTAGAATCGTGATCTTTATTCTAAACCAAAAAATTGTGATTCTCACTTTATCCAGAATGGTGCAGCTCTACTGTAGAGGGATCCCCCCTCCCCTCGCCCTCCCTGAATGTGACAAGTCCGCACAGAGGGCGTTATCTCCCGCAGTTTCCACCATCAGCGCACCGCCAGTGACAGCGCAATTGATCTCGCTTCAAGTGCCACTGAAATCCATTTAGCGGTAATGAAGTTGCCGTATCCATATCAATCTACTTGTTTTTTTTCACCCGACGCGTTCGTCGGCAGCCTGTCACGTCTTCCTCCGGCATTAATAATAATATAGAGACACACACAGACGGCACGCAATGCATTTTACTGAGACAGCCTGCAATTAGAGCTAAACAGTTCAAGGAGAAAACACACACTTTTAGCGCACCGGCAAATTGCACCGTTAGGGAAGATGAGTGGCACCCATTAATGACGGTTCGTACTGACGGCGGCGCGAAGCGCGTGGGATCGAGTCGGATTTATTTATATAGATATCATTGAGCTTGTGAACCGTGTCCCGGTCCGTCTGTCACCGGGAGCTTGTCATGATCGTCAATGTCTTTTAGGGAGTCGCTGCGCGGCACAGATGGAGAGAAAAACGCAAGGAGCAGACGGCAGACGACACACACTCCTATCTCTCTTGTGACTCTTCTTCACAATGATAGAAGAAGACGAAGGAATGGAAAAAAAAAAACAATGTATCTGAAAAGTAATTTGGGGCAAAAGGTGAAATCAATCTGCAACCGACCAAGGCGATCCGAGACGCATCGCAGCTGTCCGAGAGCCCACGCAGTGCAGATTTAAAGCCGAACTCCGGAGTTCCCTGCAGTCTTTCGCTTTCCCCGAGTTGTTCATTCCCCAACTTAGTTGGGGTAGGCGGTACACTTAGGTGGGGGTGTGTTAGCCACGCCCCGTGACCTTTGACCTCTGGGAACCCGCGAGACCTTTGAACTCTGGGGGAGGTGCTTGTTCCAATTCCTGAGTCCTAGCCTTATTCTTCAATGAGAAACCCTAACCCTAACCCTAGCCCTAACACTAGCCCTAACCGTAGCCCTAACCATAACCCTAGCCCTAACTCTAACCCTAGCCCTAACCCTAGCCCTAGCCCTAACCCTAGCCCTAACCCTAGCCCTAACCCTAGTCCTAAACCTAGCCCTAACCCTAACCCCAGTCCTAATCCTAGCCCTAACCCTAGTCCTAATCCTAGCTCTAAACCTAACCCTAGCCCTAACCCTAGCCCTAACCCTAGCCCTAACCTTAGCCCTAACCCTAATCCTAGCCCTAACTCTAACCCTAGCCCTAACCCTAGCACTAACCCTAACCCTAGCCCTAACCCTAACCCTAGCCCTAACCTTAGCCCTAGCCCTAACCCTAATCCTAGCCCTAACTCTAACCCTAGCCCTAACCCTAGCCCTAACCTTAGCCCTAGCCCTAACCCTAGCCCTAATCCTAGCCCTAGCCCTAGCCCTAACCCTAGCCCTAACCCTAGCCCTAACCCTAAGTCCTAGGCTCCTCTCCTGGACTGAAATGGCTTACTCCTTATTTTACAGCGTCTCACAGCAGAGCTCAGACTGTGGGAAGGAGAAGCAGCACAAAGAGTGAATCAATTGTTCTGTTCTGTTAGTCCTCGTCGGCTAAGAAGGAAGCAGAGATAGCAGAGTGACAGAGAGATAAGGTTGTTCAGTGTACAACCTACAGAACACAGATAGTATAGACTAGGGGGTCTCCAAACTTTCTAAACAGAAGGCCACTTTACTGTCCTTCAGACTTTGAAGGGGGAGCGGTGGCTGGGTGTCAAACTCTGGCCAGTGGAAGTAGAAAAATCTCCAGTGTCCATGGGAGTAAAAAATTCCATAGCACCTGTGGTCAGTTAGAGGAGGAGGAGGAACAGTGCCCCACTGTTGGTGTCAGTGGTAGGAATTATGCCCCATCATTGGTGTCCATGCAATGGAGGCAATGGTGCCCCATCATTGGTGTCAGTGGGAGGAATAGTGCCCCATCATTGGCATCAGTAGGAGGAATAGTGTCCCATCATTGGTATCAGTGGGAGGAATAGTGCCCCATCATTAGTATCAGTGGGAGGAATAGTGTCCCATCATTGGTGTCAATGGGAAGAATAGTGCCCCTATCATTGGTATCAGTGGAAGGAATTGTGCCCCATCATTGGTATCAGTGGGAGGAATAGTGTCCCATCATTGATATCAGTGGGAGGAATAGTGCCCCATAGTTGGTATCAGTGGAAGGAATTGTGCCCCAGCATTGGTATCAGTGCAATGGAAGGAATGGTGCCCCATCATTGGTGTCAGTGTGAGAAATAGTGCCCCATATTTGGTATCAGTGGGAGGAATAGTGCCCCAGCATTGGTATCAGTGCCATGGAAGGAATGGTGCCTATCATTGGTGTCAGCAAAAGGAGTAGTGCCTCAGCATCGGTGTCATCAGAAGGAATGTTGCCCCAGCATTGGTGTCAATGAGATAAATGATGCCCCATCATTGGTGTGAGTGGAAGAAATTTTCAGCCATTGTTGGTGTCAGTAGGAGGCATAGTGCCCCATGGTTGGTTTTAGTGGGAGAAGAAGTGCCCTATTGTTGGGGTCAGTCGAAAGAATGGTGCCTCGTCGTTGTTGTTGGTGGAAGAAATTATTCCCCCATAATTGGTGTCAGTGGAAGGATTTTTCAGCCATCGTTAGTGTCAGTGAAAGAAATAGTGGCTCATCATTGGTGTCAATGGAAGGAATTATAACACATTGTTGGCATCAGTGGAAGGAATGATGTCTTGTTGTCAGTGGTAGGGATGAGCTTTGTGTTCGATCGTTTGTCGAATTACGAACGTTTTGGGCCGTTCACGCCAAATTCGAGTTACGTTTCACGGCCCATAATTCACTGCGGCATTGCTGGCTGATGATTGGCCAAGCATGCACTATGACCCGCATGCTTGGCCAATCACAGCTTGCAAAAAACGGAGAGCCATAATTGGCCAAAGCCAGGGTGGCTTTGGCCAATTATGGCTCAGGAGGTTTAGTACACGCCCCACACTATAAAAGGCCGCCTGCAGGTCGGCCTTGTGTAGTGTATGTTGCGGAGGTTAAAAGAGAACAGAGAGAGACAAAGAGAGAGAGAGAGAGTGTCATTTTTTCTAGGTAGATAGAGCAGGCAGGCTAGTCAGTTAAAGTTACAGTGTGTAGAGGATATATATGCATCCCAGGTGTTGTACATATATTTATACACTGTATAATTTAGCTAGATCAGCTCTTCCTAATTTACTGGCAGGCAGGTGATTGTGATAGCTGCAGTATTCTCACGTGGTGTATTGCCCGTGTCCTCTGCAGATTGCACCATAAAGCTACATAGTGTGTACTGCCTGTGTCCTCTGTAGTTTGCACCTAAAGCTACTTGGTGTGTACTGCCTGTGTCCTCTGTAGTTTGCACCTAAAGCTACTTGGTGTGTTCTGCACGTGTCCTCTGCAGTGTGCACCTAAAGCTACTTGGTGTGTACTGCCTGTGTCCTCTGCAGTGTGCACCTAAAGCTACGTGGTGTGTACTGCACGTGTCATCTGCAGTGTGCACCTAAAGCTACATGGTGTGTGTACTACCCGTGTCCTCTGCAGTGTGCACCTAAAGCCTTGTGGTGTGTACTGCCTGTGTCCTCTGCAGTGTGCACCTAAAGCTACGTGGTGTGTACTGCCAGTGTCCTCTGCAGTGTGCACCTAAAGCTACGTGGTGTGTACTGCCTGTGTCCTCTGCAGTGTGCACCTAAAGCTACGTGGTGTGTACTGCCAGTGTCCTCTGCAGTGTGCACCTAAAGCTACGTGGTGTGTACTGCCCGTGTCCTCTGCAGTGTGCACCTAAAGCTACGTGGTGTGTACTGCCAGTGTCCTCTGCAGTGTGCACCTAAAGCTACGTGGTGTGTACTGCCCGTGTCCTCTGCAGTGTGCACCTAAAGCTACGTGGTGTGTACTGCCCATGTCCTCTGCAGTGTGCACCTAAAGCTACGTGGTGTGTACTGCCTGTGTCCTCTGCAGTGTGCACCTAAAGCTACGTGGTGTGTACTGCCAGTGTCCTCTGCAGTGTGCACCTAAAGCTACGTGGTGTGTACTGCCTGTGTCCTCTGCAGTGTGCACCTAAAGCTACGTGGTTTGTACTGCCAGTGTCCTCTGCAGTGTGCACCTAAAGCTACGTGGTGTGTACTGCCTGTGTCCTCTGCAGTGTGCACCTAAAGCTACGTGGTGTGTACTGCCTGTGTCCTCTGCAGTGTGCACCTAAAGCTACGTGGTGTGTACTGCATGTGTCCTCTGCAGTGTGCACCTAAAGCTACATGGTGTGTACTGCATGTGTCCTCTGCAGTGTGCACCTAAAGCTACGTGGTGTGTACTGCACGTGTCCTCTGCAGTGTGCACCTAAAGCTACGTGGTGTGTACTGCACGTGTCCTCTGCAGTGTGCACCTAAAGCTACGTGGTGTGTGTACTGTCTGTGTCTGTGCTATTTTTCTCAATGATTCTCATCCATATTGCAGGGACCAGACATTACATTAAAGCCGCAAGCAGTCTTAAATGACTTTTTTCTTATAGTAATCTCATTTTGTGCAGGGACAGTTTTAAACACGTGCCACTTCACAGGCATACTATAGACACCCAGCAGGTACGATATTTAACCACTTAAGACCCGGACCAAAATGCAGCTAAAGGACCTTGCCCCTTTTTGCGATTCGGCACTGCGTCGCTTTAACTGACAATTGCACGGTCGTGCGACGTGGCTCCCAAACAAAATTGGCGTCCTTTTTTTCCCACAAATAGAGCTTTCTTTTGGTGGTATTTGATCACCTCTGCGGTTTTTTTTTCTAAACATGTGCCACTTCGCAGGCATACTATAGACACCCAGCAGGTACCATATTTAAAGGAATTTTTCATTATTTTTTTCACTTTAAGCATCATTAAATTCGCTGGTAAGAGAGCTGCCGCTCCAGGTGAGCTCACTAGGGTAATTGATGTCCACTCAGAAGCAGATGGGTGCTGGCAATGCACAGGATGTGCAAAAGCAATAAGGATATGGACAGCCGCACTCCAGTAACTTGAAAAAAGACGTGCCCTTTATTGGGTACAGGAAAAAATGCACTACAGATATCAGCACACAGTGGGATAAACAGCTGACGCGTTTCGCATTGAGTGTCAATGCTTAATCATAGCTATGATTAAGCATTGACACTCAATGCGAAACGCGTCAGCTGTTTATCCCACTGTGTGCTGATATCTGTAGTGCATTTTTTCCTGTACCCAATAAAGGGCACGTCTTTTTTCAAGTTACTGGAGTGCGGCTGTCCATATCCTTATTGCTTTTGCACATCATTAAATTCGCTGCTCCAGAAAAAACGACCGTTTTTAAAACGTTTTTTTTCCATTGATACATGTTCCCTGGGGCAAGACCCGGGTTCTAAAAGACGTTTTACGACAATAACTTGCATATTAGGCTTTAAAATTAGCACTTTTGAATTCGAACGTTCGAGTCCCATTGACGTCAATGGGGTTCTAAACGTTCGCGCGAACGGTCGGTCCGTTCAAAGGTTCTGGTGCCAACCGAACTGGGGGGGGGGGGGGTTCGACTCATCCCTAGTCAGTGGAAGGAATAGTGCCTCATTGTTGGTGTCAGTGGAAGGAATGGTGTCTCATTGGTTGGTGTCAGCGATAGATATAGTAGCCCTACATTGGTGTCAGCGATAGATATAGTAGCCATACATTGGTGTCAGTGAGAGAAGAAGTGCCCTATCGTTGGGGTCAGTAGAAAGAATAGTTCCCCACTGTTGGTGTAATTTGAAGGAATGGTGCATCATCTTTAGTGTCAGTGGGAGGAATAGTGTCACATCTGTGGTGTCAGTGGAAGGATAAGTGCCCCATTGCTGGTTTCAGTGGAAGTAATAGTAACCCATCATTGGTGTCAGTGGAAGGAATAGAAACTCGTCATTGGTGTCAGTGGAAGGAATAGAAACTTGTCATTGGTGTCAGTGGAAAGAATATAAACTCATCATTGGTGTCAGTGGAAAGAATAGAAACTCTTCATTGGTGTCAGTGGAAAAAATAGAAACTCGTCATTGGTGTCAGTGGAAAGAATAGAAACTCATCATTGGTGTCAGTGGAAAGAATAGAAACGCATCATTGGTGTCAGTGGAAAGAATAGCAACTCATCATTGGTATCAGTGGAAAGAATAGAAACTCGTCATTGGTGTCAGTGGAAGGAATAGAAACTTGTCATTGGTGTCAGTGGAAAGAATAGAAACTCATCATTGGTGTCAGTGGAAAGAATAGAAAGTCTTCATTGGTGTCAGTGGAAAGAATAGAAACCTCATCATTGGTTTCAGTGGAAAGAATAGAAACTCATCATTGGTGTCACTGGAAAGAATAGAAACTCGTCATTGGTGTCAGTGGGAGCAATAGAAACTCATCATTGGTGTCAGTGGAAAGAATAGAAACTCTTCATTGGTGTCAGTGGAAAGAATAGAAACTCGTCATTGGTGTCAGTGGAAAGAATAGAAACTCATCATTGGTGTCAGTGGAAAGAATAGAAACTCATCATTGGTGTCAGTGGGAGGAATAGAAACTCATCATTGGTGTCAATGGGAGGAATAGTAACTCATCATTGGTGTCAGTGGAAAGAATAGAAACATCTGTGGTGTCAGTGGAAGGATAAGTGCCCCATTGCTGGTTTCAGTGGAAGTAATAATAATCCATCATTGGTGTCAGTGGAAAGAATAGAAACTCATCATTGGTGTCAGTGGAAAGAATAGAAACTCATCATTGGTGTCAGTGGGAGGAATAGAAACTCATCATTGGTGTCAGTGGAAAGAATAGAAACTCGTCATTGGTGTCAGTGGAAAGAATAGAAACTCATCATTGGTGTCAGTGGGAGGAATAGAAACTCATCATTGGTCTCAGTGGAATGAATAGAAACTCATCATTGGTGTCAGTGGAAAGAATAGAAACTCGTCATTGGTGTCAGTGGGAGGAATAGAACTCATCATTGGTGTCAGTGGGAGGAATAGAAACTCATCATTGGTGTCAGTGGAAAGAATAGAAACTCATCATTGGTGTCAATGGAAAGAATAGAAACTCTTCATTGGTGTCAGTGGAAAGAATAGAAACTCATCATTGCTGTCAGTGGGAGGAATAGAAACTCATCATTGCTGTCAGTGGAAAGAATAGAAACTCTTCATTGGTGCCAGTGGGAAGAATAGAAACTCTTCATTGGTGTCAGTGGAAAGAATAGAAGCTCGTCATTGGTGTCAGTGGAAAGAATAGAAACTCATCATTGGTGTCAGTGGAAAGAATAGAAACTCATCATTAGTGTCAGTGGAAAGAATAGAAACTCGTCATTGGTGTCAGTGGAAAGAATAGAAACTCGTCATTGGTGTCAGTGGAAAGAATAGAAACTCATCATTGGTGTCAGTGGAAAGAATAGAAACTCATCATTAGTGTCAGTGTAAAGAATAGAAACTCGTCATTGGTGTCAGTGGAAAGAATAGAAACTCGTCATTGGTGTCAGTGGAAAGAATAGAAACTCATCATTGGTGTCAGTGGGAAGAATAGAAACTCATCATTGGTATCAGTGGAAGGAATAGAAACTCATCATTGGTGTCAGTGGAAAGAATAGAAACTCATCATTGGTGTCAGTGGAAAGAATAGAAACTCTTCATTGGTGTCAGTGGAAAGAATAGAAACTCTTCATTGGTGTCAGTGGAAAGAATAGAAACTCTTCATTGGTGTCAGTGGAAAGAATAGAAACTCGTCATTGGTGTCAGTGGAAAGAATAGAAACTCTTCTTGGTGACAGTGGAAAGAATAGTAACTCATCATCGGTGTCAGAGGAGGGAATGGTGTCTCATTGTTGGTGTCAGTGGAAAAAATAGAAACTCATCATTGGTGTCAGTGGAAAGAATAGAAACTCATCATTGGTGTCAGTGGAAAGAATAGAAACTCTTCATTGGTGTCAGTGGAAAGAATAGAAACTCGTCATTGGTGTCAGTGGAAAGAATAGAAACTCTTCATTGGTGTCAGTGGAAAGAATAGAAACTCATCATTGGTGTCAGTGGAAAGAATAGGAACTCATCATTGGTGTCAGTGGAAAGAATAGAAACTCATCATTGGTGTCAGTGGAAAGAATAGAAACTCATCATTGGTGTCAGTGGAAAGAATAGGAACTCATCATTGGTGTCAGTGGGAGGAATAGAAACTCATCATTGGTGTCAATTGGAGGAATAGTAACTCATCATTGGTGTCAGTGGAAAGAATAGAAACTCATCATTGGTGTCAGTGGAAAAAATAGAAACTCATCATTGGTGTCAGTGGAAAGAATAGAAAGTCTTCATTGGTGTCAGTGGAAAGAATAGAAACTCATCATTGGTGTCAGTGGAAAGAATAGAAACTCGCCATTGGTGTCAATGGAAAGAATAGAAACTCTTCATTGGTGACAGTGGAAAGAATAGAAACTCATCATCGGTGTCAGAGGAGGGAATGGTATCTCATTGTTGGTGTCAGTAGAAAGAATGGTGGCCTGCTGTTGGTATCAGTGGGAGGAATCGTGCCCCATCATTATTGTCAGTGGGAGGAATAGTGACTATGGTAGTAAGAGTGCCCAAGGACCAGATAAAGGTAAGCAAAGGGCCACATCCCACCCACAGGCCACAGTTTGGAGACCAATAGTATAGACTCATCACTAATCACCCCGGTACACTCATGATATCTCCCCTCTAATCCTCAGAGCCGTGTCTCCGTGTGTCTGGCACCATGGATATAATATTGTGAGTCCCCCCCCCCCGGGTGGAGGGACATGCCTGTACCCGCCCGGCCGCCTCCCTCGCCGCTATTAGTGCTTTCTAATACGCTTATTACTTGTTAGGAACGCCATCCGTGGTGTTATAGATTTCCTTATTTCCAGCCGGCTGTTTCCATACACAGAGTGACTGAAGGTTGCCGATGGAACGACGTTTATTGCTAAAATACAATTTGCACATTCAGCCAGGAATAGAATTGATCGGGTTAAACATGATGCGACTTGTCAGATAGAATTTCATGGATAAATGAAGAAAGGAGAGGACAATGAAAAGAAAAATGTGCCCGCCGCTATTCACAGAGGCGATGGAATGGCGACACGGGCGGGAGGGAGGTCTTCTCCGATGCCCCCCCATCGCGAAACGATAAAAAACATTGCTTGACATTGGGTAGAAAATAGTATTGGCTGAAAGGCCAATTCCACCTGAGGACAATCGATTATTCTATTTAGCATTCCAGATGTTCTTTTTTTTTTTTTTAAACAATAGGGAGGTCAATGGTGGAACTCCATGCCGGCTCACATGTACAGTTGTGCTCATAAGTTTACATACCCTCAATTTATGATTTCTTGGCCCTTTCTCGGAGAATATGAATAACACAAAAACTTTTCTCTCACTCATGGTTAGTGTGTGGCTGAAGCCATTTATTATCAATCAACTGTGCTTACTCTTTTTATATCATAATCGCAACAGAAACTACCCAAATGACCCTGATCAAAAGTTTACATACCCTGGTGATTTTGGCCTGATAACATGCACACAAGGGCCCGGATTCACAAAGCACTTGCGCCGACGTATCTCAAGATACGCCGACGTAAGTACAAATGTGCGCCCTTGTATCTATGCGCCAACCCACATACTAAGATACGCCTGAAAATAGGCTTCCTACGACCAACGTAACTTGCCTACGCCGTCGTATCGTGGGCGCATATTTACGTTGGGCGCATTTGCCGCTCCCATTGATTTTCTATGCACATATGCAAATGAGAGAGATACGCCGATTCACGAACGTACTTGCGCCCGGCGCATAATTTCCGCGGTTTGCGTAAGTCGTAGTCTGGCGTAAAGTTATTCCCCATATATGAGGCGCAACCCATGCAAAGGTATGGACCAGGGAGCACAAGCCGTCGTATCTTTTGTCGTTTATGTTGTACGTGAATATGACTAGGCATAGGTTACGTTCACGTCGTAGGCAGTGATCCGTCGTATCTTAGGGAGTAGTTCCGACGTGATTCTGAGCATGCGCACTGGATGCGTCCATGGGGTCACGCCTCATTTGCATGGCTCACGCCCACTTCCACTTACGACGACTTACGCCTAAGAAACCCAGCGCAGATTTGGTGGCAAGTGCTTTGTGAATCCAGTGCTTGCCTCTCTGCGCTTCGTCGGCATAGCGTAAAGAAGATACGCTGCAGCGGCATATACAGTATATGCGCCGATGTATGTGAATCCGGGCCAAGTTGACACAAATGGCTATTAAAGGTAACCATCCTCACCTGTGATCTGTTTGCTTGTGATTAGTGTGTATAAAAGGTCAATGAGTTTCTGGACTTCTGACAGACCCTTGCATCTTTCATCCAGTGCTGCACTGACGTTTCTGGATTCTGAGTCATGGGGAAAGCAAAATAATTGTCAAAGGATCTGTGGGAAAAGGTAGTTGAAGTGTATAAAACAGGAAAGGGATATAAAAAGAACAAAGTTATCCAAGGAATTGAGAATGTCAATCAGCAGTGTTCAAACTCTAACCAAGAAGTGGAAAATGAGGGGTTCTGGTGAAACCAAACCACGGTCAGGTAGACCAACTAAAATTTCAGCCACAACTGCCAGGAAAATTGTTCGGGATGCAAAGAAAAAGCCACAAATAACTTCAGGTGAAATACAGGACTCTCTGAAAACATGTGGGGTGGCTGTTTCAAGATGCCCAATAAGGAGGCACTTTATGAAAGATGGGCTGCATGGTCGAGCCTCCAGAAGAAAGTCATTACTATGCAAATGTCACAAAGTATTCTGCTTACAATACGCCAAACAGCACAGAGACAAGCCTTAAACCTTCTGCTACAAAGTCATTTGGAGAGATGAGACCAAAATTTAGCTTTTTGACCACAACCATAAACACTACATTTGGAGAGAAGTCAACAAGGCCTATGATGAAAGGACCACCATCCCTACTGTGAAACACGGAGGTGGATTGCTGATGTTTTGGGGGATGTGTGAGCTACAAAGTCACAGGAAATTTGGTCACAATTGATGGCAAGATGAATGCAGTGTGTTATCAAAAAATACTGGACGAACAATTTCATTCATCAGCCAGGAAGCTGCGCATGGGACGGACATTCCAACATGACAATGATCCAAAACACAAGGCCAAGTCCACCTGTCATTGGCTACAGCAGAATAAAGTGAAGGTTCTGGAGTGGCCATCTCAGTCTCCTGACCTCAATGTTATTGAGCCACTCTGGGGAGATCCCAGCGGTCTTGCAGCGTTGCACGACCGCGCAATTGTCAGTTAAAGTGACGCAGTGGCGTTTTAGCAAAAAATGGGGCGTTCATTAGCCTCCTGAGGACCGCCGCATGACCATATATGTTGACAAAATGGCACGGCTGGGCACAAGGGCGTACATGTATGTCCCCTTTAAGATCCCAGCCGTGGGTCGCGAGCGCGGCACCGGCGGCGCGTTTGCAACCCAGGCCTCTTCTCTGTGACCGTCCCCGCGGGAACAGCGGACCCGATCACCGACGGTGTCCCACGATCGGGTCACAGAGAGGAAGAACAGGGAGATATAAGTGTAAACAAACCTCTCCCCGTGCTTCCTAGTGAGCCTGTCACTGATCGTCTGTTCCCTGTCATAGGGAACGATAACTACGATATGCTACGCCCGCCTACATTTACGCCGCTGACTGTGAATCTGGCCCTATAAGTTTTGCGCAAACCAATCAATAAATCACCAAAAATATGTAGAAGAATACGTATCGGCTTAAACTGAGGGGAAATTTTTTTTTTTTTATGTCTATTTATTATAGCAAAAAGTAACAAATATTGCATTTTTTTTTTCAAAATTGTCGCTCTATTTTTGTTTATAGCGCAAAAATATAAAAACCGCACAGGTGATCAAATACCACCAAAAGAAAGCTCTATTTGTGGGGGAAAAAAGGACGCCAATTTTGTTTGGGAGCCACGTCGCACGACCGCACAATTGTCAGTTAAAGCGACCGGTGCCGAATCGCAAAAAGGGGCCCGGTCCTTTAGCTGCATAATGGTCCCGGGGCTGAAGTGGTTAAGGGGGCAAATCCTTCCGGGGCTGAAGCGGTTAAGGGGGCAAATCCTTCCGGGGCTGAAGCGGTTAAGGGGGCAAATCCTTCCGGGGCTGAAGCGGTTAAGGGGGCAAATCCTTCCGGGGCTGAAGCGGTTAAGGGGGCAAATCCTTCCAGGGCTGAAGCGGTTAAGGGGGCAAATCCTTCCGGGGCTGAAGCGGTTAAGGGGGCAAATCCTTCTGGGGCTGAAGCGGTTAAGGGGGCAAATCCTTCCGGGGCTGAAGCGGTTAAGGGGGCAAATCCTTCCGGGGCTGAAGCGGTTAAGGGGGCAAATCCTTCCATGGCTGAAGCGGTTAAGGGGGCAAATCCTTCGGGGGCTGAAGCGGTTAAGGGGGCAAATCCTTCCGGGGCTGAATCGGTTAAGGGGGCAAATCCTTCCGGGGCTGAAGCGGTTAAGGGGGCAAATCCTTCGGGGGCTGAAGCGGTTAAGGGGGCAAATCCTTCCGGGGCTGAAGCGGTTCGGAAAGACTTTGTTGGGTGTTCTCTTATTTTTTCTTGTATTATGTAGCAATATATGAAATGTAACTATTTTGACTACATAAAATGTTACTTTAAAAAAAAAAAAAAGACAAATTCTGGAATCAATTCCGGAGATGATTTCCGACCCGCTTCGAAGGATTTCAGTTTATTTTCCCATAAGCCGACGACGCAAAAAAAAAAAAAAAACGCCACCTGTGCTAACAAACCGCCTGATTATCGGCTCCCACATCTGGCGCGGAGGTTGGACGGCGGCGCGGTGGGACTGTCCGCCGTGTCTCCCTTCGGAAGGGTGAATGTGACTTGTTTTGAAAGCTGTGAATGGGAAATGAGCGCGGATGAATATACATTGATTTAAATGATAGCGTTACGCGTGGTGACAAGATGAAATCTCGCCGTTAAGAATAGTTTGCGTTGGAAGTGAACAGATTTGAATGCACCAGAGGGCCGGGGTTGGCGGAATATATACATGTAAAGCAGGAATGGTGGGGGGGGGGCGGCACTCATTAGACTGTCAGCGGCGCCGGGAGAGGAACGTGAAGGGAGCGCTCACCTCTCCTGTACGGGGAATTAATATTCATTCTGGGGAGTAATCACAACAAATCCACAACATGCTTCTCATCCCACCGGGACACTCCGGTCTACTGACACCCAGATAGACCCGCAATCCACTCCTCCCCTCCCCCCCACTACACTATTCTTCATGATATTCCCAAAAATTTGACCAAAATGTTCTGGGTTAGCCAGACCTGAGGGGGTTGTGTTTAAAGTTGGCCTTCAGTCTTTCACAGTTGTACCAAATCCTCTCCTGGACTGAAACGGCTTCCTCTGATTTCACCGCACACTGTGAGCTTCTCACCATGTAGCTGGAGGACATCCAGCATCATCTAGCACAGAGGTCTCCAAACTGTGGTCCAGTGGCCAGATGAGGCCCTTTGCTTGCCTTTATATGGCCATTGGGGCACTATTCTTTCCACTGACACCAGCAATGGGGCATAGTTCCTCCCACTGACATTGGTAACAGAGCACTATCCCTCCCACTGACACCAATGATGGGGCACTATTCCTCCCACTGATACCAATGATGAGGCACTATTCCTCCCACTGACACCCATGATGGGGCACTATCCCTCCCACTGACACCAATGATAAGACACTATTCCTTACACTGACACCAATGATGGGACACTATTCCTCCCACTGACACCAATGATGGGACACTATTACTGACACCAATGATGGGACACTATCCCTCTCACTGATACCAATGATGGGACACTATTTCTTACACTGACACCAATGATAAGACACTATTCCTCCCACTGACACCAATGATGGGACACTATTCCTCCCACTATTACCAATGATGGGACACTATTCCTCACACTGATACCAATGATAGGACACTATTGCTCCCACTGACACCAATGATGGGACACTATTCCTCTCACTGATACCAATGATGGGACACTATTCCTCCCACTGACACCAATGATGGGACACTATCCCTCCCACTGACACCAATGATGGGACACTATTCCTCCCACTGACACCAATGATGGGACACTATCCCTCCCACTGACACCAATGATGGGACACTATTCCTCCCACTGACACCAATGATGGGACACTATTCCTCTCACTAATACCAATGATGGTCAGCCTGTTTTTCCAAGTCCTTTCTCCCTCGGTGCCCCTCCGCTTCCGGTGACGACTTCCTGGTGGCCACAGGACAGACGGCTGCCTTTCTCAACACCTGCCTACCCATGGACGCGACGCTTCAGAGACCGGGCGACACCAATCGATAAGATACAGATGAGCCTGTTTTATTCTGTAAGTGCATTACTTACTGAACCAATAAATCGTATCTTTAAAATTACAATTAGGTGGCGCTTCATGTTTGTTCCTTTTTTCACCAATGATGGGGCACTATTTCTCACACTGACACCAATGATGGGGCACTATTCCTCCCACTGACACCAAAAATGACGCACTATTTCTCCCACTGACACCAACAGTGGGTGTACTATTCTCCCCCTATTACCAAAAAAGGGACATTACTTAATTCCACTGACACCAGGACATTTTCTACTCCCGGTGGCCACAGTCTGATTCCCTAAAGATTGAAGGACAGTAAACTGGCTCTTTATTTGGAAAGTTTAGGGAACCCTAATCTAATTCTTTCCCTTTCCTTTCCTTTCTTTTCCTTTCTTTTTCCTTTCCTTTTCCTTTCCTTTCTTTTCCTTTCCCTTTCCTTTCTTTTTCCTTTCCTTTCCTTTCCTTTCCCTTTCCTTTCTTTTTCCTTTCCTTTCCCTTTCCTTTCTTTTTCCTTTCTTTTTCCTTTCCTTTCCTTTCCTTTCCCTTTCCTTTCTTTTTCCTTTCCTTTCCCTTTCCTTTCTTTTTCCTTTCCTTTTCCTTTCCTTTTCCTTTCCTTTCCTTTCCTTTCCTTTCCTTTCCTTTCCTTTCCTTTCCTTTCCTTTCCTTTCCCTTTCCTTTCTTTTTCCTTTCCTTTCCCTTTCCTTTCTTTTTCCTTTCCTTTCCCTTTCCTTTCCTTTCCCTTTCCTTTCTTTTTCCTTTCCTTTCCTTTTCCTTTCCTTTCCTTTCTTTTCCCTTTCCTTTCTTTTCCCTTTCCTTTCTTTTCCCTTTCCTTTCTTTTTCCTTTCTTTTTCCTTTCCTTTCTTTTTCCTTTCCTTTTCCTTTTCCTTTCCTTTCCTTTTACTTTCTTTTTCTTTCTTTTTCTTTCCCTTTTCCCTTCCTTTCTTTCCTATTCCTTTTCTTTTCTTTCCATTTCCTTTTTTCTTTTTTGGAATATGTGAAGTGAATATTAGTTTCAGATGGTATCTTTCCTTTCCTTTCCCTTCTTTCCATTTCCTTTACCGTTCCTTTCCTTTTCTTTTATTTCCTTTTCCTTTATTTTTCCTTTCCTTTCCTTCCTTTTTCTTCCCTTCCCTTTCTTTCCTTTCTTTTCCTTCCCTTCTCTTTTCCTTTCCATTTCTTTCCTTTCCTTTCCCTTTCCTTTCCCTTTTTCTTCCCTTTTGCTTTCCTTTCTATTCCTTTCCTTTCTTTTCCCTTTCCCTTTCCCTTCCCTTTCCTTTCCTTTCCCTTTCCTTTCTTTTTCCTTTCCTTTCCTTTTCCTTTCCTTTCCTTTCCCTTTCCTTTCTTTTTCCTTTCCTTTCCTTTCCCTTTCCTTTCTTTTTCCTTTCCTTTCCTTTTCCTTTCCTTTCTTTTTCTTTCCCTTTTCCCTTCCTTTCTTTCCTATTCCTTTTCTTTTCTTTCCATTTCCTTTCCCTTTTTTTCCCCTTTCCGCCCAAAGTCAACACTTTAATTTTTTCCTTTTCCTTTCCTTTCTGTTCTTTTTTTCCTTTCTTTTTCCTTTTCCTTTCCTTTCACTTTCCTTTTCCTCTCATTTCTTTTTTCTTTTCCTTTCCGTTTTTCCTTTTCCTTTCCTTTTTTTCCCTTTTTTCTCCTTTCTTTTCCTTTTCTTTTTCTATTGTGTCCAGTGACACAATTATGATACAGACATTAGGGTGTCACCAGTCCTCTAGTTGTGCTCCAAAGGAATATATGAAGAAAGTTTCCTGGAAAGCCTGGGCTGTCACGTATGAACCAAGGGAACCTTCTAGGGTTGGGGATAGATCTGCTCTGCTATACCTAAAACAAATGCTCTCTTTTACTTAAAGCGGTGGTTCACCCTCCTTAACATCATTCTAGCATTACATTCGGCATCGTAGCGCGAGCTACAGTATGCCGGTCTTACATTTTTTATCCCCGTACTCACTGCGCTATTGCACATTGAAGATTCCGACTCCCGCGGGGAATGGGCGTGCCTATGGAGAGGGAGGATGATTGACGGCCGGCTCTGGCACGTCACGCTCCCCGAAGACAGCCGGAGTAGGTCTCGGCTCTTCACGGCGCCTGCGCACAGGCTATGCGCAGGCGCCGTGAAGAGCCAAGCCTATTTCGGCTATTTCCGGAGAAGCGTGACGTGCCAGGGCCGGCCGTCAATCACCTTCTCTCACCATAGGAACGCCCATTCCCCGGAATCTTCAATCTACAATAGCACAGTGAGTACGGGGATAAAAAATGTAAGACCGGCATACTGTAGCTCGCGCTACAATGCCGAATGTAATGCTAGAATAAAAACATTTTTTTTTTTTTTTTTTTTAATAGGGTGAACCCCCGCTTTAATGTCCAACAGAGACGCTAGAAAACCTCTGAGAGCAGAAATGTGGTGCTTTGTATTGATGTGTTTTTGTGTTAATAACTCTCACTCGGCCCGATGATCAAAAATGGTGGCGGAGTCCGGCCCACTCCTCGCAGGACCCGGCTACTGCCGCCCAGGGTATGCCATATAATGAAGGACTAGGAGAAGACATTATAGGCTCTGCGCCCAATGAATGACAGGTCATGATGGTTTTGTTAAAGCTTTATTGATAGGTTAACACAGCTCCGGTGACACATCCAGACAACTCCACCGCCATCTGTAGATCAGTCATTATCAAACATAGACAGTAAATAATGGGAAGCCTCCACCGCCGCAGACCGCGCTGTAAATATTAGGATTCTCCATGTGTTCCACTTGGCAATTAGAATCTGTTTCCTGGTTCTTCCCAGACAGATTGTGTGAAAATATTAATAACTGCATTTCATGTGCCTTCCCCTCTGAGCGGAACAAGCAGATGCATTTATCAAAATAAAACCCGCTTGTGTGCCGAAATAAAGCGTGATTTGACTTCATGGCGGAAAGCTCTGAACACACATCACTGCCGAGCAATCTGATGAACATTACATTACGCCGAGAGCAACTTCTTATCTAATTGCTGATTTCCTTCCCTTCTTTCTTTTTTACTCTCCATCCTGCTTTCTTTTTCTTTCTTTCCTTCATCTTTCGTTAATCCTTCCTTCCTTAATATCTGCCTTTCTTCCTTCTTTCCTCCCTCCTTTTCCATTCTTCCTGTTCTTCTCCCTTCTCTCTCTCTCTTTGTCTTGTTCTTTTCTTCCTCCCTTCCTCCATTTCTTACTTTCATCCTGCTTTCCTCCCCTCCTTTATTTTTTCCTCTTATTCTTCCTCCTCTCTCCCTTTCTCTTTTTTGTTCATTCTTTTCTTCCTTCTTTCCTTTCTCTTGGCTCCCTTTTCCTCAATTCCTTCCTTCTTTTTATTACTTTTTTGCTTCTTTTTATTCCTTTACTTCCTTCCCATCTCCCTTCTTTCCAGCCTGCTTTCTCCCTTTTTTTTCTCTTATTCTTCCTTTTCTCATCCTTCCTCTTGTTCCCTTCTTCATTTCTTTCATCTTTCCTTCCTATTTTTTTTTCACTCTTCCCTTTCTTCCTCTACTCCCCTTCTTCTCACCCCCCTTTTGTCCCTTCCTTCTCCTCTCTCCCTTTGTCTTGTCTCTTCCTTACTTCCTTCTTTCCATCTTTACTTCCTGCTTTCCTCACCTTTCCTCCCTTTCCCCAATCCTTCCTTCCATCATGGTTTTCTCCCTCTTCTTTTTTCTTTCTTCTTATTCTTTTTCTTCTCTCCTTTCCCATCTTTCATTCCTTTATTCTTTCCCGTTCTTCTCCCTTATCTCTCTCTCTTTGTCATGTTCTTTTCTTTCTCCCTTCCTCCCTTTCTTCCTGCTTTCCTCCCTCCTTTATTTTTTCCTCTTATTCTTCCTCCTCTCTCCCTTTCTCTTTTTTGTTCATTCTTTTCTTCCTTCTTTCCTTTCTCTTGCCTCCCTTTTCCTCAATTCCTTCCTTCTTTTTATTACTTTTTTGCTTCTTTTTATTCCTTTACTTCCTTCCCATCTTCCTTCTTTCCAGCCTGCTTTCCTCTCTTTTTTTACTTTCTTTCTCTTACTGTTCCTTTTCTCATCCTTCCTCTTGTTCCCTTCTTCATTTCTTTCATCTTTCCTTCCTATTTTTTTTCACTCTTCCCTTTCTTCCTCTACTCCCCTTCTTCTCCCTCCCTTGTTGTCCCTTCCTTCTCCTATCTCCCTTTGTCTTGTCTCTTCCTTACTTCCTTCTTTCCATCTTTACTTCCTGCTTTCCTCACCTTTCCTCCCTTTCCCCAATCCTTCCTACCATCATGGTTTTCTCCCTCTTCTTTCTTCTTATTCTTTTTCCTCTCTCCTTTCCTATATTTCTTTCCTTTATTCTTTCCCATTCTTCTCCCTTCTCTCTCTCTTTGTCGTGTTCTTTTCTTTCTTCCTTCCTCCCTTTCTTCCTGCTTTCCTTCCCTCCTTTATTTTTTCCTCTTATTTTCCCCCCTCTCTCCCTTTCTCTTTTTTGTTCATTCTTTTCTTCCTTCTTTACTTTCTCTTGCCTCCTTTTTCCTCAATTCCTTCCTTCTTTTATTACTTTCTTCCTTCTTTTTCTTCCTTTCCTTCCTTCCAGCCTGCTTTCCTCTCTCTCCTTTTTTACTTTCTTCCTCTTATTCTTCCTTCTCTCATCCTTCCTCTTTTTTCACTCTTCCCTTTCTTCCTCTACTCCCCTTCTCCTCTTCTTTCTGCCTTTTTGTTCCTTCCTTCCTTCTCCTCTCTCCCTTTGTCTTGTCTCTTCCTTACTTCCTTCCTTCCTTTCTCTTCCTTCATCTTTACTTCCTGCTTTCCTCACTTTTCCTCCCTTTCCCCAATCCTTCCTTCCATCATGGTTTCCTCCCTCTTCTTTCTTCTTTCGTAAGTTTGGGACTGCATTTCTGCAAATGGAGTTGGAGATGTGGTCAGGCTCAACGGTGTCCTCAGTGCTGAGAAATACAGGCAGATGCCTCTTCATCATGCCATACCATCAGGGAGGCGTGTGATTGGCCTCAAATTTATTCTGCAGCAGGATAACCACCCCAAACATACAGCCATGTCATTAAGAACTAGCTTCAGTGTAAAGAAGAACAAGGAGCCCTGGAAGTGATGTTTTGGCCCCCACAGAGCCCTGATCTTACTATTGGATTGGATTGGATTGGAATAAATACTTATAGAGCTATCATGGAGTATGTCTGGGATGACACGAAGAGACAGAAGGATTGGAGAAAGCCTTCATCCACAGAAGATCTTCCTTCCTTCTCCTCTCTCTCTCTTTGTCTTGTCTCCTCCTTACTTCCTTCTTTCCTTTCTCTTCCTTCATCTTTACTTCCTGCTTTCCTCACTTTTCCTTCCTTTCCCCAATCCTTCCTTCCATCATGGTTTTCTCCCTTTTCTTTCTTTTTTCCTCTTGTTCTTCTTCCTCTCTCCTTTCCCATCTTTCCTTCCTTCCTTCCTGTTCTTCTCCCTTCTCTCTCTATTTGTTGTGTTCTTTTCTTTCTTCCTTTCTCCATTTCTTCCTTTCATCCTGCTTTTCTCCCCTCCTTTCTTTTTTCCTCTTAATCTTCCTCCTCTTTCTCTTTCTCCTTCATTCTTTTCTTCCTTCTTTCCTTTCTCTTGCCTCCCTTTTCCACAATTCCTTCCTTCTTTTATTACTTCCTTCCTTCTTGATCTTCCTTTCCTTCCTTCCTGTCTTTCTTCCTTCCAGCCTGCTTTCTTCCCTCTCCTTTTTTACTTTCTTC
This sequence comes from Rana temporaria, assembly GCF_905171775.1. Lineage (NCBI taxonomy): Eukaryota > Metazoa > Chordata > Amphibia > Anura > Ranidae > Rana > Rana temporaria. The sequence continues at coordinate 472,745,131 of NC_053492.1, read as the reverse complement.
CTTCTCTCACCCTTCCTCTTGTTGCCTTCTTCATTTCTTTCATCTTTCCTTCCTCTTTTTTCTCTTCCATCATCTTTACTTCCTTCTTTCCTCATGTTCCCTCCCTTTCCCCAATCCTTCCTTTCATCATGGTTTCCGCCCTCTTCTTTCTTCTTTCCTTTTATTCTTCTCCCTCTCTCCTTTCCCATCTTTCTTTCTCTTCTTTCTTTCTTTCTTTCTTTCTTTCGTTCTTTTCTTTTCTTTCTTTCTTTCTCTTCTTTTCTTTCTTTCTTTCTCTTCTTTCTTTCTCTTCTTTCTTTTCTTTCTCTTCTTTCTTTCTCTTCTTTCTTTCTCTTCTTTCTTTCTCTTCTTTCTTTCTTTCTTTCTTTCTTTCTTTCTCTTCTTTCTTTCTTTCTTTCTCTTCTTTCTTTCTTTCTTTCTTTCTCTTCTTTCTTTCTTTCTTTCTTTCTCTTCTTTCTTTCTTTCTTTCTTTCTTTCTTTCTTTCTTTCTTTTCCTTCTTTTCTTTCTTCCTGTAATTATCATTAACTGAAACAGAAAACAGCTGTGTAGGAGGCTTAAAACTGCGTGAGGAACAGCCAAACTCTGCTACTAAGGTGATGTTATTGAAGACAGTTTCATGTCACAGGTTATACACCATGGCAAGACTGAGCACAGCAACAAGACACAAGGTAGTACCGTGTTTCCCCGAAAATAAGACGTACTCCGAAAATAAGCCGTAGCGGGATTTCGACGCAAGATCGAAATATAAGACACCCCTCCGAAAATAAGACGTAGTGATGGCGTGTCGAATCCCCCGAAAATAAGACGTAGCAATGGCGTGTCGAATCCCCCGAAAATAAGACGTAGCAATGGGCGTGTCGTATGCGGCGCGGAGCGGTAAACAACACGTGATACGGTAGTACTGTACTGGTGCGGAGCTCAGAGCTGTAAAGAAGTGAGGAGAAGCTCTGTACCACCTCTCTCACCCCACACAAACACCAGGGGATAGGGGGAAAAGCTGCTACTGAGCCCAAAGAGATCACCCCAGCTCCACTGTGCTCCACTCTCAGTCTACAGGTGGACAGAGGAAATTCCAAGAAGCGCAAGTGTGGTTCAGGTAGGCAACCTTTATTTTCTGAGCTGGAAGACATGATTAGTGAATGGGTTGCTGACAGTAGAGCAAAGGCTTTGGTTGTGCGCAGGGCTGATATTCAAACATTTGCCCGTGAAATGGCACCACAATTCGACATATAAGACACCCCCCGAAAATAAGCCATAGTGTGATTTTTTGAGGGAAAAAAAATATAAGACGGTGTCTTATTTTCGGGGAAACACGGTAATACTGCTTCGGCAAGGTCGCTCCCAGGCAAAGATTTCAAAATCACACTGGGGTTTCTAGATGTGCTGTTCAAGCTCTTTTAACCACTTAAGGACCACCTCCTGCACATATACGTCGGCAGAATGGCAGGTACATTGCCTTTAAGAGCCAAGCCATGGGTCGCGCGAGCGCCGCCGGCACGCGCGACCCGGTCCGAAGCTCCGTGACCACGGCCATGGGACCCGCGGACCTGATCGCCGCCAGTTTCCCGCGATCGGTCCCCGAAGCTGAAGAACGGGGAGAGGTGAGTGTAAACACACCTTCCCCGTTCTTCACAGTGGCGCCGTCATTGATCGTCTGTTCCCGGATATAGGGAAAGATGATCAATGACGTCACAAGTCCAGCCCCGCCCCCCCTACAGTTAGAAACACATATGAGGTCACACTTAATCCCTACAGCGCCCCCTAGTGGTTAACTCTGGGGGTAATCAATGCATTTTATAGCACTTTTTGCTGTGAAAATGACAATGGTCCCAAAAATGTGTCAAAATTGTCCCGATGTGTCCGCCATAATGTCGCAGTCACAATGTCGCCATTAGTAGTAAAAAAAAAAAATTATTAATAAAAATGCCATAAAACTATCCCCTATTTTGCGCAAACCAATCGTTTAACGCTTATTGCAATTTTTTTTACCAAAAACAGGTAGAATACGTATCGGCCTAAACTGAGGAATTTTTTTTTTTTTTATATCTTTTTTGGGGGATATTTATTATAGCAAAAAATATTGTTTTTTTTTCAAAATTTTCGCTCTATTTTTGTTTTTAGCGCAAAAAATAAAAACCGCAGAGGTGATCAAATACCACCAAAAGAAAGCTCTATTTGTGGGGAAAAAAGGACGCCAATTCTGTTTGGGAGCCACGTCGCACGACCGCGCAATTGTCAGTTAAAGCGTTGCAGTGCCGAATCGCAAAAAGGGGCAAGGTCCTTAACCTGCATATTGGTCCGGGGCTTAAGTGGTTAAAGAAGCACAAAGAAACGGGCAACATTGAAGAGTGTAGATGAAGTGTTTGGCCAAAGGAAACAATGCAGCATCATGCTTGCTTTCCTTTCGCATCGGAAGATGCCCAGCAGTGCCGTTAGCACAGAACTGGTGAAAACCAGTGGGACCCAGGTTCGCCCTTTTACTGTCCGGAGAAGTCTGGTCTTTTATGGAAGAATAGCAGCCAAAAAAAGACAAACCTCAGATGTGTAAACAAGGCTAAGCGACTCAACTATTTTTCATGCTTTGCTGGGGTTTTTGTTTGCCTTCCTCTGGACCAACTGTGGTTTAGGATTATGTATATAAGATTGTATGTTTTTTTTTTGCTTACCACTCTTTTATTGGTTGAACTAGATTGACTTGTGTCTTTTTTCAACCAGACTAACTATTAGGGATGTCCCGATACCACTTTTTTAGGACCGAGTACAAGTACTGATACTTTTTTCATGTACTCGCCGATACCGAATACCGATACTTTTTTTTAAATGTGTCCCCAAATGCAGCCATGTCCCCCACAGATGCAGCCATGTCCCCCATATATGCAGCCATGTCCCCCACATATCCAGCCATGTCCCCAAACATATCCAGCCATGTCCCCAAACATATTGCAGTCATGTCCCCCCCACAAATGCAGCCATGTCCCCCCCATATACAGCCATGTCCCCCCCACAAATGCAGCCATGTCCCCCACAGATGCAGCCATGTCCCCCATATATGCAGCCATGTCCCCCCACAAATGCAGCCATGTCCCCCCCATATGCAGCCATGTCCCCCCCATATGCAGCCATGTCCCCCATATATGCAGCCATGTCCCCCCACAAATGCAGCCATGTCCCCCCCATATGCAGCCATGTCCCCCCCATATGCAGCCATGTCCCCCATATATGCAGCCATGTCCCCAAACATATGCAGCCATGTCCCCAAACATATGCAGTCATTTCCCCCACATATATGCAGCCATATCCCCCACATATATGCAGCCATGTCCCCCACATATATGCAGCCATGTCCCCCACATATATGCAGCCATGTCCCCCACATATATGCAGCCATGTCCCCCACATATGCAGCCATGTCCCCCACATATGCAGCCATGTCCCCCCACATATATCCAGCCATGTCCCCAAACATATTGCATCCATGTCCCCCCACATATATGCAGCCATGTCCCCCCACATATATGCAGCCATGTCCCCCCACATATATGCAGCCATGTCCCCCATATATGCAGCCATGTCCCCCACATATGAAGCCATGTCCCCCCATATGCAGCCATGTCCCCCACATATGCAGCCATGTCCCCCATATATGCAGCCATGTCCCCCATATATGCAGCCATGTCCCCCATATATGCAGCCATGTCCCCCATATATGCAGCCATGTCCCCCACATATGAAGCCATGTCCCCCCCATATGCAGCCATGTCCCCCACATATGCAGCCATGTCCCCCACATATGAAGCCATGTCCCCCACATATGCAGCCATGTCCCCCACATATGCAGCCATGTCCCCCACATATGCAGCCATGTCCCCCATATATGCAGCCATGTCCCCCATATATGCAGCCATGTCCCCCATATATGCAGCCATGTCCCCCACATATGAAGCCATGTCCCCCCATATGCAGCCATGTCCCCCACATATGCAGCCATGTCCCCCACATATGAAGCCATGTCCCCCACATATGCAGCCATGTCCCCCACATATGCAGCCATGTCCCCCACATATGCAGCCATGTCCCCCATATATGCAGCCATGTCCCCCACATATATCCAGCCAATTCCCCAAACATATGCAGCCATGTCCCCTATACCTAATGATGATGCCGCCGCCGCCGCGTTAATCACCGTGCGGCGAACAGTACAGGCAGCTTTCGTTTGAATAGCTGTTTTCCCTGCCACTCCGTGTAAAGGACACTCCCCCTTGCTCAGGATTGGACAGATCCGTCCAAGGGGGAGTGTCTATACACGGTGCGGCGGGCAAAACAGCTATTCAAACTAAAGGTGCCTGTAATGTTCGCCGCACGGTGATTAACGCGGCAGCGGCGGATTTGCGATATACGGCGGCGGGGGCGGGGGCGTTTGGTCAAGTATTCTATTTAGGCATCGGGGGTATTTGCGGGAGTACAAGTACTCCCGCAAATACTCGGTATCGGTCCCGATACGGATACTGGTATCGGTATCGGGACAACCCTACTAACTATCTAACTAGGCAGGAAAAATTAGGAACTGGGGTGCAGAAAAAAGGCAGCAGGTGCTCTGGACCTGGACCATGGAATATGTGGCAGTTTGTTGGGGGAAGGACTAGAGAGCGGTACAAAAACGAGTGTCTGTAGCCAACTGTGAAGCATGGTGGAGTAAGTAATTTTCTAGCAAAAAATACGAATTTGGCGTCTGTCCCTTAACCACTTCCATACCCAGACCAATGTTCAGCTTTCAGCGCTGTTGCTCTTTGAATGACAATTGCGCGGCCCGTGCTATACTGTACCCAAACTACATTTTTATCATTTTGTTCCCACAAAGAGAGCTTTCTTTTGGTGGTATTTGATCACCTCTGCGATTTTTATTTTATGCAAAAAAAAAATGAAAAAAATAATGAAAATTTTGAAAAGCAGATGCTTTTCTTTTGCTTCCGTTACGAAACGGTGGCACTGATGAGGTGGAATTGATGGGCACTAATATGCAGCACTGATGGGGCACTGATAGGCGGCACGGATGGGCACAGATAGGCGGAACGGATGGGCACAGATAGGTGGCACGGATGGGCACAGATAGGCGACATGTATGGGCACAGATAGGCAGTATGGATGGGCACTGATAGGTGGCACGGATGGGCATTGATAGGTGTCACAGATGGGCATGGATGGGCACTGATAGGTGGCACGGATGTACTGTAATATATTGTACTGATGGATGCCAATCAGTGCCAAACAATGCCTGCCAATCAGTGATGCCCACATTGTGGGCATCACTGATTGGCATCCATTGTGGGCACTGATTGGCATCCCTGGTGGTCTAGGTTGGCATACCTGGTGGTGGGCATCCCTGGTGGTCTGGTGGCATCCCTGGTGATCTAGTGTGGGCACCCTCGGGGGGGCTGCGCTGATAATCGATCAGCACAAACCCCCCTTGTCAGAGGAGCAGCCGATCGGCTCTCCTCTACTCGCGTCTGACAGACGCGAGTGAGGAAAAGCCGATCATGGCTCTTCTTGTTTACATCGCGACCAGCCGTGATTGGACACGGCTGATCACGTGGTAAAGAGTCTCCGTCAGAGACTCTTTACCTAGATCGGTGTTGCGGGGTGTCAGACTGTCACACCGCAACAACGATCGCCGTGATGCGCGCCCCCGGGGGTCGCGCATCGGCTCAATATCCTGAAGACGTCATATTTGCCGCCGTCTTTTTGCAATAGGGCGGGCGGCAAGTGGTTAAGTACTCCTCCCCAGCATGCACAGCGGGACGATCAACTCCCACTGATTGGCTGCCAAAGGGGAACACCCAAAACACCTTGACCTGACTGCTGCCACCCTTGGCCTGGGGTGGTAACGGCACCCCAGACAACAATAGGGGTCACTCACAGTACAGCCATGGCCCAAATTTGGAAAAAATCATACGGCCTGAGTCAACTAACTCTCAGACTACCCTCTAAATTTAAATCAGCGCCGGCTAAAAAGTAGCAGGCCGCGACATAAGGGGTCCCCCTGAAAAGCATGAAATTATTGCAAGGTCTCATTGCAAAGCCTCACGGCCCCACTCTGCTGTCACGTGTTTTTACAGTACAACCCCCGACATAAAAGTCTAAATGATGCCTTTGAGTTTGAAAGACCTGAACCCCCCAGGGCTGTCTAAATGAGAGGGCACACCTGAGGCACTGCCCAAGGGGCCCCAGCTACATGGGGGGCCCCTGCACTTTCTCCAAAGCAGCTGGTCCTTGAGCCCACGCTGCCCCAAAATTGGGGGCCCCACGATGGCACTGAGAGTGATAGATACACAGGGGAGGCAGTCTGCCGCCTACCTACTGTGGGCCAGATTCAGGTACATCTGGCGTATCTGTGCGGCGGCGTAACGTATCCGATTTACGTTACGCCGCTGCAAGTTTTTCAGGCAAGTGCTTTATTCACAAAGCACTTGCCTGTAAAGTTGCGGCGGCGTAGCGTAAATCACCCGGCGGAAATTCAAATTCGGCGGGTAGGGGGCGTGTATCATTTAAATGAAGCGCGTCCCCGCGCCGAACGAACTACGCATGCGCCGTCCCTAAAATTTCCCAGTGTGCATTGCTCCAAATGACGTCGCAAGGACGTCATTGGTTTCGACGTGAACTTAAATGACGTCCAGCCCCATTCACGGACGACTGACGCAAACGACGTAACTTTTTAAAATTTCGACGCGGGAACGACGGCCATACTTAACATTGGCTGCGCCTCATATAGCAGGGGCAACTTTACGCCGGGAAAAGCCTAACGTAAACGTCGGAACTTTACTGCGTCGGCCGCGCGTACGTTCGTGAATTTGCGTATCTAGCTAATTTGCATACTCGACGCGTAAATCGACGAAAGCGCCACCTAGCGGGGAAAAAAAAATTGCAGTTTAGATCCGACGGCGAAAGAGCCTTACGCCTGTCGGATCTAATGGATATCTATACGTAACTGATTCTAAGAATCAGTCGCATAGATACGACGGCCCAGATTAGGACTTACGACGGCGTACATGGCGTTGCACCGTCGTAAGTCCTTTCTGAATCTGGCCCTTAATGTCTGTTTACCTGCACTGTCATCATTGTAGGGGCCCCAGAGCATGACTTTGCCCAGGGGCCCATGATGCTATTAAGACGGCCCTGGAACCCCCCCCTCCCCAGGAAAAAAAATGTGTCTACGGCCCTGCAAACGAGGTTGCCTAATAACGCACGGCGAGGGAAAAATCCATCGGCGAATACGGCTGCTCTGCTTATCCAAGCCCCGCTCTCCCTTATGAGGCTCCGCAGCCTGACAGGCGCATTGTGGCCGCCTGATAAGAGAATTAGGAAGAATGATGTCAGCCGACATGTTTGATTTAGACAAGTATGTCAGAGGCGGCGGCCTGCGCCGGGTGGTTGGGGGACGGCGGGGATTTGCGCGCTGAGAGAACTTTTTTTTCGGATTCCGAAATTCAGACTTCACCTTGACAAATTTATAGAAAAAAAATTCCACCCCAAATGCCGCCGTTGCCATTTAACCACTTGTCCACAGGAGGACGTCATATGACGTCCTGGGCTTTGTGCGGTGATATCTGAATGATGGGGGCAGCTACAGGCATCATTCAGATATCGCCGTCTTTAGCCGCCGATTCTGTGCACGATAAGAATGATCGTCCCCGCCCCCCGCTGCCATCCGGTGCTTCTCCGGGATCTCCCCTGCCATCGGGGGCCCGGAGAGTGAATCGGTCGGCGCTGCCTGGAAAGCATAGAGATGACTGGTGACCAGATGGTCACCAGTCATCTCTATGACCGTCGGAGGCCCGGGCGCGACGTTATGACATCACGCCCGGTACCCGGAAGTAAACAAAGCCGCAATCGCGGCTGTCGGCATGTGATCAGTGATTTTTTTTTCACTGATTTCATGCTTGTAAGCCTGGAGGAGAGATGTGAGGTCTTATTGACCCCGCCTCTCTCCATAAAGAGCACCTGTCACAGTGATTCCTATTACAAGGGCTGTTTACATTCCTTGTAATAGGAATAAAAGTGATAAAAAAAATAAAAATTAAAAAAAAAGTGTAAAAATAAAAAAAGTTAAGTGAAATAAAAATAAATTAAATTTTTTTTTTTTTTTTAAACGCCCCTGTCCCTGTTATCTTGCACGCAGAATTGAAGACGCGTGCAAGTCCCACCCACATATGTAAACGCCGTTCAAACCCCACATGTGAGGTATCGTCACGTGCGTTAGAGCGTGTGCAACAATTCTACCACAAGACCTCCTCTGTAACTCGAAAATAGTAACCTGTAAAAAATGTTAAAGCGTCACCTATGGAGATTTTTAAGTACCGAAGTTTGGCGCCATTCCATGAGTGTTCGCAACTTTAGAGCGTGACAAGTCAGGTATCTATTTACTCGGCGTAACATCCTCTTTCACATTATACAAAAAAATTGGGATAACTTTACTGTTTTGTTATTTTTTTGATTCATAAAACCGTTTTTTTTCCCCCAAAAAAGGCGTTTAAAAAATTATTGCGCAAATACCGTGCCAGAAAAAAAGTTGCAATGACCGCCATTTTATTTCCTAGGGTGTCTGCTAAAAAAATATATATGGTGTTTGGGGGGTTTTGATTAATTTTCTAGCAAAAAAATGTGATTTTTTGCATGAAGGAGAGAAGTGCCAAAATACCGTATTTATCGGGGTATTGCGCGCTCCGGCGTATAGCGCGCACCCCTAAAGTGGACCCGACATTCCTGTAAAAAAACATTTTAGTACTTACAGTTTTCGTGTCTTGCGCGGCGTCCATCGGCGGCCTCGTCGGGTCCGGCGTCCGCCTGCAGCTTCGGGTGTCTTCGTTGGGAGCCCGGCGTCCTACTGCGGCGTCCTCCCCGCTCGATCCCTGCTTTCCGTGCCAAGTTTGAATACTGCGCCGGCATATACCGAGCGCAGTACACTCGTGTATAGTCGGGCAGGCTCGGCTATTCTCGCCCTCACATCCTGTACGTCCAGGACGTGAGCGCGAGAGGAGCCGAGCCTGCCCGACTATACACGAGTGTACTGCGCTCGGTATATGCCGGGGCAGTGTTCAAACTCGGCGCGGAAAAGCGGGTATCGGCGTATATCGCGCACCCACGATTTTGCCCTGATTTTCAGGGCAAAAAAATGCGCGGTATACGCCAATAAATACGGTAGGTGCGGTGGACAAGTGGTTAAAAAAAAAAAAACATAAGATATCAATCACAAAAAATGAAATATGACAGCGGAACGACGGATGCGCGGCGGTGCTGTATTTTCTGTCAGGTTTTGGGATATAGAATGTGAATGGGGGGAAAAAAGTCCGCCTCCCGTTTCGATGGGGAATAATATCCACAAACGCGGCGTAACGCTGCATCCGGAGCCGTGGGCGACATCGATCCGCCTCTGTGCAAAAAAAAAAAAAGGAAAAATATATATATTTTTTCCCCCACTTAAAAATGAAGAGCCTGTCAAGATTTTACGTTCTTTTTATATTTTCATTCGAAGCGGCGTGACGCGGTGATAACGCAAACCTTTCAAAATATTATTTTCTTTCCCCCCCTGTTTTAAAAATCAGTCGGTTCTGAAGGTCTCGGCAACAAATTTGTTTTAATATGCAACGTGCAGCGAGCTCCCCCCGTGGCAGCGCCGGGGTTCTTCCATCACTTCGGCGGGCTCGTCTGTCAAACGCCGCGACAGGATCTGAAAATAGATCAATTCAAAAGCCTTGGAATAATGTGATACTATCGCAATTATTCTAACTATGTGTCAAGAGGCAGAATCAGAGGAGGGAAAGGGGACTTTTTATTATCCGAGTCACATTGGGAATAAGTTTTATTCTTAACCAACCGCCAAGATGAGATTTTTCTTTTTATCTCCCTGGGCCATTTCTACTAAACAGCGCTGAGGGGATTTTTTTATTTTTTTAAAGGTTCATTCGTGGTTTTAATTAAAATTTAGGGGCAGATTCACGTATCTGGGCGTATTATTGGGTGGGCGTAACATATTTGATTTACGTTACGCCGCCACAAGTTTTACACGCAAGTGCTTTATTCACAAAGCACTTGCCTGTAAAGTTGCGGCGGCGTAGTGTAAATCCCCCGGCGCAAGCCCGCCTAATTCAAATTAGGCGGGTAGGGGGCGTATAGCATTTAAATTAGGTGCGTTCCCGCGCCGAAACCTAATGCGCATGCGCCGTCCGAAGAATATCCCAGTGTGCATTGCTCCAAATGACGTCGCAAGGATGTCATTGGTTTCGACGTGAAAGTAAATGGCGTCCAGCCCTATTCACGGACGACTTACGCAAACAACGTAAATTTTTTAATTTCGATGCGGGAACGACGGCCATACTTAACATTGGCTGCGCTTCATATACCCAGGGGAAATTTTACGCCGGGACAAGCCTAACGTAAACGTCGTAACTTCACTGCGTCGGCCGCGCGTACGTTCGGGAATTCGCGTATCTCGCTAATTTGCATACTCGAAGGGGAAAACGACATCGGCAACACCTAGCGGGCAAAAAAAATGCATTTAAGATCCGACGGCTTAAGAGCCTTACGCCTGTTGGATCTAATGCTTATCTATGCGTAACTGATTCTAAGAATCAGTCGCATAGATACGACGGCCGGACTCAGAGATACGACGGCGTATCAGGAGATACGCCGTCGTATCTCTTTCTGAATCCGGGCCTTAAAGTGTAACTATGGGCAAAATAAAAAAAAACGACATATGCCCGGATTCACAGACATCGGGGCATATTTATGCCGCCGTAGCGTATCTTTTGTACGCTACGCCGACGCAGCGCAGAGAGGCAAGCACCGAATTCACAAAGCACTCGCTCTCAAATCTGCGCTGGGTTTCTAAGGCGTAAGCCGGCGTAGGTGGAAGTGGGCGTGAGACATGCAAATGAGGCGTGACCCCATGCAAATGATGGGCCGAGTGCCAGACAGATACGTATAACAAACGGCGCATGCGCCATCCCGTGGCCGCATCCCAGTGCACATGCTCAGAATCACGTCGAAACAACTGCCTAAGATACGTCGAATCACTGCCTACGGCGTGAACGTAACCTACGCCCAGCCCTATTCATGTCCTACGTAAACAACGTAAAATACGACGACTTCCCTGGTGCAGCCCTTTGCATGTCTGCTGCTGAGTTACACCTCCTTTATGGGGCTTAACTTTACGCCTGACGCACGACTTACGCAAACCGTGTATATTATTCGCCGGGCGCACGTACGTTCGTGAATCGGCGTATCTCCCTCATTTCCATATTTGAATAGAAAATCAATGGGAGCGCCAAATACGTCCAGCGTAAATATGCGCCCACGATACGCCGGCGTAGGCAAGTTACGTCGGTCGGATGAAGCGTATCTAGTTTTGTGGGCACGCCGCACAGATACGACGGCGCATATTTGAACTTACGCGGCGTATCTCGAGATATGTTGGCGCAAGTGCTTTGTGAATCCGGCCCATAATAAAGTATCTCACAAAAGTAACTACACCCCTCACATTTTTTTGGTAAATATTTTCTTGTATCTTTTCATGTGACAACACGGAAGAAATGACACTTTGCTACAATGTAAAGTAGTGAGTGTACAGCTTGTATAACAGTGTAAATTTGCTGTCCCCTCACAGCCATTAACCACTTAAGACCCGGACCATTATGCAGGTTAAGGACCTGGCCCCTTTTTGCAAAATTCGGCACTGCGTCGCTTTAACTGACAATTGCGCAGTCGTGCGACGTGGCTCCCAAACAAAATTGACGTCCTTCCCCCCCCCCCCCCCCCCCCCCACAAATAGAGCTTTCTTTTGGTGGTATTTGATCACCTCTGCGGTTTTTATTTTTTGCGCTATAAACAAAAATAGAACGACAATTTTGAAAAAAATGCAATATTTTTTACTTTTGCTATAATAAATATCCCCAAAAAATATATATAAAAAAAAAAAATTTCCTCAGTTTAGGCCGTATTCTTCTACATATTTTTGGTAAAAAAAAAACCACACAATAAGCGTTTATTGATTGGTTTGCGCAAAAGCTATAGGGCCAGATTCAGGTAGGGAGCGCGTATTTGTGTGCGGGCGTAGCGTATCCTATTTACGCTACGCCTCCGCAACTTTGACAGGCAAGTGCAGTATTCACAAAGCACTTGCTCCGTAAGTTGCGGCAGCGTAGCGTAAATTGGCCGGCGCAAGCCCGCCTAATTCAAATGTGTTAGATGTAGGCGTGTTTTATTTAAATTAATTGTGACCCTACGTAAATTAAGTTTTTTACTAATGGCGCATGCGCCGTCCGTGGATGTATCCCAGTGCACATGCTCCAAATTACGCCGCAAAGACTCATTGGTTTCGACGTGAACGTAACTTACGCCCAGCCCCATTCACGGACGACTTACGAAAACGACGTAAAACGTGAAAAATTCAAAGCGATCCCGACGTCCATACTTAACATTGGCTGCGCCTCCTATAGCAGGGGTAACTATACGCCGGAAAAAGCCTAACGTAAACGACGTAAAAAAATGCGTCGGGCGTACGTACGTACGTTTGTGAATCGGGGTATCTACCTAATTTGCATATTCCTTGCGTAAATCAACGGAAGCGCCACCTAGCAGCCAGCTTAAATATGCAACTAAGATACGACGGCGTAAGAGACTTACGCCGGTCGGATCTTAGCAAAATTCCGGCGTATCTTGTTTTCTGAATACAGAAAAAAGATACGCCGGAGCATCCTAGAAGTTACGCGGCGTATCAATAGATACGCGAGTGTAACTTCTTTCTGAATCTGGCCTATAGCGTTTACAAAATTGGGGATAGTTTTATGGCATTTTTATTAATAATTTTTTTTTTACTACTAATGGCGGCGATCAGTGATTTTTTTTCCGTGACTGCGACATTATGGCGGACACATCGGACACTTTTGACACATTTTTGGGACCATTGTAGTTTTCACAGCGAAAAGTGCTATAAAAATGCACTGGTTACTGTAAAAATGACAATGGCAGTGAAGGGGTTAACCACTAGGGGGCGCTAAGGGGTTAAGTGTGTCCTAAGGGAGTGATTCTTACTGTAGGGGGGCGTGGCTGTAGGTGTGACATCACTGATCGTCGTTCCCTATATCAGGGAACAGACGATCAGTGACACTGCCACACAGAACGGGAAAGGTGTGTTTATACTTACGTCTCCCTGTTCTTCAGCTCCTGTGACACCGGTGGCGATCTGGTCCCGCGGGCGTGGTCACGGAGCTTTGGACCGGGTCGCGCGAGCACGACCGCCGTCTGGGCTCTTAAAGGCGACGTACCTGTACGTGCCTGTGCCCAGCCGCGCCATTCTGCCGACATATATCGGCGTTAGGCGGTCCTTAAGTGGTTAATGTCTAAACCGCTGCCAACAAAAGTGAGTACACCCCTAAGTGAAAATGTCCAAATTGGGCCCAAAGTGTCAATATTATGTGTGGCCACCTTTATTTTCCAGCACTGCCTTAACCCTCTTGGGTATGGAGGTCACCAGAGCTTCACAGGTTGGAGAAAAGGGGAAATTACTCGATGAGAAATAACCAATGGTCGGACTTTGTAGGCAAGACAACAACAGGAATAGAAAACATATATATTTTATTACAAAAAAATAGAACACAGTGTTCAAAGATATAAAAAAACATACACGATTATATAAATGGTGTCCCTTGTGCGTCTACGCGTTTCGCTGTGAGGCTTCTTCAGGACGGACAACAAGAGGAGACAATGGTAGACAATAAATCTCACTATCTTAGGGCAGTTTTTAATGCCGAATAGATAGATGAGTGGCCGCATATTGTAGACTCTATAGGTAAAAGAATTCCATAAAAAGAGCAAAAAAGTAGAGAAAACGTGAGTAAATATCCAAGGGCTCAAGAGGTACTTGGTTGGAAACATACGCCGCTCCTTCCATGGGAGTTATCCAATATAGGGAAATATCATGTGAATACTACAGAAACCACAGTTTTGTTCAAAAGAACTCATGTATACATGGGGGAATAGTCCAAAGCAGGGATACTGCACTCCAAAAATTGATTAGCTTGGATATATCCAAGCTGGGATCAAATAGGTCCAATTGGAGCACACAGGTGCTGATGGCTTGCAAGATGGGTAATGCTAGCAGAGTATAGCCGAAAAGATGTGTGTGACAAAGCCCCCGGGAGACAGCTCGTGCTTCACAGGTTGTCACTGGAGTCCTCTTCCCCTCCTCCATGGCGACATCACGGCGCTGGTGGATGTTGGAGACCTTGCGCTCCTCCACCTTCCATTTGAGGACGTCCCACAGATGATCAATAGGGTTTAGGTCTGGAGACATGCTTGGCCAGTCCATCACCTTTACCCTCAGCTTCTTTAGCAAGTCAGTGGTGGTCTTGGAGGTGTGTTTGGGGTCGTTATCATGTTGGAATACTGCCCTGCGGCCCAGTCTCTGAAGGGAGGGGATCATGCTCTGCTTCAGGATGTCACAGTACATGTTGGCATTCATGGTCCCCTCAATGATCTGTAGCTCCCCAGTGCAGGCAGCACTCATGCAGCCCCAGACTGCAGTTTGTCCACTGACCTGAAGTGGGCACTGTGCTGCTTCTTCAGGCTGGCAGGAAACCACTGGGGACTAATTTGTCCTCTAGTTTGGGTTCCAGGAAGCCACCTTGGGAAGGCTAAAGCCCTGTACACACGATAGGTTAACCAGAGGACAACAGTCTGAAGGACCGTTGTCTTAGGTTAACTGATGAAGCTAACTGATGGTCCGTCACGCCTACACACCATAGGTTAAATAACCGATCGTGTTAGAACGCGGTGACGTAAAACACAACGATGTGCTGAAAAAAACGAAGTTCAATACTTCCAAGCATGCGTCGACTTGATTCTGAGCATGCGTGGGTTTTTAACCGATGGTCGTGCCTACCAACGATCGGTTTTGACCTATCGGTTAGGAATCCATTTTCGAGCATGCGTCGACTTGATTCCGAGCATGCGTGGTTTTTGGTGCGTCAGAAAAGCACCCAGACAAGCGGATTTTTCCGATAGGAATTTTTTTACACGCATAAGAACTTTAATGGCATCCCAGTCTTAGTCCGTAGGATTCAATGTTGAGTTGGCCCACCCTTTGCAGCTATAACAGCTCCAACTCTTCTGGGAAGGCCGTCCACAAGGTTTAGGAGGGTGTCTATGGGAATGTTTGACCATTCTTCTAGAAGCGCATTTGTGAGGTTGGACGAGAAGGCCTGGCTCGCAGTCTCCGCTCTAATTCATCCCAACGGTGTTCTATCAGGTTGAGGTCAGGACTCTGTGCGGGTCGGTCATGGCACGATCTCCTTTAGAAATGGCACGATCACCGTTTCTAAAGGTTTCTAAAGTGCGTCTGCACCTTTTACAAATATCTCCTAAACCGTGGAGGTTTAGGAGATATTTTGAGCACCTACAGGTAAGACTTAATCTAGGCTTACATTTAGGTAAAAGTGGTTGTAAAGGGTGTAAAACCACTTTAAGTAATGAGCAATTTCTGCCTCTCAGATAATTATCCATTGACAACAACAATCTTTTTAGTTATATGTAAGGGGGAAATGTTCCCAATGATCACACGTGTAAGAAGCATTCCTTCCGGGCGACCACCACACTAATCTACTGCTAGCTGTAGATATAGTAAATTACTAGCAGGGGTTCCTTGAGACCATAAAGTTATGTCAAGGGTTCCGCCAGCTTATAAAGGTTGGGATAGGCTGCAGTAGACACCGTAATGTGATTTGCCTGCAGATTTCCCCTGTTAGTGTTCCATTATTTTTTATATAATCTTTATTTATAGTGAACAAAACAAAGTAACATGACATAATAGACGTTCTTCATCTGTAAAAATATAGGATCTCAAAGATAAATACAGTATATATGTCAGGGTTGGGCTCAGCCCTTCCTTCTCTGGGCTGGCTGCTCAGCTGTCGGCTAATTGCCAGCTCCTATCTCTCCACAGTGACTCACCTGTTGATTATCCTGCTGGTCAGTCCTGCCTACTTAAGCCTTCCAGCTCAGTTGCACTCTGCCTTTGCCTTGGTCAACGTCACAGAGACCTCCTGGGTTCCTGTTGAAGACTTGCTTGGCTGACATCCCTTCTGGCTCCTGATCCTGCTTGCTGTTCTTTGCAATGAAAGTTCTGGAGGGGTAGCTCCCGCCGGTGGAGCCTTTGCTGGTATGCGGTGAGCCCTCTCCACCGCAAACATCATAGAGAAGGCATCTATTCCAAAGTTTTGAGTCAGGAGGGTTTCAAAATAGTCGGCCGGGTTGTTGCCCTCCATTTTCTCTGGTATGCCGATGAATCTGAGGTTGAAACGTCTTAGCCGATTCTCCAAGTCATCCTGGTGTGCATGTAGCAGTTGTATTTGCCGCTGCAAGTCCTCCGTGGTATGACTCAGGGGGTGCAGTATATCTTCCGCCACGCTGATGCGGGTCTCCGCCTCCATGACCCGGTCCTTTACTGTGGATAGATCCTGGCACAATAAGGAGATATCTATTTTCACCTCCTCCATTTTGGCTGTGAGTGTCCCCTGTAGAGTGGCGATAGCGTCCAGGACCTTGGCAGTGTCCGCGTGCTGTTGTTCCGCGGCGGAGCACGTGCCAGCGCCATCTTTGGCCCGCGGGTCCTTCTCTTGGTGGTGGTATTTTGCCAGTTTATCTGCCGTCTCTGTCGTCCGCTTAGGCTGGGACATGTTCTCGACCTGCTCCTGGGTACGTGAAGGTTTAGACAGGCTGGGTAATATCCAGGATAGTGCTCAGTATATGTGGCAAGAGGAGCTCACTATGCGTGCGTCCTACTCCACCGCTGTCCAGGTTACGCCCCCGCTATTACGTTCTTCTCTGGCTATGTCATTTGGCTTGGCTGACTATCCGATCCGGTTCCTGAACTCTGGCTATGTTTTGACTACACTTACTCTGTTTATCTTTTTATTATTATTATTATTATTATTATTAAACAAGTGTGATTAACTGTACTTCCGTCTTGGTCGGATTCATGGTTTCTGACACTACATAAACATACAGGCCCATATTCTCTCTAAAAATCCGCGGGCTGCGCTTAAGGCACTTACACTCCGCTGTCCCAACTTACAGGAGCAAGTGTTGTATTCCCCAAACACTTGCTCCGTAAGTTGGGACGGCGGAGTGTAAATGCCCCGGCGTAGCCTGGCGGATCTCCAAGGGGGCGGCTTGTATTCAAATTAAGCGCGCCCCCGATTCTAATGAACTGCGCATGCGCCGGGCTTCAAAGAGCCCAGTGCGCATGCTCCAGTTCTTCGGCGGAAAACGTCAATGACGCTGACGTGTGCGTCATTGACGTAAAGTCGTATTCAAGAACGTACCCGACGAAAAAACACAACGCGGACCCGACGCCATCCGTAACATGGCCTACGTGGGACTTGCGGAAACTTACCCCTCATATAGCAGGGGTAAGTTTCCGCTTACGCAAACGACGTTAGCGACGGTTACGCGACGCAAACTCGTTCGGGAATCGGCGTAGAAGGCTCATTTGCATAAGCAAATGAGTCCTTCACGTAAATGCCATCTAGCGGCGGCCGGCGTCATTACATTTAAGATCCGCCAGTGTAAGTGACTTACAGATGGCGGATCTTAAGTGTATCTATGCGAAAATGATTCTAAGAATCAGTCGCATAGATACACGGGCCAAAAAAGGGAGTTACGATGGAGTATCCTGAGATACTCCATCGTAACTTCACTGAGAATATGGGCCACAGAGCTCTACTATATGTGACATCATTTACTCTGCATGGGAGACAGTGATTTCCTGGTAGTAATGTGTGCTGGCTGTTTGTTCGACCTTCTAGGACACCAATTCATTACGCGTCTGCTGAAAGTCATCCAACTGGAAGCAAGACGCTGACCCATGGCCTCTCTGTGTGTCCACAGGTGACTCCTATGGTTGTAAGTCATCATCCGCAGACTCCGTGCACGTGACTCTTTTTATTTACCATCTGTGACCCGTTTCATACTGAGTTGGCGAAGAATAAATATAAAGACGTAAGGTTTTAATTTTTACGCCCCCAAGAGAACACACAGAAAGCTGTTTAATCCACTTGAACATGGCGGCAAAACAGGAATCACTTAGCGGCATTAGATGGAAAATCGAGGCTTTGTTTTCACAATCGGAGGAAGGTGATTATCCATTGACATCGGGCTTAGATGTTTTAATGGCGCCGGATTATGACTACATTAATGCAGATAACATAACCTCTGCTGACATGCTGTTCATCTGCTGATAATGAAGAGAAGACGGAGGCCATTAATACTGGATAAACCAGGGGACGTCCTCGTTTTCCAGGAAGATGAATTGGCACAAGTGAAGTGGGTGTCTTGTCGAGGCGCATTAACCTGGCCCGTTCTAATCGCCTTCTGAAAAAATAAAAACACAAGATGGCCGGTGATGCACTGAATACCCAGACTCAAGGAGAGATAATTGTTTTTGTTGCTTGCGTCAGTCCCCTCTTAATATAATTATTAATGTTCCCCTTTGGAATAATATGAAATGAGACAGAAAACTGAAATAATGTATGAAACAAGGGTTGCCTGCAGAATGCCGCTGCCTCGGGCTCAGGCCTCTGAGCGTAGAGAGGAGACGGCCTGCATACGTTCTCTGAATAATTATAGAAGTCTTTCACTTTTCGCCAGATAGTAGAAAATTCAGCCGCATGCCCCCTCTGGCTACCGATCAGCAAGGGTCTCCGTCGGGGCTGCAAAGCAACTTCAAGACTGCCATCTTTGAAGACAAAAATACTTTCCAAGGTGGGATGAGACATACAGGCAGGGCACAGCTTTGGTAATCCATAGGAAAGGGATACCTTTCTGTCTCTTATGCCGCGTACACACGATCGGAAATTCCGACAAGAAAAGTTTGATGTGAGCTTTTTTACGTAAATTCCGACCGTGTGTAGGCTCCATCTGACTTTTTCTGTCGGAATTTCCGCAAACAAAAATTTGAGAGCTGGTTCTCAATTTTTCCGACAAGAAAAGTTCTGCTCGGAATTTCCGATCGTCTGTATGCAATTCCGACGCACAAAAAAACACGCATGCTCATAATCAAGCAGAGGAGCCAAACTGCCTATTGAACTTCATTGATCTTGGCTCGTTGTACGTCACCGCAGTGTTGACGGTCGGAATTTTGTGTGACGGTGTGTATGCATCACACATTTGAGCTAACATTCCGTCTTGTGCCAAGAAAAAGCAAACAGTTCCAAGCAATGGTAGCTTTGGAGTTGGGATTGATTAAGTTTCCGAGTTGTACTTCCTCAAGACACCAATAACTTCACTCTACAGGACCCACTGTCAGGTCACCTGCCGTCAGGTGCCAGATGAACACCGTTGGGGCAGTGGACCCTACGGCTGACTGCTGCGGATGGAACACAGGGTGGCTAAGGAAGGAAGGTCCACTGGAGCACTAACAGGGATCCCACAAGGAGCTAGAGTCTAAGATTCCCCAGGGCGTGGAGTCTAAGATCAAGCAGGTGTTCACCAGAGCCTCTAGTGGTGAGGGGGCTTCAACTGGATCCAGGTCGCGGCCCCCAGAGTCCCCCAGCTCACGCTCACTGTAGGCTATAGAGGAAAGAGGGGAAGCAGCAGCTCAGGATACAAGAGATAGCAGACAAGGATAAACAAAGGACACACCAAAGGTCAAGGTCAGCAGACAGGGATAGTAGAGAACAAGCCAAGATCGGTAAAACAGAGACAGACTTAGCACACGGCAAGCAGGAAGTCAAACACACAATAGCTTAAAGTGGAGGTTCACACAAAAAGTGAACCTCCCTTTTTTTGGAACCCCCTCCGGTGTCACATTTGGCATCTTTCAGGGGGGGAGGGGGCGCAGATACCTGTCTAAGAGGTATTTGCACCACTTCCTGGTTCTGACTCCCGCAGAAGTCCGGCCCCTACGTCACCCCCCCCCCCGCTGTCTTCTGGGAAACACTGTTCCCAGCAGAGAGCGGGGACCAGTGACGGCGCCGCAATACTCGCGCATGCGCAGTAGGGAACCGCAGCTTTATTGTGCCCATGAATGCAGCCTCACTGTGCCCACCAATTGCAGACTCTCTGTGCCCACCACTGAAGCCTCTGTGTGCCCACCAATTGCAGCCTCTCTGTGCTCACCAATTGTAGCCTCTCTGTGCCCAATAATGCAGCCACAGGGCCAGATTCAGATAGGTCAGCGGATCCGCGTAACCGATCTGATTTACGTTACGCCGCCACAAGTTTTTGAGGCAAGTGCTTTATTCAGAAAGCACTTGCCTCTAAAGTTGCGGCGGCGTATCGTAAATCCCCCGGCGGAATTCAAATTCCGCGGCTAGGGGGCGTATAAAATTTAAATCAGGCGCGTCCCTGCGCCGAACGAACTGCGCTTGCGCCGTCCGCTAATTTTCCCAGCATGCATTGCTCCAAATGACGTCGCTAGGTTTGGATTGGTTTCGACGTGAACGTAAATTACGTCCATCCGTATTCGCGAACGACTTGCGCAAACAACGTAAAAAATTAAAAATTCGACCCGGGAACAACGACCATACTTAACATAGGATACGCCGCATATAGCAGGGGTAACTTTCCGCCGGAAAAAGCAGAACGCAAACAGCGTAAAAAAAAAGCGCCGGGCGGTCGTTCGTTTCTCCTCATTTGCATAATCCTCACGTATACAAACGGAAGCGCCACCTAGCGGCCAGCGTGAGATTTCAGCCTAAGATCCGACGGTGTAAGTCACTTACACCTGGCGGATCTAAGGAAGATCTATGCGTAACCTGATTCTATGAATCAGGCGCATAGATCCGACCGACGGAACTCAGAGATACGACGGCGTATCAGGAGATACGCCATCGTATCTCTATCTGAATCTGCCCCTCTGTGTGCCCACCAATTGCAGCCTCTCTGTGCCCACCAATTGCAGTCTCTCTGTGCCCACCACTGAAGCCTCTGTGTGCCCACCAATTGCAGCCTCTGTGTGCCCACCAATTGCAGCCTCTGTGTGCTGGAGGAGCCGGAGGGAGGCTGCAGCCACCATTCAAAGGGGCCCCAGGGCAGGCGACCTACTGGGAAATTTCCCAGTATCCCGGTATGGCCAGTCCGGCCCTGGGTACAACTGTGCAAGACTGAACTCTGAGTATTAGGCAAACAAACATTTTAAAGTCCAAACTCATGCATGACATGGACTGAGCTCCTATTACACATAACACGTGCCCACTGTCTGGTTGCTATGACCGACTGGTGTCTAGCAACCACGTATTTCTTATTGCGTCCCATAAAACGGAAAGTCATTGTGGTTTCATTCAATTTGCAACTGAGATTTTCCATTGGCTTCCAAAGTGATTTTGAAAAGTTAGGATAGTGGGCGCAGGAGCACCGCCTCCCTCTCTCCTGCACCGCCACTGAAACAATACATAGATTCATGCATTGCATGAATCTATGTATTGTCACCGCTGCCCACTATTCAGATGGCTGGCCCCCTGAGCGCCGGGCATCTGAATAACAGCAGTTGTTTTGTTTTTGGAAGTGGCCGTTGGCTCTGATAGGCTTCCTGATTACAGCCTGTGGGCTCTAATCGGCTTCCAAATAGTTAACGGGGTGTGCGTTCCCTGGTTAACACTGACAGGCGATGTAAATGATGGCACAGTGGCTGCGTTTGATGGCATGGCAAAGTGGCTGCATTTGATGGCATGGCACAGTGGCGACAATTGATGGGCACAGTGGCGACAATTGATGGGCACAGTGGCTGCATTTTATGGCACAGTGGCTGCAATTGATGGGCACAGTGGCTGCGTTTGATGGGCACAGTAGCTGCGTTTGATAGGAATAGTGAGGCTGCAATTGTTTTTTTTTTTTTTCATTTGATTGCGCCCCCCCAAAAAATCTGAGCACCAGCCAATACTGCTTCTGAATTCTAATGGTTTTCAAGCAGCATGGACGCCATTCAAAGGTTTTCTATTTAATATTGCTGTCTCCTATTTCATTTCTTCATCTGTGCCGGAGAGCCGGTATAAAGCGAGAATCTCACGTGACGCCATCAGCCAGTTAACGAAATTTAAACATTTATTAAACGTCTTTGTTGCTCTCTCTGGTTGCCCGATGAGGCCGAGCCGCCAGCGTGTAATGATTCACCCGCGGGGATAATCGTGTTGTAGCGGCGGAGATCATTGTGTGCGGAGATAGGGAGCCCCGCTGTCACCATTCACATATCAATAGTCATTCTGCTGGAGAGATGCCATTTATTAATGTATTGTGGCTGATTGGTGATTGAACAACGGCGTTCCCGCGTGCCGAGTATTGTCCATCCCAAGCCGCTTGATTGACTATGAAATCAATGCGCAGTTTGATGCGTCTGAAGAGCGGGCGCCAATCCTCAATCACCGTCATTATGTTATAAGCAGGCAATGGCTGAACGCTGCACCGCCAATCATTCCCAATAGAGAGGCTTCTCCGGATATTATGAGGAGAGGATATCATGGAGGAATCGGAGCAATCAAGAGGCCGGCTATTTACTAAGAGGAGGATAGAAGAAGATAAGAACATGATTATGGAGGAAGAACCTCCCATCTCTCAGACCTTACTTCCTTTCCTCTCTCCGTCTTCCATCCTCCCATCTCTCCTTCTTTCTTCCTTCCTTCTCTCCTTCTTCCTTCCTTCCATTTCTCCTTCTTCCTTCCTTCCTTCCTTCCCTCTCTCCTTCTTCCTTCCTTCCCTCTCTCCTTCTTCCTTCCTTCCTTCTCTCCTTCTTACTTCCTTCCTTCTTCCTTCTTTCCCTGTCTCCTTCTTCCATCCTCCCATCTCTCCTTCTTCCTTCCTTCCTTCTCTCCTTCTTCCTTCCTTCCCTCTCTTTCTTCCTTCCTTCCCTCTCTCCTTCTTCCTTCGTTCCCTCTCTCCTTCTTCCTTCGTTCCCTCTCTCCTTCTTCCTTCCTTCCCTCTCTCCTTCCTTCCTTCCCTCTCTCCTTCTTCCTTCCTTCTTTTCTTCCTTCCTTCCCTCTCTCCTTCTTCTTTCCTTCTTTCCTCTCCTTCCTTCTCTCTCTTTCTTTTTTCCTTCCTTCCTTTCTTCCATCCTTCCGTGCTTCCTTCCTTCCTTCTTTCCCCTCTTTTCTCCACTCTCTCCTTCCTTCCTTCTCTCCTTCTTCCTTCCCTTCTTTCTTCCTTGCTTCCCTCTCTCCTTCCTTCCTTCTTTCTTCCTTCCTTCCCTCTCTTCTTCCTTCATTCCTTCCCTCTTTCTTTCCTTCCTTCTCTCTCTCCTTCTTCCTTCCTTCTCTCCTTCTTTCTTCGTTCCCTCTCTCCTTCTTCCTTCCTTCCCTCTCTCCTTCTTCCTTCCTTCCTTCTCTCCTTCTTACTTCCTTCCTTCTTCCTTCTTTCCCTGTCTCCTTCTTCCATCCTCCCATCTCTCCTTCTTCCTTCCTTCCTTCTCTCCTTCTTCCTTCCTTCCTTCTTCCTTCCCTCTCTTTCTTCCTTCCCTCTCTCCTTCTTCCTTCGTTCCCTCTCTCCTTCTTCCTTCGTTCCCTCTCTCCTTCTTCCTTCCTTCCCTCTCTCCTTCCTTCCTTCCCTCTCTCCTTCTTCCTTCCTTCTTTTCTTCCTTCCTTCCCTCTCTCCTTCTTCCTTCCTTCTTTCCTCTCCTTCCTTCTCTCTCTTTCTTTTTTCCTTCCTTCCTTTCTTCCATCCTTCCGTGCTTCCTTCCTTCCTTCTTTCCCCTCTTTTCTCCACTCTCTCCTTCCTTCCTTCTCTCCTTCTTCCTTCCCTTCTTTCTTCCTTGCTTCCCTCTCTCCTTCCTTCTTTCTTCCTTCCTTCCCTCTCTTCTTCCTTCATTCCTTCCCTCTTTCTTTCCTTCCTTCTCTCTCTCCTTCTTCCTTCCTTCTCTCCTTCTTTCTTCGTTCCCTCTCTCCTTCTTCCTTTCTTCCCTCTCTCCTTCTTCCTTCCTTCTTTTCTTCCTTCATTCCCTCTCTCCTTCTTCCTTCCTTCCTTCCTTCCCTCTCTCCTTCTTCCTTCCCTTCTTTCTTCCTTGCTTCCCTCTCTCCTTCCTTCTTTCTTCCTTTCTTCCCTCTCTCCTTCTTCCTTAATTCCTTCCCTCTTTCCTTCCTTTCTTCACTCTCTCCTTCTTCCTTCCTTCCCTGTCTCCTTCTTTCTTCGTTCCCTCTCTCCTTCTCCCTTTCTTCCCTCTCTCCTTCTTCCTTCCCTCTCTCCTTCTTCCTTCCTTCCTTCCTTCCCTCTCTCCTTCTTCCTTTCTTCTTTTCTCTCCTTCCTTCTCTCTCCTTCTTCCTTCCTTTCTTCCATCCTTCCGTGCTTCCTTCCTTCTTTCCCCTCTTTCCTCCACACTCTCATTCCTTCCTTCCTTCCTTCCTTCTAATTCACCTTCCTCTCCCTCTTCGTTCTTATTTTTCCTTCTTTTTTGCCTTTCTTCTTTTTTCTCCAATGCCTTCTTTCATTCTTCTTTTCTTAACTCACTCTTCGCTTTCTTCCTACTTTCTTTCATCCTTCCTTCTTGTTTTTCCTCTCACCTTCCTTTGCATCTTTCTTTCCTGCACTATTTTCCTTACTTTATTCTTTCCTTCCACCTTTTCTTTCGTTCTCTTTTCTTTCCTTTCTTCACTCCCTCCAGTCTCCCTTCCACACATTCTTCCCTGCCTCCGTATTTCTGACCTTCCTTTCTTCCTTTCTTCCTTCCATATCTCAGACCTGCCCTTCTCTTTTTCTCATTCTGTTTCCTCCTTATTTTTCTTCTGTTCTCCTTTCCTTTTTTCTCTCTTTTGCCTTTTTGCTCTATGCTTTCCCCTCCTACCTTGATCGTTTCTTTCCCCCTTCCTTCCTTCTTTCCTTCCTTTCATCCTCCATCTTTTCCTTTCTTCTTCCTTTTGTAACTCACTCCACCCTTCCTTTCTTCTGTCATCCCTTCTTGTTTTCCCTCCCATCTTCATTTGCCTCTTTCTTTCCTTCTTCCCTGCACTTTTTTTCCTCACTTCATTCTATCTTTCCATATTTTGTTTCTTTTTCTTCCTTGTTTCCTTCTTTTCATCCCTCCAACTTTCCCTTCCACACATTTTTCCCTCACTCCATATTCTTTACATGTCTTCTGCCTTT
Source organism: Rana temporaria (assembly GCF_905171775.1). Taxonomy (NCBI): domain Eukaryota; kingdom Metazoa; phylum Chordata; class Amphibia; order Anura; family Ranidae; genus Rana; species Rana temporaria. The sequence goes on along the minus strand of NC_053492.1, from coordinate 472,720,020 downwards.
TCTTCTTTTCTCCCTTCTTTTTTTCTTAATTCTTTCTTTCCTTCCTTCCCTTTATCCATCCATCCTTCCTTCCTTTCCATTCTTCCCTCACTTCCTTTGTTCCTTCCTTCCTCTTCATTCTTTCCTCCCTTCCTTCTTTCCTTCCTATCTCCGTTTCTCCCTTACTGTCCCTTCTCCCTTCCCTGCTCCCCCCCTCCTTCCTTTCTTCCTCTTCTTCTTCCTGCTTTCTCCCTTTGTCTCCTTCCTTCATTCCTTCCTCCCCCTTTCCTCCCAATCTCCAATCCTTCCTTCCATCCTGCTTTCCTCCCTTTTCTTTCTTATTCTTCCTCCTCTCTCTCTTCCCCCTTTCCTTCCTTCTTCTCTCAAACCTATGTTTCTCCTGTTCTGCATTTCTCTTCCTCCTTTCTTCTTTTTCTTCTTGTCTGCCTTTTATCCTTTCAATTTTTTCTCCCATCCTATCTTATTTCTTACTTTCCTTCCTTCTGTTTCATTTCTTATTCTTTTCTTTCTTCCTTACTGTTCCTTCTCCCTTCCTTTTTTCGTCCCCCTCCTTCCTTTCTTCCTCTTCCTACACTCTCCCTTTGTCTCCCTCCTTCCTTTTTTTCTCACAAACTCCATTACTTCTTTCCTTCCTCTTTTTCTTACTCTACCTCTTCTCCTCCTTCCTCTTTTTGCTTCATTTCTGCCTTCCTTCTTCTCTCAGACCTATCTTTCTCCCTTTTTATTTTTCTTCTTTTTTGCCTTTTATCATTAGATTTTTTCTTCTGTCCTACCTTATTTTTTACCTCTCTTCCTTCCTTCTATTCTCCCTTCTTCCTTCCTTCTGACCTTCCTTCTTTTCTCTTTCTCCCTTCTTATTTTTCTTTTTGTCTGCCTTTTATTCTATCGGTTTTTACCTTCCATCCTATCTTATTATTATCTTACCTTCCTTTCTGTTCATTCCTTCCTCCTTCCCTTCTTTCCTTCCTCTCTTCTTTCTCCCCTACTTTTCCTTTTCCCTTCCTTCCTCCCCCTCCCCTCATTCCTTTCTTCCTCTTCTTCTTCTTCTTCTTCCTGCTCTTTTCCTTTGTCCTCTTCCTTCCTTCTTTCCTTCCTTTCTTCTCTCAGCTCTATCTTTCTCACTCTCTCCATTTCTCTCTTCTCATGTTTCTTCTTTTATGCCTTTTATCCTTCCTTACTTCCTTCCTTCCTTCCTCTTATTCTCCCAGCCATACCTTTCTCATCTTTACCATTTATTTCTCTTTCTCTCTTCTTATGTTTCTTCTTTTCTGACTTTTATCCTTTTGATTTATCCTTCCTCCCTTCCTTCCTTCCTATCTCCATTCCTTCCTACCATCCTGCTTTTCTCACTCTTTTTACTTATTCTTCCTCCTCTCTCCCTCCCTCCCTCATTTGCTTTCCTTCCATCCTTCCTTTCTTATTTCTTTCTTTACTGCTTCTCTTAGACCTATCTTTTATTCTTTTGATTTTTCCTTCCTTCCTTTCTTCCTTCCTTCCTTCCTTTCTTACCCTTCTTTCCTTCCTCTTCTTCTCAGCCCTATCTTTTTTCTCCTTTCCCTTTCTCCCATCTTATGTTTCCTCTTTTCTACCTTTTATTCTTCCTTTCTTCCTTCCTCCCTTCCTTCCTTCCTTCATTTTTTCCTCTTATTCTCCCAGCCCTACCTTTCTCATCTTCACCATTTATTTCTCTTTCTCCCTTCTTATGTTTCTTCTTTTCTGACTTTTATCTTTTTGATTTATCCTTCCACCCTTGCTTCCTTCCTATCTCCATTCCTTCCTACCATCCTGCTTTTCTCACTTTTCTTACTTATTCTTCCTCCTCTCTCCCTCCCTCATTTGCTTTCCTTCCATCCTTCCTTCCTTCCATTCTTATTTCTTTCTTTACTGCTTCTCTTAGATCTATCTTTTATTCTTTTGATTTTTCCTTCTGTCTTTCCTCCCTTCCTTCCTTCTTTCCTTCCTCTTCTTCTCTCAGCCCTATCTTTTTTCTCCTTTCCCTTTCTCCCATCCTATGTTTCTTCTTTTCTGCCTTTTTTCCTTCCTTCCTTCCTTCCTTCCTTCCTTCCTTCCTTCCTTCCTTCCTTCCTTCCTTCTTTCCTTCCTTCCTTCCTTCCTTCCTCCCTCCCTTCCTTCCTACCATCCTGCTTTACTCATTCTTCTTACTTATTCTTCCTCCTCTCTCTCTCCCTCGTTTGCTTTCCTTCCATCCTTCCTTCCTTCCATTCTTATTTCTTTTTTTACTGCTTCTCTTAGACCTATCTTTTATTCTTTTGATTTTTCCTTCTGTCTTTCCTTCCTTCCTTCCTCCCTTCCTTCCTTCCTTCTTTCCTTCCTCCCTCTTCTTCTCTCAGCCCTATCTTTTTTCTCCTTTCCCTTTCTCCCATCTTATGTTTTATCCTTCCTTCCTTCCTCTTATTCTCCCAGCCATACCTTTCTCATCTTCACCATTTATTTCTCTTTCTCCCTACTTATGTTTCTTCTTTTTTGACTTTTATCCTTTTGATTTATCCTTCCTTCCTTGCTTCCTTCCTATCTCCATTCCTTCCTACCATCCTGTTTTTCTTACTCTTCTTACTTATTCTTCCTCCTCTCTCTCTCCCTTGTTTGCTTTCCTTCCATCCTTCCTTCCTTCCATTCTTATTTCTTTCTTTACTGCTTCTCTTAGACCTATCTTTTATTCTTTTGATTTTTCCTTTCATCCTTCCTTCCTCCCTCCCTTCCTTTCTTCCTTCCTTCCTTCCTTCTTTCCTTCCTCTTCTTCTCTCAGCCCTATCTTTTTTCTCCTTTCCCTTTCTCCCATCTTATGTTTCTTCTTTTCTGCCTTTTATCCTTCCTTCCTTCCTCCCTTCCTTCCTTCCTTCCTATCTCCATTCCTTCCTACCATCCTGCTTTTCTCACTCTTCTTTCTTATTCTTTCTCCTCTCTCCCTTCCTATTTTTCTTTCCTTCCATCCTTCCCTTCTTATTTCTTTCTTTACTGCTTCTCTTAGACCTATCCGTTATCCTTTTGATTTTTTTTCCTTCTGTCCTTCCTTCCTTCTGTCCTTCCTTCCTCCTCTTCTTCTCTCAGCCCTATCTTTTTTCTCCTTTCCCTTTCTCCCATCGTATGCTTCTTCTTTTCTGCCTTTTATCCTTCCTTCCTTCCTATCTCCATTTCATCCTACTATCCTGCTTTTCTCACTCTTCTTTCTTATTCTTCCTCCTCTCTCCCTTCCTCCCTTTCTTTCCTTCCTTCCTTCCTTTCTTATTTCTTTCTTTACTGCTTCTCTTAGACCTATCTTTTATCCTTTTTATTTTTCCTTCTGTCCTTCCTTCCTCTCCTTCTCCCAGCCCTATCTTTCTCATCCTCCCCATTTCTCTTTCTCCCTTCTTATGTTTCTTCTTTTCTGCCTTTTTATCCTTCGGATTTATCCTTCCTTCCTTCCTTCTCGATTTCTCTTCCTCTCTTCTTTCATGCCTTTTATCCTTTTGATTTTTCCTTCTATCCTACCTTACTTTTGCATGTTCTCCCTGTGCCTGCGTGGGTTTCCTCCGGGTACTCCGGTTTCCTCCCACACTCCAAAGACATGCTGGTAGGTAAATTGGATCCTGTCCAAATCGGCCCCAGTATATATATGTATATCTGTGTGTATGACTGTGTGTCCCAAGCGTGTCACGATCCTACGGGGTAAAATGATCGCACCAGCCAAGCAGACTCTGGATGGAAAAAGCGCCCAGCCAGAGGCGATTCAGTTCGCATGAGTAGCGCTATACAAGTCATTCATTCACTTCTTATCTTCCTTCCTTCCTTCCTTCCTTCCTTCCTCTTCATTCCTTTCATAATTTTTATCTCCACCCCCCCCCCCCCCCCCCACATATTTTCCATTCCTCGAAAATGGTACAGAGAGAGAGCTACATATTAATTTAGGAGACTCCACTAAGTAACCTCCCACCTCTGCCACCCCAATCCTGTGAGCGTTTCCCGTTCCCTGACACCCGGTGACACCGGCAGCGGCTGTTGCGGAAGCTCTTATTTTATTTGTGAATAGTTCATCACAAGCCTCTTGTTGGCTGGAGATTAGAACTGTCATCCCTCCGACTGGATTACTTTTCAGACAGCCCCCCCCCCGCCGCTCGGGAACTGTCACGGGACCCGGGAATAATTCTGAAGAAAGTAAATAATTATGAATCGGGGTTTAAATTGAAGGCGAGGAACATACAGCGCGTGACGTGCGGCAGGAGCGCGCTCTTCTCCCGTAACAAGATCCGGCTCTCGGGGAAGCTGACAGATAGCATTAAGACATCCTGACGTTCCTGTAATTATTTTCATTGGCCCGGCTCCCCTTCTCCAGAGTTGCGCGTTTTCCCGAGATGCTTATTTTTGGTTATTCGTCCTCATTATTTAGTGAATACTTTTTTCCTTCTGCGTGATGGCTTTGTACGCCCACCAGTCTAATTTATTGAGATCTTTCTAAATTGGTTGATATTGCCGGGTAGGAAATGTCAGGTCGCGGTTAATGTTGATGTACGGAACAAATTTAGTCAGCGAAATGCCTCCGATTACATTTTCGGCTCATGCTGTACACATATTACACAATTTTATTTAATTTTCTTTACATTTTTGTTAATGTTCTTTTGGTGGGTTTTATATAAACTGAGCCAATGAGGCAAAGAGAATATACAGCACAGTGGAACGCATTTACCACTTCAGCCCCGGAGGATTTGGCTGCCCAATGACCGGGCCCCTTTTTTTTGCGATTCGGCACTGCGTCGCTTTAACTGACAATTGCGCGGTCGTGAGAACGTGGCTCCCAAACAAAATTCACGTCCTTTTGTTTCTTTTGGTGGTATTTGATCACCTCTGCGGTTTTTATTTTTTTGCGCTATAAACAGAAAAAGAGCATCAATTTTGAAAAAACAACAATGGGCTAGATTCAGATAGCCCGCCGTAACTTTGTGCGGGCGTAGCGTATCTCAGATACGCTACGCCGCCGTAACTTAGTGAGGCTGGGGCTGGATTCACAAAGAACCTGCGCCCTAAGTTACGGCGGCGTAGCGTACATCTGTCGGCGTAAGCGCGCCAAATTCAAATTGTCAAAAGGTGGGCGTGTTTTATGAAAATAAAACATGACCCCACGTAAATGACGTTTCTCACGAACGGCGCAAATAGTCAATGCTTTCGACGTGAATGTAATTTACGCAAAGCCCTATTCGCGAACGACTTATGCAAACGACGTAAAATTTTCAAAATTCGATGGGGGGAACGACGTCCATACTTAACATTGGCTATGTCTCATATAGCAGGAGTAACGTTACGCCGGAAAAAGCCTTACACAAACGATGTAAAAAAATCCGCCGGGCGCACGTACGTTTATGAATCGGCGTATCCAGCTCATTTGCATATTCTACGCCAAAATCAACGGAAGCGCCACCTAGCGGCCAGCGTAAATATGCACCCTAAGATACGACGGCGTAAGAGACTTACGTCGGTCGTATCTTAGCAAAATTCCGGCGTATCTTGCTTTCTGAATACAGAAAAAAGATACCCCGGCGCATCCTAGAAGTTACGCGGCGTATCAACAGATACGCCAACGTAACTTCTTACTGAATCTAGCCCAATATTTCTTACTTTTTGCTATAATATCTCCAAAATATATATATATATAAAAATGTTTTTTTTCCCCTCAGTTTAGGCCGATATGTATTTGGAAAACAAAAATCGCAATTGTTTCCATTTTCTTCTAGGTCAACAGTCTTCAAACTGCGGCCCAGGGGCCAGAGGTGGCCCTTTGCTTGCCTTTATCAGGCCCTTGGGTAACTATCCCAATGATACAAGGCACTATTCCTTCTACACCAACAAGGGGCCCTAACTCCTTTTGCTGATCCCAACAATACAGTTTTATTTCTACCACTAACCCCAACAATGGGGCACTATTCTTCCCCCTGACACCAACTGCAGGGCTCTATTCCTCCCACTGACACCAATGATGGGGCACTATTCCTTGCCCTGATACCAACAATGCAGCACTATTCCTCCCACTGACACCAATTGTGCAGCACTATTCTTTCCCCTTTTACCAACAAATGGCTCTATTCCTCCCACTGACATCAATCATGGGGCACAATTTCTCCCACTGATGCCAATGATGAGGCACTATTCCTCCCACTGACATCAATGATGGGGTGCTATTCCTCCCACTGACATCAATGATGGGGCACAATTTCTCCCACTGATGCTAAAAATGATGAGGCACTATTCCTTCCACTGACATCAGCAATGGGAAACTATTTCTCCTACTGACACCAATGCTAGGATGCTATTCCATCCCCTTATACAGACAATGAGGCACTATTTCTCCCAATGACACCAATGATGGGGCACTATTTCTTCCCCTACTACCAACAATGGGGCATTATTCCTCCCACTGACACCAACTGTAGGGCCATATTCTTCCCACTGACACCAATGATGGGTCACTATTCCTTGCCCTGATACCAACAATGCAGCACTATTCCTCCCACTAACACCAATGATCGGGCACTATTCCTTCCCTTTTTACCAACAATGGGGCACTATTCCTCTCACTGACACCAATGATAGGGCACTATTCCTCCCACTAGCACAAATGATGAGGCACTATTCCTCCCACTGAGACCAATGATAGAACACTATTCCCCGAGAACCAAAGATAGAACACTATTCCCCGAGAACCAAAGATAGAACACTATTCCCCGAGACCAATGATAGAACACTATTCCCCGAGACCAATGATAGAACACTATTCCCCGAGACCAATGATAGAACACTATTCCCCGAGACCAATGATAGAACACTATTCCCCGAGACCAATGATAGAACACTATTCCCTGAGACCAATGATAGAACACTATTCCCGAGACCAATGATAGAAAACTATTCCCCGAGACCAATGATAGAACACTATTCCCTGAGACCAATGATAGAACACTATTCCCCGAGACCAATGATAGAACACTATTCCCTGAGACCAATGATAGAACACTATTCCCGAGACCAATGATAGAACACTATTCCCTGAGACCAATGATAGAACACTATTCCCTGAGACCAATGATAGAACACTATTCCCCGAGACCAATGATAGAACACTATTCCCTGAGACCAATGATAGAACACTATTCCCTGAGACCAATGATAGAACACTATTCCCCGAGACCAATGATAGAACACTATTCCCCGAGACCAATGATAGAACACTATTCCCCGAGACCAATGATAGAAAACTATTCCCTGAGACCAATGATAGAACACTATTCCCCGAGACCAATGATAGAACACTATTCCCTGAGACCAATGATAGAACACTATTCCCCGAGACCAATGATAGAACACTATTCCCCGAGACCAATGATAGAACACTATTCCCCGAGACCAATGATAGAACACTATTCCCTGAGACCAATGATAGAACACTATTCCCCGAGACCAATGATAGAACACTATTCCCCGAGACCAATGATAGAACACTATTCCATCCCCTTATACCAACATGGAGGCACTATTTCTCCCAATAACACCAATGATGGGGCACGATTTCTTCCCCTAATACCAACAATGGGGCACGATTCCTCCCACTAATACCAATGATGGGGAATTATTTACTCCCAGCGATGCCAGGGCATTTTTCTACTCACACTGGCCACAATCCAGCCCCTCAATGTCTAAAGGATAGTAAACTGGCCCTTTGTTCAGAAAGTTTGGAGACTCCTGTTCTAGGTGATGACATATGCATTGGATGCTACCACTTAGAAGTGGATGCTATCATTTAATTGAGTCTTTCCCAAGGTTTGTAAAGAGGCAGTCAGGCACACAGAATCAGTTTATTCATTCCGGGGTGTAGGGATAAGACCCTGAGCTCAGGTCAGAACTCACAATGTCAAAGGATCACCGGATGCCTCCTTCCAGTATCCACCAAACACTCTTCAGTGAGGAAGAGGTTAAAGGGGTTGTAAGGGTTAAATAATAATAATAAAAAAATAACATACCATACTTACCTCCACTGTGCAGTTCGTTTTGCACAGAGTGGCCCCGATCCTCGTCTTCTGGGGTCCCTCGTGGCTGTCTCAGCTCCTCCCCGCAAGAGCTAACCCCCTTCTGGGAAGCTCTCTTCCAAGGGGGTTAGCTTTCGGGCGCGCTCCCGTTTGATACAGTGGCAGCCATAGCCACCAAGTGTATCACTCGGCCCCGACCCCTGGCGCACTACGTCATTGATTTGATTGAAAGCAGCAGGAGCCAACGGCTACACTGCTATCAATATCCAATGAAGGGCCGCCTCCAGCTGGGGGAAAGCATTGCGGGATCGCACCCACGGAGTTTTGTTGCTCAGGTAAGTAAAACGGGGGGCTGGGGGGCCTGTGAGTGCAGTGTGTTTTTTCACCTTAATGCATAGGATGCATTAAGATGCAAAAACACAAAGCTTCACAACCCCTTTAATGCTTATGTAGCGCCTGTGTACTTTCGTACAGGTGATATATTCAAATTTAGTGGGAGAATGAGAGAGTTATGTTACTCTCATTCTTTGATTTGACAAATTTGGCTGTCGCCAAATCTAGATCTGTCCTGTGGGTCAGTCTGTGCCCCAGAGATGCAGTCTCATCTCTGGGCGGCAGGTGGCGCCAGAGGGGGTCCAGGCGGAGCCGCTTCTTCCCAGCAGCCAATTGAAAGAGTTTTCCCTCGCGGGGCATGCTGGGGAGGGGTATTTCTGTGGCGGAGGCCGTGGTTCGGGGTTCTTCGCGGGTTCCTGGTTCCAGGTGCGGCACCCACCTTTAGGGTGTGCGCACATCACGGGCCCCACCACTATGGCCTACCAGGCCGGGTCGCGTGCTACATGGAGTTCCTGACTCTGGGCTCTTATAGCCCGTAGCAACTGATGCTGCAAAGGGGCCCCAGTGACTTACTGGGTTCCCACTTCTATTGAGAAAATCCCAAGCTGGGTGCTGTTCGGTGGGGGATCGGTCTGAGGAGAACCCGGAGGCAGGTGATCCAATAGGACTTGAACGAACCACCGGGGATCTGGGCACCGGACACTGACAGGTCACATTCAAGCTGTCAGTCGGTGACTCCAAAGACATATTGGGAGGATTTGCTCTACGGTCCTAACTTCCAAGCACTAGGCCTGTGGCAGAGGTCTCATCTGCACATCCAGATCTAATTTAAGTCTGTGGCAGAGACATCTTTTCCTTTCCCAGAAGCTTTAAGTGGCGCTCTGGCTGCCAGGCCTGTGAGAGAGGTCTGTCCAGGGGCACTTCACCCACTCCGGCTGGAGTGGCGACGCATACAAATATTATTGCTAAAGGGCAGGACTGCCTTTTTTATCCATGGCCTGATACTGTAAAGTTGCTCTTCCTTCACCAACCTATCTTGTCTACCTCAAGTTACATGTTGGTCGTGTTTGACCGGGAAAATAAAGCATTTGAAAACGTCAACCAACGGTCCTGGACATTCTGTTATTGCTCTCAACACCACCATCACCCCTAGACACAGAATTGAGGTAACTTAAACACGCCGATCCCAAATATAATCAGCGGCTCCTCCGGGGGTAGCGCTACACTTACAATGCCACAGGACAGCCATCCCAACTTCCACCAGTCACTTTTCAGTGAGCTCCTTAGACAAGGGCCTCAGATGAGGGTTCCCTTGATTAGCTTCAGAAAAGGATGTTAAGAAGTAGGCCCCCTCAGCTATGCCACATCTGTGACCTCGATTGAACCTCAGCTGGAATGAAGAGACTGTTGCAGACAGGGGGTTAGCTACACCCACCCAGACAGGTGGAATCCCTCCAACAGGAAGAAGACCCTGCTGTTCTAAAGCTGAGACTATGTATATGCTTCTCCAGCCACCTACTGGGAACAACTCCCTAGAGATTGGATGAAGCACAATAAAATATTCAGGTTGAATGAATAGAGAACTCCGCGCTATGGTAATAAAAATATAAATATATTAAAGAAGCTGCTCCCCTAAAGTGGTGTGAAAACAACTTTGGCAATGTGGGGGTGTATAATAATAAGGGGGCGCTAATAGTAAGTGATAAATAAATTCCAAATTCTAGCTTGAAACAATATATTAACTATAAGGTCAACAATAAAATAGTGATTTAAAGTGCAAGTGCTTATATAATGACAACATCAAAAAATAGGTGCAAACAGGTCCAAAAAATGCAGCAATAGTCACTAAATGATAAGCATTGGTAAGTCCATGCATCAAATGGTTGGCTTGAGAGTAGACACCATCACCACGGAACAGATATCAAACTGGCGACACCCGGTGAAAGATAGAGGTAAGTGCCTACTTACCAGACCACCATGACCCTTCGTATGAAAAAAGGATCAGGTGGAGCTTTAGTACAGTTGGTGGCCTAAGGTCTGTACTGGTACCTGGATGGGACTGGCCAAGAATGGACTCCAACAGAAGAAATTATCATGGCTAAAATGAAGAAAAAAGGGCCCTAGTGAAGTTCTGCGATTTATTGTAAAACAGATTAAAAACAAAAGCCAAATGGCCGCTTACTTGTGCAAGTGTCGAGACCTTGGCACTAAGGAATCAAGCGTGTTGCAGCTAGACGTGGAGCACCAGCTGCACTGTGTCTCACTCTCGTGGGTAGGTGTAGCGTGCGTTCCACCGCCCCTCTGTGCCAAATCTGGAAGTGGCTGAACGCGACCAGGGATGCCTCGACGTATGTTTCATCTATTGATGTCGTCAGGAAGCTTCCTGGTCACATGATGGGTGACCCATCATGTGACCTTAGTGCCAAGGTCTCGGCACTTGCCGGATAAGATACGAAAGTCTTCGAGGATAAGTGATAAAACTTCTTGTAACAGGTGGCTTAAAATATTTATGTGGAATACGAGAAAGTTATGTACAGTACATTAAAGCGGGAGTTCACCCGAATTTTTTTTTTTAACATTAGATTGATGCTCATTTTGTCAAGGGGAATCGGGTGTTTTTTTTAAAATCGAAGCAGTACTTACCGTTTTAGAGAGCGATCTTCTCCGCCGCTTCCGGGTATGGTCTTCGGGAGTGGGCATTCCTATTTGATTGACAGGCTTCCGACGGTCGCATACATCGCGTCACGAGTAGCCGAAAGAAGCCGAACGTCGGTGCGGCTCTATACGACGCCTGCGCACCGACGTTCGGCTACTTTCAGAAAATCGTGACGCGATGTATGCGACTGTCGGAAGATTGTCGGAAGCCTGTCAATCAAATAGGAACGCCCAGTCCCGCAGCCCATACCCGGAAGCGGCGGAGAAGATCTCTCTAAAACGGTAAGTACTGCTTCGATTTAAAAAAAAAACACCTGATTTCCCTTGACAAAACAAGCCTCAATCTAATGTTAAAAATGAACTTTTTGGGTGAACCTCCACTTTAATTAAGTTGACAAGGTCAAAAAAAGGTCTGCTTGTGCCCTCATTAAAAATGTTAAAACATAACACATAAGATGGGGTCATTGCAAGTTCATTCTCCCAAAGTCGTAAATCTGTTATCCTTGAAGTTGGTAGGGTCTTATCAGGACGAGGAGGGTTTGATCTAACACAGCTGGGTGCCATAATGTCTCTACACAGGTGTTTTTAATTGGACAAAAGCAGTTATAAATCACTCATTCAAATAATGAAATAATGAACATATAGGAATTCTGGGAATAATTAAGTTTGTCTGGTTGTAGGACAGGTGTTACATTGGCGTAGATCTTAGCAACCAATCATATCTAGGAGAGATGGCTAAGATAAGGCTTGTAAAGGTATATAAATGCAAGTTTTACAATTTTTAGGCAGACAAGTCAGATAGGAGCCCATAAGGCTGACCTCTATGTATGCTGCCCTATTGCACGGGTCATAGAGGTCAGAACCAATGGGCAAATATCTGTCCGTAACTTGTCTCCTCGTATGAGTCAAATAGAGAAAACTTCTTAACATGTTCCAAAGTGTGGTCAATTTACCTCACAAACTTGGTCGAGCCGGAACCCAAAACCCTGTGAAGGGACCAGACCACCGGTGACCGTTACCGTACAAGGGAATCTCAGAACACACAGGATTGCTTATTCCAACGTCCTTCGTCTGTTAACAGGGGCCGGTCGACCAACTGGTGACGGGTTCCCAAGAATTGGCAGAAAAAAACTCATTCTGGTTCAAGGTGAGAACAATTCACAATTGTTTCAATTTGGTTAGAGGATAAGAATACCTATATCTAATATGCTTGCATTGTAAGAAACTGTATACATTAGACCTGTATCTTGTAATACTTTGAACATAACCCTGTATTTTCCCAGCTGCTGTTATTAAACCTGCATCATTGAAGTCCTGCCTGGTTCGATACTTTATTATTCTACTTCTCCACTAACTAGAAGGGTGCTACATATGCCATACCTAAGAACCTGTCAAGAGCTTCCCCACAGGTGCAACCAGCCAAATAAAGGCCATGAAGACTATCTAGTTTTCAGGATCCCGAGTTAACGCAACAAAAAGTCACCCCTGCCACTAGATGTTTATTAAGCCCTTTTAAGGTAATGAAATACCCAGTGCCATGATATGACATATCTAGGAATTTGAGCTATTATCCAGCAACCAAAAATGCCTTTCAGAGGATACAGGGAGAGAAAAGGAGGCAACTGCATTGGACAACAGTACTCTTATCATGCTCTATATCCAGGGCTGGACTGGGACAGAAATTTGGCCCTGGACTTCATCCAGACTGGCCCACTTTGACAGGTCTCTCCCATGGCGGCCAGACAACTTCCGCACCCCCCCCCCCGGCCACCCAAGCCCCCTCTCCCCTTCACTAGCCGTTCTACTTCATTAGAGTAGAACGGCTGGTACTGGTACTCTTATAGGCAGTACCAGTGGGAAAGCTAGACATTATTTCACCCGGGGCAAAGAATCAGTTTGGTGCCCCCCCCCCCCCTTATGGGACACGATTAGGCAGAAGTGAGAAACTCCCAGGCCATAGCTGTTGAGTCAGCTGTCTGTCCCCTCCCCCCATGCTCTTCTGTCATCCCCCCTGCTCCTCTGGTCCTCCCCCTGCTTCTTTGTTCCCCCCAGGTGAGCGCTGCGGGGAGGGAGAGACAGAGGAGCGGAGGGGGCAGAAGTCCGCTGTCACTGAAGCCGGCCCACTGAGCCATCGGCCCACCGGGAAACTCCCTGTAGTCCCAATGGCCAGTTCATCACTGTCTATATCCATGTCCTAGAACGACGGCAGGGGTTGATTTCCAGGATAGATGCTGGTTTAGGTCTAGACTATGTCTTCACTATAAATATTGCTTTATGCAGTCATTCAAAATCAGAGATTGTTTTTTACTCTGAGCCTTTTTCATCCATTACGTCTAGAGCTGAGCCCCCTGCTTCGGGCCGGGCGCAGAGTATAATACACTGATAAGAGGAGACAGACTCTTTGTCTACTTTTTATCTGGTCTTTATCTCAGAATCCACAGTCATTGTCTCGGTGGCGGATGTGCGCTCTGTACCATCGTAGGAAGACTTAGGGAACCTCTGTCAGCGCTCCCACATCCCTTGTTTCATCATTGATCTAAACATCTCTGTTTGTATTTTCATGACAATGTGTATTGAGCCAAAGCCGGTGGAACACAAAGCCTCGGAAAAGCACTCTTCAGCGCGGTGACCGGGGTGACCTCCCACAGCCGGCCTTTGCTGACCCAACTTCTTCAGCTGCTTAATACAACAATTGTGTGTCTGTGGCTGCTCTGTAGAGGAGTCTGAAAACATAACAACGTGATATTATAGCCATTGTGATTGAAAGATTATCAATGGGCGGTAGGCGTTGGGGTTAAGGGATGAGAGAACGCTTGCGAAGGAAGAGCGGGAATCTCTAAAGGGCCTATTTATAAAGGTTAAAATCAATACGTCTCCTTTTTTTTTTTTTGCGTGTAATAAGGATTCTGACAACTTTGCCTCTGGGTAATGTCTTCATTCATTTTCACCGTATTTCAACAAAAGGGGAATTAATCCGGCAAAATCTCTTTAGCCAGGAAATGCATTTTTTTTTTTTAGCCCAGTGTATTAAGCTTTGTTGCCAATGGAAGCTAGAGATGGAATTTTCCTTGAGTCCTATTATTTCTTTTTATATATATTTGACTTATTTTGCCTTTTTTGTCTTGTTTGACTTTTTTCACCAATATACACATATATAGCCAGATTCAGAGAGACTTAGGCTGGCGTATCAGTAGATACGCCAGCCTAAGTCATAATTTGCGTCGGCGCTAATTTAAGCGTATTCTGGTAACCAGATACGCTTAAATTAGGCTCAGATACGAGCGGCGTAAGTGTCTTACACCCTCGTATCCTAAAGTGTAATTTTTAGGCTGGCCGCTAGGTGGCGCTTCCATTGCGGTCGGCTTAGAATATGTAAATCAATAGATACGCCTATTCACGAACGTACGCCCGGCCGACGCAGTACAGATACACCGTTTACGTAACGCATTAGCAGGCCTAAAGTTATTCCATCAAATAGATGGAAAAGTAATATTAAGTATGGCCGCCGTTTCCTGCGTCGAAATTTCGAAAATTTTACGTCGTTTGCGTAAGTCGTCCGTGAATAGGGATTTACGTCGTTTACGTCCACGTCGAAATCAATAGGCCCGTGCGGCGGACTTAGTCGCAATGCACACTGGGAAATGTAGGCGCACGGCGCATGCGCAGTTAAAAAAAAACGTCAATCACGTCGGGTCAAGCCTCATTATCATAAAACACGCCCCCTCAGAAAAATTTGAATTAGGCGCCCTTACGCCCGCCCGCTTTAGGCTACGCCGCCGTAACTTAGCAGGCAAGTACATTGTGAATCATGTACTTGCCTCGCTAACTTATGGCGGCGTAGCTTAAATGCCTTAGGCTACGCCGCCGCAAGTATGCGCTCGCCATCCTGAATCTAGCTAATAATATATACATACATATATAATTATCATCATTTCTTCATTCTTAAAGTGGTTCTAAAGGCTGAAGATTATTTTTTTTACCATCATGCATGAAGATAAAAACCGTCAGTGTGCAACCCCCTAATACTTACCTAAGCCCAATCCTGATCCAGAGACATTCATGAGAGCCGAGGCTCTCTTGGGCCTCCCTTCCTCATTGGCTGATATGCAGCAGGGGGAGCCAATGGCTTTCAATTACAGACAGTGAGGAGAGAGCGGGGGGGGGGGGGGCTGAAACATGCCCTCTGTGTATTATTGACACAGGCAGTGGGGCTCAGGAGCGAGCATGCATGAGTCCCCCCATAGCAAGCAGCTAGGTCACAACAGGATTTAGCAGAGATAAGCCGTCTTCAGAAATTAACCATGGTCAAGCCAGGAATCAGAAGAGTCAGGGTCAGGAACTAGCCAAGGTGTAACCGGAAATCAGCAGAGACAAGTCAGGGTCAGGATTCAGGAACTAGCCAAGGTCTAACCAGAAATCAGCAGAGAGAAGTCAGGATCAGGAACTAGCGAAGGTCTAACCAGAAATCAACAAAGACAAGTCAGGGTCAGGAACTAGCCAAGATCAAACCAGGAATTAGCAGAGACAAGTCAGGGTCAGGATTCAGGAACTAGCCAAGGTCTAACCAGAAATCAAAAAGACAAGTCAGGGTCAGGAACTAGCCAAGATCAAACCAGGAATTAGCAGAGACAATTCAGGGTCAGGATTCAGGAACTAGCCAAGGTCTTACCACAGATCAGCAGAGACAAGTCAGGGTCATGAACTAGCCAAGGTCAAACCAGAAATTAGCAGAGACAAGTCAGGGTCGGGATTCAGGAACTAGCCAAGATCAAACCAGGAATTAGCAGAGACAAGTCAGGGTCAGGATTCAGGAACTAGCCAAGGTCTTACCACAAATCAGCAGAGACAAGTCAGGGTCATGAACTAGCCAAGGTCAAACCAGAAATTAGCAGAGACAAGTCAGGGTCGGGATTCAGGAACTAGTCAAGGTCCAACCAGAAATTAGCAGAGACAAGTCAGGGTCAGGATTCAAGAACTAGCCAAGGTCTAACCAGAAATCAGCAGAGACAAGTCAGAAACTAGCCATGGCCAAATCAGGAATCGGCAGAGAGAAGTCAGGATCATGAACTAGCAAAGGTCTGACCAGAAATCAGCAGAGACAAGTCAGGGTCAGGAACTAGCGAAGGTCTGACCAGAAATCAGCAGACACAAGTCAGGGTCAGGAACTAGCCAAGATCAAACCAGGAATTAGCAGAGACAAGTTGTGTCAGGAGGCAGACCAAGGTCACACCAGGAATCAGCCAATAGTTACACAGCAACTGCAGGCTGTAATTTTGACAGTAATTACTGGCAAGTGCAACAGAGGGTAAAAGGAAAGGAAGTCATATACATGCCCTATTTACCTCAATTACATTTTGTTGTTGGTGCATGTAGGATGCCCAATGTCCACAACTGGTCGTATCAGACCAAGGTGGTGAAGACAATAGCAGTAATGTATGGCTCACCCCCTTAAGGGCCGCTGGTTTGCCTTTTCCATATTAGTGCAACAGCAGCCACAGCATCAGTCACACTTCTGGCTCAATAAACAGTCTAGGGGCTTTTTCAAACGTATCGCTTGCTAACTGGAGTAGGGCACAGTACTCAGAGGACACTCTTCACTTTGTCGCTACTCCTTAGAACAGTCCCTTTACTCATGACCCAGAAAATGGACAGCACTGGGACACCATCATAAATATCCCAGGTTAGGCAAGCTCTCCCTCGATGAAGTCACGTGACGTGACGTAACACGTAGGCCGTGTCCGGAAGTGACGTGAGAGACGTTTGCATCGCCGTTGTTTCATTCCAATGCTCTTTTAACTACTTTTTATGTAAGCTTCCAACCGTCTTTTAATAAATCTTTGGTTGTTTAAACAATTTACACTATGGGAGGCATTTATTTTGTTCCTACATGCAATCCAGAATCCTGAGCGATATACCAAGAGTCGATAGCAGGGAGCCTGGAAGTGGGAGACCATCAACACCATATGTGTTCCTAAGGCTGATTCATCACTTCATAGAGGTGAGAGTTCTGTGAGCACTGAGCAGTTATGTGAAGTCACGGGATCACTGATTGTTTGATGAAGTCTAACTTGATGTTTGGATGATGGTTTCAAACTCATTTATTTCAACCACTTTGCACTTTATATTTGCTGTGTCATCCAGAACATGAACATGAAAAATCAAAAGTGCTAATTTTAAGGCTTATATACATGGTATTGTCCATAAAAGGTGTTTGGGGACCCGGGTCCTGCCCCAGGGGACATGTATCAATGCAATAAAAAGTTTTAAAAACTGCTGTTTTTTCGAGAGCAGTGATTTTAATAATGCTTAAAGTAAAACAATTAAAGTACCTGGGGGTGTGCATAGTATGCCTGTAAAGTAGCACATGTTTTCCGTGTTTAGAACAGTCTCTGCACAAAATGTCATTTTTAAAGATAATCAATTGTCGGGTCCCGGTGATCTGCCGAGCTTGTTCCAGCTATGGTATTTGTTCCACTTAACAGCTGATGATCAGCTGTTGCGTTCGGCTATTTCCGTAGCCTGCTACTGCGCATGCCAGGAGTCTGCGCAGTCGGTTGTGGAACAAGCTCAGCGATGGTCATCTTCTCCTCCTCCCTCCCTGAGGCCTCCCCCACCCGCCCGGGTGCTCGCTGACTGGTGCCCTGGATTGGCCGCTCGATTGTGAGTCAGTGAGCTCCTCCTGCTCTGTCAGCCCCATAGAGCCGCACACAGCCCCCCCTCTAGGATCAGTTTCAAACCCGACGTGCTGCACCGGCCAGATTGCGATCCAGGATGTAATAAATATACAGTGAAGCATACAGTGAATAAATATACAGTGAATATGCAGTGAAGCTTTCCGTCCTCCCCTGCTGACTGTTGGTACGCTCCACAAGCCGTGTTTCCTGTCTCAGCAGCTAGCTGCCGATTCCGTGTTCAACAGCTGACGATCAGCTGTTTTGTTTGGCTATTTCCGTAGCCTGCCCGTAGCCTGTTACTGCGCATGCCCGGAGACTGCGCAGTCGGTTGTGGAACTTCCCCCATAGGGGAACATTGAGGACAAGTCACCGGCAATACAGATAAAAGTCATTATTAAAAAAAGGCATGGGCCCCCCCCAGTCCATTACCAGGCCCTTTGGGTCTGGTATGAATATTGAGGGCAACCCCGAATTAAAATAAAAAAAAATGCGTGGGGGTCCCCTCAAATTCCATATCAGGTCTGGATATTAAGGGGAACCCTGTGCCAAATTGCTTAGCTTTAGCAGAAAAAAGTGAGGTCACTGACTTGCTTGAACTGCGTGGCAGGGGTGCCCGGATGACAAAACTGGCTGTCCACACAATTCCCATAGAAGGATTTCAACGACATATCTTGTAGTTTGCCTGGATTTTCGCTTTAATTAAACACAAAGGGCTTTAGACATCTTCCGAGAATTGTTTTCATGTTTTTGCTTGTACAATCCCTTTAAATGCCATTTCACTTCTTGGCAGATTGTGGTTTTCTTGACACGGTTCCAGCTTGAATATGCATTTTATGTTGGCTGTCATGTCTGATATCAGAGGAGTGAAAAAAAAAGGGCCGAATTATTCTTCATCTCTCTGGTGTAATTATCTCAGGTTTCATCACAATTTCCATTTAGCCTCCAATAAGCGCGGACTCGTCTCTTCCGCAGCGTTTCGTGATGTTAATGCGCTGTAATGGCCGACCACAGAGAGGCTTTTAGAGCTTTTCAGATAGTTATTGCTAACTAGACATGTGCACTGCCAAAAAATTCGTTTTTTTCGTTTATGTTATTTTCGTTTTTTTTTATTTTTTCGGAAATTCGGGAAATTAAAAAAAAAAAATCGTTTTTTTCGTTTATGTTATTTTCGTTTTTTAATTTTTTTTCGGAAATTCGGGGGAAAAAAATCGTTTTTAATTATTCGTTTTTTTATTTTTTCGGAAATTCGGGAAAATCGAAAACATTTATTTTTCCGTTTTATTCGTTTTTTCCGAAAAAGCAAAAAACGAATAAAACAGAAAAAACGAAATTTCCGAAAAAAAAACGATTTTTTTTTTTCGGAATTCGAATTCGAATTCGAATTTCGGGATTTCGGAATTTCGAAAATTCGAAAATGAAAAATTCGAAAATGAAAAATTCGAAAATTCGAAAAATTCGAAATTGAAAAATTCGAAAAATTCGAAATTGAAAAATTCGAAAATTCGAAAAAATCGAAATTGAAAATTCGAAAAAATCGAAATTGAAAATTCGAAAAAATCGAAATTGAAAATTCGAAAAAATCGAAATTGAAAATTCGAAAAAATCGAAATTGAAAATTCGAAAAAATCGAAATTGAAAATTCGAAAAAATCGAAATTGAAAATTCGAAAAAATCGAAAATTGAAAAATTCTAAATTTGAAAATGAAAAATTCGAAAATTCGAAATTTCGAAAATTGAAAAATTCGAAATTTTAAAATGAAAAATTCGAAAATTCGACATTTTGAAAATCGAAAATGAAAAATGCGAAAATTCGAAATTGAAAAATTCGAAAATTCGAAAAATTCGAAATTGAAAAATTCGAAAAATCGAAAATTCGAAATTTGAAAAATCGAAAATTCGAAATTTGAAAATTAAAAAAATCGAAATTTGAAAATTAAAATTTCGAAATTTGAAAATTAAAAATTCGAAATTTTGAAAATCGAAAATTAAAAATTCGAAAATTGAAAAATTCGGAATTGAAGAAATTCGAAATTGAAAAATCGAAAATTCGAAAAATTGGAAATTGAAAAATTCGAAAATTCGAAAAATCTTTTGAAAAATTGGAAATTTGAAAAATTCGAAATTTGAAAATGACAAATTTGAAAATTCGACATTTTGAAAATCGAAAATGAAAAATTCGAAAAATCGAATTTCGAAAATTGAAAAATTCGAAATTTGAAAATGAAAAATTCGAAAATTCGAAATTTTGAAAATTCGAAAAATTCGAAAAATTCGAAAATTCGAAAAATTCAAAAATTCGAAAATTCGAAAAATTCGAAAATTCGAAAAATTTGAAATTGAAAAATTCGAAAATTCGAAAAATTAGAAATTGAAAAATTTGAAAATTCGAAATTGAAAAATTCGAAAAATGGAAAATTCGAAATTTCGAAAAATGATAAATTCGAAATTCGGAAATACGAAAATTCGGATTTTTTTTTTTCGGAAATACGAAAATTCGGAATTTTTTTTTTTCGGAAATACGAAAATTTGGAAATTCGGAAATTAAAATTTTTCGGAAATCCGAAAATTCGGGAATTCGGAAATTCGAAATTTTCGGAAGTCCGAAAATTCGGAAATAAAAAATTCGTGAAAACGAAAATTCGAAATTAACGAATTTCCGAATTTTCGTTAAAAAACGAATTAGAAACTAAACGAATTGCACATGTCTATTGCTAACCACACCCCCCCCCCAAAAAAAAGTTATATATTTAGTTACTTTTTGTGGTGCCTCCATGAATTTCACTGCCAAATACGAATAGTAAAAATATATTTTTTTTTGGAGGGATTATAACTTATTGTTACATTATAGCCAAGAGGATCTGAACAAGGAGAACAGTACAGCAGGGCTGATCCTAGGCAGGTGAGTGGGGTGCAGTGCACCCAGGCGCCACAGAGATGGGGGCACTGAAGCTCCAAAGTGCTCCCCTCCCTCCTCCTCCTCTCCTTGTCCGTATCCAAAGGCGGCTCTCTCCACCGATCACTGCCACCGCCACTGTGTTTCCTGCCCAAGCCTGTCCCCCCTCCCTCCTCCTGTCAGAGGAGGGAGGGGGGAGGTAAGATGACCACGCCCATGTGGGGGCGCCAGAAATATTTCTGCACCCAGGCGTCGGTGACCCTAGGATCGGCCCTGCAGTACAGTATGGCCCAGCATGGGATATGCTGTCACACAACATGCTGTACAGGTGGTAGGGTTTGTAATAGAGTTGGGTAAGGATGCTGACTTGCCGACTGCCTCACGTACATATACGTCGGCAGAATGGCCCGGGCAGGCAAAGTAACATACATGTATGTTGCTTTGAATCTGGCGTTTTGGCTTTATATACATTTTAACCACTTGCCAACCACCGCCTGTACTTTTACATCAGCAGAATATTTATGTTACTTTGAATTTAGCGCCGTGCGGGCACGCGCGCACCCCTGCCGCGAGCTCCGTGACCATGCGCGCGGGACCCGCTGACTCGATGTCCGCCGGTGTGATTGTGTCACAGAGCAGCAGAACGGGGAGAGGCCAGTGTAAACAAGGCACCTCCCTGTTCTGCCTTGTGACACCGACACTGATCTACTGTTCCCTGTCATCGGGAGCAGTGATCACTGTCGTGTCACTCGTAGCCACGCCCCCTCATAATTAGAATTAGACATGTGCACTGCCGAAAAATTCCTTTTTTTTCCCGTTTTTTGTTTTTTTCGGAAATTCGGAATTCCGAATTTTCGAATTTCTGAAAAAGCAAAAAACGTATAAAACGAACATGAAAAAACGAATTTCGAATTCTGAATTTTCGAATTTCTGAAAAAGCAAAAAACGGATAAAATGAAAAAAAAAAAAAAAAAAAAGAATTTCCAGAATTTCCGAAAAAAGCAAAAAAAACGAATGAAACGAAAACAAAAAAAACTAATTTTCAGAAATTCAAAAAATCCTGGATTCGGAAATCTCCCGTTTTCGAATTTTAGATATTCGAATTTTAGATTTTGGAATTTTACACTTTCGAATTTTCGAAATTTCAAACTTTTTTTTTTGAATTTCTGAAAATCGGAAAGTTCGGAAATACAAAAATTTTGAAATTCTAAAATTCTGAATTTTCGTATTTCTGAATTTCAGGATTTCTGAATTTTTATTAAACATAAAAAAAGTCTGGAACTCCCCTTTAACCCCTTCCTCGCCCCCTACTGGTTAACCCCATTCACTGCCAGTGCCATTTACACAGTAATCAATGCACTGATATAGCACTGATCGCTGTATAAATGACAATGGTCCCAAAATAGCGTCAAAAGTGTCCGATGTGTCCGCCATAATGTCGCAGTCACGATAAAAATCGCTGATCGCCGCCATTACTAGTTAAAAAATAAAATGCCATAAAACTATCCCCTATTTAATGGAAGATCCCTCAAGATTTTTTTTTTTGCAGTGAGATAAATATTGAAAAGCAAGAGATGTTACATAAAAATTGGTATTTATTTTTTGGTTAAATGATATCAAAAGTATTTTCGATAATTACAACAAAGTCGTAAAAAACTGTTCTGGCCCTAACATTGACAACATACTTTGTAATTTTTAGAGCTTCGCATATTTTGTAGACGCTAAACCAATCAATATACGCTTATTGCGATTTCTTTTTTACCAAAAATATGTAGAAGAATACGTATCGGCCTAAACTGAGGAAAAAAATATTTGTTTTATAGATTTTTTGGGGGATATTTATTATAGCAAAAAGTTAAAAATATTGCTTTTTTTTTCAAAATTGTCGCTCTTTTTTTTTTGTTAATAGCGCAAAAAATAAAAACCGCAGAGGTGATCAAATACCTCCAAAAGAAAGCTCTATTTGTGGGAAAAAAGGACGCCAATTTTGTTTGTCTGTTAAAGGGATGCAGTGCCGAATCACAAAAAATGGCCTGGTCATTTGGCAGCCAAATAGTCCAGCCTGAAGTGGTTAAAGCTCGATTCCACCCGCGATTTGAATTTTTTTTAAAGTCAGCAGCTACTAACACTGTAGCTGCTGACTTTTAATAAGGACACTTACCTTTCCTAGTCGTCCGCGATGTCGGTCCCCCGTTGCGATCGCTCAGTCCTGGCGCCTTCATCCTTACTAAGGGAAACAGGTAGTGAAGCCTTTACGGCTTCACTGCCCGTTTCCCACTGTGCATGCGCGACTCGCACGGCGCTTTGTGAATGGGCGGCTGCCTCCTGGGATGCACACAGTTCCCAGAAGGCAGCACGGCTCATTCACCAGAAGACATGGCGACGTAGGACGAGCCTGAAGATCCACCGCGGCGGAAGAAGAGGCAGAAGAGCTACTTCCGCATAGCAACCGCCCTTTCAGGTGAGTATAATTTTATTTTTTATTTTTTTATTTTTTTTAGGGATAAAAAAAACGGATGGAACTCCACTTTAAACACTTAGGGACCGCCTAACGCCAATATACTTCAGCAGAATGGCACGGCTGGGCATAATCACGTACCTGTTTGTCCTGTTTAAGTGTCCAGCCGTGGGTCCTGCGGGCTCTCCCGCGACCCGGTCCGAAGCTCCGTGACCCGCGGACCCGATCGCCGCCGGAGTCCCGCGATTGGTCACAGGAGCTGAAGAACGGGGAGAGGTGTGTGTAAACACACCTTCCCCGTTCTTCACTGTGGCAGTGTCACTGATCGTCTGTTCCCTGATATAGGGAAAGGCGATCAGTGACATCACAAGTCCAGCCCCACCCCCCTACAGTTAGAAACACACATGAGGTCACACTTAACCCCTACAGCGCCCCCTAGTGGTTAACTCCTAAACTGCAATTGTCATTTTCACAATAATCAATGCATTTTTATAGCACTTTTTGCTGTGAAAATGACAATGGTCCCAAAAATTTGTCAAAATTGTCCGATGTGTCCGCCATAATGTCGCAGTCACGAAAGAAAACGCTGATCGCCGCCATTAGTAGTAAAAAAAAAATTATTATTAGAAATGCCATAAAACTATCCCCTATTTTGTAAACGCTATAAATTTTGCGCAAACCAATCGTTAAACGCTTATTGCGATTTTTTTTTTACCAAAAATATGTAGAAGAATACGTATCGGCCTAAACTGAGGAAAAAAAAAAAATTTATATCTTTTTGGCGGATATTTATTATAGCAAAAAGTAAAAAATATTGTTTTTTTTCAAAAATTTCGCTCTATTTTTGTTTATAGCGCAAAAAATAAAAACTGCAGAGGTGATCAAATACCACCAAAAGAAAGCTCTATTTGTGGGGAAAAAAGGATGTCAATTTTGTTTGGGTGCCACGTCGCACGACCGCGCAATTGTCAGTTAAAGCGACGCAGTGCCGAATCGCAAAAAAGGGGCCTGGTCCTTTACCTGCATATTGATCCGGGTCTTAAGTGGTTATGGTTACTTTTAAAATACGTCCATGTGGAACACAAGGTTTAATTTCTTCCATCTTTAATATGTGTTCAAAAAAATTGAATTAAATAAAATTCCCATTTACTTCTCCAGCACTTAACAGCCGCCATGTGTCTCGTTTAGGGCGAGACAGGACAATTCTATGAAAAGAATGGAAAGGGAAGTGCGTCTTTACTACTTAATAGAAAGAATATTAAAATATATTTGACATGGACCTTCATTATCCCATTGTACTGACACTAATTAGCCCTTCCACTAACCTAATAGCCTTCGATTAATGACAGTAGCAGATCGGCTCTCTTGGCCTTTGTAAAGATCACCTGGCGAGGTCAATGATCAAACTTCTGAGAGCTCATCCTGCGCAGCAAAGGTCAATTACTTCTTTTCTGGGCCAATGCGTTCATTCTTGAGTAACAAGTCGGCATTAACTCCAAACCTTGCCGCATTTGTACCGAAATGGGCGAGCAGACACCGCAATTAGAGCTTGTGTGCACAGGCGTCCGTCTCGGGAGGAAGAACACGCCGAACCGAGAGAGCTAAAGCCTCGTGCACACGCTCGGTAGGGTAACCACGTGTCCCGGATTGCCCATTCTGCAGGTCTGTCCCGGGCACCTTCACTCTGGGACAATACAGTGTCCCGGAATGAAACTGACACAGGTCTTAGCATGAACCCCTCAGGGTCACACCATTAGATCTCATGGGTTCATGCTGGGAGTTTCAAAATTGGGGGGGGGGGAGGTGGGGGTCACATCTTTAGATATCATCGGTTCATGCTGGGATTTGTAGTCCTTTACTTTGGGGGGGGGGTGGGTGACCTCCCCTAAGTTAAGGACTACGGGTCCCAGCATGAATCCCCCCCCCCAGAGCTGAAGATGTGAGACCCCCTGCCCCCCAAATAGTGAAGAACTACAGGTCCCAGCATAAACCTGTGAAATCTATGGGATCACACCCTTAGATCTCAGGGGTTTTCATGCTGGGTGTTGTAGCCCATCAAATTGGGGGGGTCACATCTTTAGATATTAGGAGTTCATGCTGGGACTTGTAGTCCTTCACTTTTGGGGGGAATGTGACCCCCAAAAGTGAAGGACTACAGGTCCCACCATGAACCCCTCAGAGCTGAAGATGCGACCCCCTCCCCCAACAAGTGAAGAACTACAGGTCCCAGGATGAACCAGTGAAAACCAAGGGGGGGGTCACAATTTTTTTTATAAAAGGTTATCTTTTTTTAGGAAGGGGGGGGGGGGTTGTCCCTGAATGGCGGTTTGGAAATGTGGTCACCCTAACGCTCGGTTTTCTCGGCAAGAACCAGCAAGAAAACTGCTGGCAGAGCTTTCTTGCGGAGTAAACCGAGCGTGTGTACGAGGCTTTCAGGTTTCTCGTCAAGAAAACTGCCTAAAATCTCGACGAGAAAAATAGAGAACCTGCTCTCTATTTTTCTCGTCTGGATTCTCTGCAGTGTTTTCCTGCCGAGAAACCCGAGAGGGTGTATACTTACCTGTCGCCGTGGAAACCTGCGCATGCTCGAAGTGACTTTGACGCATGCGCGGTACCTTCGTTGTACGCGATGACGTCAGCGCGTTCTTGCCTTCCAAAAGAACCGCGGTGCTTTTGAAAGGAGTGTCTGTACACTCGGGCGGCAAGAGATTCTTGCCAAGAATCTCGTCAGGAAAAACGAGGGTTTCTTGCTGACGAGATTCTGGCCCGTGTGTACAGGGCTTTTAGAAACAAAAAGGGACTGCATTCAAAATGTCTCTAAAGCTATATCTTTTTTTTGTAGTGCACAGTGATGAGCTCAGATGTTGTAAGAGAAACCCGGGTAACAAGCGTGCCGTGGCATGGACATTCTAAGAGATGCACAAGAAAAGACATGTACTGACGCATGCGTGAGCGCACACGCGTGAGCACGAACGCGCGCACGCGTGAGCGCATTGGCACCTGTCTGCTTATTCAAACCTGCCAGTGACATGCACACTTTGCTGAGTGGTCTTTTAAGCCAGTATCTGTTTACCCGATCTGTACCAGTTTCCTGTATCTTGACCCGGCTTGCCTAAACCTTCCTGTTGACCTCCGCCTGCCTACTTGTGACCCCGGCTTGTGCTTGACTCTGTGTTCCTGTGCCTCATTGCCCGACTGTGTACTGAACCTACATTGTATCACGTCTTTGCCTGTGCCTCACGTCTTGGTACCTACTCTGGCCAGCTGTTGATGACCCCCTGGCTACCCTTCCAACTGCTGATCCAGCGCTCTCCAGTTAACCGCATTTCTGCCAAGACCCAGCCAGAGCCATCTGCTACAACCCGGGCCCTATAGGCTCACTATGCAAGCCGCTTAGGGCCCCGCAAAGCTGCGGAGGGCCCCCCAAATTACTAGAGGCCCCGCCTGGTGAGAAGTCATTTTCGGCCCCTCACCCTGCTTCTCAACTCGCTGGCTGCATGGGAGAAGAGGTAAGAAGTCAGCACCCCCCGGTTCTCACTTTAATCAGAACACCCCCTCCCCTCGCTTCTCAACTTTAATTTTTAATGTGACATGTCACTGTCAGCAGCGCCCCATCCCCCCCCCCCACTTCTCAACTTTAATGTGACATGACATTTTGCTTAGGGCCCCAGGGAGGTCAGGATCGTCGGCACTGGCTACAGCAGCCCTCGTGCCACTCTGTGTACTCCACTCCCTGTCACCACTACCAGGGGTGTTGGACAGGAGGTGCAAGAGAAGCCCCCTCTACAGCTCGATCTCCACCAGATGTGTTCAGACTAGAACCCATGCGTGCGAGCCCTCCAGGAAGCTGTCACCTGTATGGGCCATATGTAAAGAGACCCCTGCATTGTTGGGTGATCATTGCCCATGGAATGTAGAATCTAATTCCCGATGTGGTATTGAAGGGCATCATGGATCACCACCTTTCCGCCTTTGTGTAGCATCCTCCTAGGTAGGCCGCTAGGTAAATTTTGTTTTTGGCACTTCAGTAGTGAGTGGTGTGGTTGTTGATTGCTTTGGTCTAATTAGGGTACCTGAGCTGAGAGTTTGATTGCTTTTCCTTTACTCTGGAAGAAGCTTCCAGAGCATAGGGAGGGAGATTCAAATGATTTCTTGCATATATATCATGCCCTATCCAATCCCTGGAAGGGGGCATCCAGAAGGTGGCTGGGATGGCGATAAATACACAAGAGGCCTCAGCAGATTTCCTCTGCATTCTTTCCCCGTCAGGGATGGTTCCAGGACTCCGGGGGCTACTGCCCCTAGGATAAGGTGACCAGTTTTTTAAAATGAAATCCGGGGACATAATATTTTTTACTAGTAATGGTGGCAATCAGCCATTCTCTTCCCGTCACTGCCGCCGCCATGCCCGCCTGACAGCCTGTCAAGTCTCACTCTCCAGGCCCTGGCTAATACTGGGTGGGGAGCGGAGGAAGATTGCTCCGCCAGGGAAGGCAATAATCTGGCAGGCGGCTGGCCGGGACTTAAGCCAAGGTAGAAGAACATGCGAGTAGAGCTGAATAGGCATGTACCCCAAATGAAAGAAACATTTCCTCCGCTCCGACCAGCACATGATCATCAGAAAGGGGCACAGATAATGGAAACAAATACACCCTAAGCTAGTAGGAGCAGCAAAGCAGGGGTGTGAAATTCTGATATTTTTTTTTTCATGTCTTTGAAATTGTCCCAGCCCCTGTTCAAATCCAATTCGGGGACAAAACTGGGGACAGACTTGGTCTGGGGACAGTGTCATCAATCCGGGGACTGTCCCCGGAATCCGGGGATGTCTGGTCACCCTACCCTAGGAGAAGGATCATTGAGACAAGGGGCTATTGTGTTTGGGCCTCCATAGTTGCTGGGCTGAGGTAGGGTGACCACATTTCCAAACTGCCATTCAGGGACCCCACCCCCCCCCCCAAAAAAAAAGATGATTTTTGATACCTTTTTTGTGACCCCATACATTTCACGGATTCATGATGGGACCTGTAGTTCTTTACTAGCTGGGGGAGTCACATCTTCAGCTCTGAGGGGTTCATGCTTGGACCTGTAGTCCTTCACTTTTGGGGATCACATTCCCAAAAGTGAGGGGCTACAATTCCCAGCATGAACCCCTGAGACCTAAGGACGTGTATCCTCCCATCCCAGGAGGTGGAGGGTGGAGATGCTGGGGAACCCCCCCCCCCACCAGCCCAGAGAGGAGCTGCCGACGCCTGCAGCGCTACCCGCGAGATGGGGTAAGTGCGGGGCCCTGACTGACTGACGGGGGAGGGGGGGCATTGCCTCTGCTGCCAGTTCATCTGCCGTCCTCTCTGCAGTCATTATCTCATGACACACATGGTGTTCCATCCATCCCCGACACCCGGCCTCACCTCTGAGTGTTGAGAGTTGCTCTCAAATCCTGGCAGTTCCCCTCCCTCTGAGCATGCTGCCGGAGAAGATTGGGGGAGGAGGTGGGTGGAGTTAAAGCACTAGGGGCAGAAGAGGAGGGGGAGGAAGTTAAATCCTCCTCCGCTCAGGATGCTGGGGCCACGGCCGGCCAGGACAAGTACTGTTAGTAAGTAAAGAAGTGGCGATGCGGCACTCTTTTTTGGGGGCATCAGATCGGCCCGGGGGGGTGGCTGTTTCAGTTTCATTCCGGGACATTGTATTGTCCCAGAATGAAGGTGCCCAGGACCCGGGACAGATCTGCAAAATGCAGGACTGTCCCGGGCAATCCGGGACACGTGGTCACCCTAGGCTGAAGGCCTGAGGAGAATTGCTGAAGAAGTACACTTGCTGAAAGACACTGTTTCAGAGTCCCGGGCTGGTGAGGGACTTTGTTATCTCCCTCACTATGGATCCATCTGTGGAGGCTGGGTGTCAGACAACTCCTGGGACACTGTGTGTAAAGATCTTACCCGGAACTGATAGTTGGGCAATGAGGAAGGGAATCATTGGCTAGAGATGGCCCTATGGTCTGCAGCTGTGGCGCCCCAAACCTATTGACTATTCCCTGCTATTGATGGACTAGAGAGAAGTTTGTCCTCTTGTTATTGTTGCTGATCATTTTGGAGTATCCCGTGCCTTTAAACCCCTTCCTCCTGTTACGTTCTTCTGCAAAAAATCCTAAAAAGACATTCCCCAGGCTGAGCTTTAATTGTCGGTGTGCTTGGGACTGAGCTTTTGAGACTGGTGGCCTCTGTACTATCAAGGGAGAACCTGTCTGCTTCCAGTGGCCCCTTCGGGAGTGAGCACTACAAGTGTAATACAGGGCTACTGTAGCGCCTGGTTACTTCTAAGGTAACCGGTGCTGTAGAAATTTAGGGGTAATCAGAGTGTAAGTGACTCTGACTCCAATTTCAACCAATTGATTAGGGTCTCTGCTTCAGCTTGGCTGTGCTGTGGGCGCATTCTGTCGCGCTGGGGTGTTTTTCCACCCCGGTGCGGTAGGTGGCAGCAGTGGAGCTGAGGTTGGGGTGTTCTCTCCCAGCGACCAATCAGGAGGTTTGGGCCTCGCTGGGCATGCTGGGAGAGGGTACTTATGAGGCAGACGCCATTTTGTGTGGTCTTCTTCCGGTGTGGCGCCCACCTTTGGGGTGGCTACATTACAGCGCTCCGGCGTTATAACCTACCTGGCCGGAGCGTGCGCGTTATGCTGTGTTCCTGGCTTCGGGCCTAAGTTGGTCCGGAGCATTTGAGCAGGACGGGGACCCAGTGGTCGACTGGGTTCCCACTTCCAAGATCCCAAACGAGTTTAGCTGGTCCATCTGAGGAGCGCCAATGAGAGGCTGGCGGTCCAACAGGATTCTGACGAACCATCGGGGATCGAGGTGACCGGACACTGAAGGATTGACTCGTTGATCTGAGCTGAGCTGCTGCAAATTTCCGCTCAGCGACCTCCGAGAACTGGCAGCGGTCCTTTCCCCATTCAGCAGATCCCGAATATCAGAATATATGGAGAAAACTTCCACAATCTGTAGACTTCACTCATCTCCCACGTCAGGCGTGCGCTAAAGTGATTTTAATACATTCGCGTCTCTCTGGTGAAGTCATGTGTCTGTATTCCCTCTCTGAATTCCTTTGAGCGTCACCACCAGCGGTCTGTACCTTCGCCAGCAACAAGAACAGGCGGAAATTCAGAATATACATTTTAATTTTTGTGCACAGGACAGAATGAATAAAAGATGGCTTTGATGGAATTTTAACATGAATTTGATCTTTTATTAATGGCCGTATGATCTCTGCTGTGCTTCACGGTGAGAATGCTTTCAGACGATTTGTCCAATTTTAGTGCCACTCCAAATGGATGTAAAAAAAATAAAAGAAATTGTTTGAAAACAACTTTTGTGTATTTTTATCAGAAGGAGAACATGAACCCGAAATCACCTTCAACGCCGAACCGCCACGGAACCCTCCTGTGACTGAGATGATGTGAGGAACTATTCTGGTACTAAATAATGTGACCTTTTCTACACTCACCGGCCACTTTTTTAGGTACACCTTGCAAGTAGCGGGTTGGACACCCTTTATTAGGCCCACCTTGCTAGTAGCGGGTTGGACCCCCTGTCACCACCATTTACGATATTCCCATTCCATCGCCCACGTCAGCTTATCCGACAAGCCAGCAGACATCAGACACGATCCATCTCATTTCCCAGAATAACGAGACGTACGCTCTGTTACTGGTTTCAAAATGTATGAACACTTTTAATGGTATCTTACCTTTCTTATATACAGTTACAGTACAAATATGTTACAGTAATCAAAGGAACAAAGGAACTCTCCACCCACACATCACACAATGGGGCTTCAATCACATTCTTTTAGATAATGACATCCAGTTGAGCGAATCATTAGTCATCCCCCAGACGTCCCGTCTCCGCAATTAGAGGCGTTAATTACTACAGCTTGACAAGTCACATTCCTTTACTAAACATAATTGACATGCTAATTCCCTACCCCTGAAAGGAGACATCTGACCCTTCAGACTTAGTTAGCATTACACAATGGACAATGGAATGTCTAGGAGCACCTAATAAAGGGGGGTCCAACCCGCTACTAGCAGGGTGTTAATTTGGAGCACGCGCACTGGGATACAAAGCGTCATTTACGTGGGGTCGCGATGATTTTGCATAAAACACGCCCACATCTTACACATTTGAATTAGGCGGGCTTACGCCGGCCAATTTACGCTATGCCGCCTCAACTTACGGAGCAAGTGCTTTGTGAATAATGCACTTGCCTGTCAAAGTTGCGGAGGCGTAGGGTAAATAGGATACGCTACGCCCGCATAGAGTTACGATGATTCGCGATCAAAAATTAACACCTCAAAAGCATGTGTCCTCACATTGAATGAAAACACTCCACTGACCTGGGGGGGTCAGAATAACCACTTGTAATATCTCAAGATATCCTGCAATATGAGTTATCAGTTACATCTCATGTAATTTATAATTAATATTTCTCAGTCACCCTATGCCCAAAAGGGGCACAGGGTGACCCTAGACCCAAGAGTTATTAGTGACACTGGCACAGGAGTACCCCTCATCCTTCAAAAGTCTCTGGGTGTCATGGGTCATTCTGTTACACCCCCTTTATTAGGCACACCTTGCTAGTAGCGGGTTGGACCCCCTTTATTAGGCACACCTTGCTAGTAGCAGGTTGGACCCCCTTTATTAGGCACACCTTGCTAGTAGCGGGTTGGACCCCCTTTATTAGGCACACCTTGCTATTAGCGGGTTGGACCCCCTTTATTAGGCACACCTTGCTAGTAGCGGGTTGGACCCCCTTTATTAGGCACAGCACCTTGCTAGTAGCGGGTTGGACCCCCTTTATTAGGCACACCTTGCTAGTAGCTGGTTGGACCCCCCTTTATTAGGTACACCTTGCTAATAGCGGGTTGGACCCCCTTTATTAGTTACACCTTGCTAGTAGTGGGTTGGACCCCCTTTATTAGGCACACCTTGCTAGTAGCGGGTTGGACCCCCTTTATTATGCACACCTTGCTAGTAGCGGGTTGGACCCCCTTTATTAGGCCCCCCTTGCTAGTAGCGGGTTGGACCCCCTTTATTAGGCACACCTTGCTAGTAGCGGGTTGGACCCCCTTTATTAGGCACACCTTGCTAGTAGCAGTTGGACCCCCTTTATTAGGCACACCTTGCTAGTAGTGGGTTGCACCCCCTTTATTAGGCCCACCTTGCTAGTAGCGGGTTGGACCCCCTTTATTAGGCACACCTTGCTAGTAGCGGGTTGGACCCCCTTTATTAGGCACACCTTACTAGTAGCGGGTTGGACCCCCTTTATTATGCACACCTTGCTAGTAGCGGGTTGGACCCCCTTTATTAGGAACACCTTGCTAGTAGCGGGTTGGACCCCCTTTATTAGGCACACCTTGCTAGTAGCGGGTTGGACCCCCTTTATTAGGCCCACCTTGCTAGTAGCGGGTTGGACGCCCTTTATTAGGCACACCTTGCTACTAGCGGGTTGGACCCCCTTTATTAGGCCCACCTTGCTAGTAGCGGGTTGGACCCCCTTTATTAGGCACACCTTGCTAGTAGCGGGTTGGACCCCCTTTATTAGGCACACCATGCTAGTAGCGGGTTGGAACCCCTTTATTAGGCACAGCACCTTGCTAGTCCCGGGTTGGACCCCCTTTGGCCTTCATTCTTTGTGGAATAGCTACAACAAGGTGTTGGAAACTTTCCTCAGAGATTTTGCTCCATAGTGACATGCTAGAATTACGCAGTTGCTGCAGAGTTGTCGGCTGCACATCCATGATTGATGCCAATCTCCTGTTCCCACCACATCCCAAAGGGTCTCTATTGGATGAGATGTGGGGAGTGTGGAGGCCATTGGAGGACAGGGACCTCATTGTCCAGTGGTGAGATGATTGGAGCTTTGTGACATGGTGACATTATCCTGCTGGGAGGAGCCATCAGAAGATGGGGGACACTGTAGTCATAAAGGGATGGACATGGTCACCAACAATACTCGGGTAGGCCGTGGTGTATAAACCGATGCTCAATTGGTACCTCAGGGTCCCAAAGTGTGCTGAGATAACCCCCCCCCCCCTTACCATTACATCCCCAACACAAGCCTGAACCGGTGATACAAGGCAGGATGGATCCATGCGCCAAATTCTGACCCCACCATCTGAATGTCGAAGCTGAAATCCAGACTCATCAGATCAGGCAACGTTTTACCAATCTTCTATTGTCCAATTTTGGTGATCCTGTGCCAATTGTAGCCTCAGTGTTGACTTGCTCCCTCATACAAACATGGTTTGACGAGTTTGGTGTGGAGGAACTCAAGTGGCCTTCACCCAACCCTACTGAACACCTATGGAATGTCCGCCTATTATGAACCAGGTTTTCTCATTTAACATCAGTAGCTGACCTCACATGGATGTGATGGTCAGGTGTTCCCAAACTTTGAGCCTTAGAATGGAAATATATAGATAGATAGATAGATAGATAGATAGATAGATAGATAGATAGATAGATAGATAGATAGATAGATAGATAGATAGATAGACAGACATGGGCGCCCGCTGAATTTTTTTCAGGGGGGGGGGGCGCTTTGGCAGCGGTGATACAGTCGCTTTTAACCCTTTCTTCAAACGCTAGCGGGGGTTAAAAGCGCCCCACTAGCGGCCAAATAGCGCACCTAAAACAATGGTAAAGCGGCGCTTTTTAGCGGCGCTTTACTGATAACGTGGCCAGCTGGCAGTGTGAAAAAGCTCTTGAGATAATTCAGCTTCACTCCATGCCCATATAAATATAGCCTAGAGAATGTACAGACCCCCCTTCAGCACATGTGGACCCTCCTTCAGCACAGATGGACCCCCCTTTCAGCACAGACCTCCCCATTCAGCACAGACCCCTCCATTCAGCACAGATGGATCCCCCTTCAGCACAGACCCCTCCATTTAGCACAAATGGATCCCCCCTTCAGCACAGACCCTCCCATTATGCACAGACCTCTCCATTCAGCACAGACCCCCCTTCAGCACAGATGGACCCCCTTTAAGCACAGACCCCGCTTCAGCACAGGTGGACTCCCATTCAGCACAAACCCACCCTTCAGCACAGACAGACGCCCCCTCCCCCATCTCATTCAGTACCTCAGATCAGCACAGCGCAGGCACAGCAGGTTCTTTCCCCCCTGTGTACACATAAACACTGGAGGGGGAGGCGGCTTCACTCTGCTCTCTGTGCCTGTGTGACATCCGGCCCGCGACTGCTCAGACAGCCCGCGGCCACAAGAGAAGGGGATGGTTGGTCACTCCGCACCAGACCACCCCCCGCCCCCCCTTGCAACGCCACGGCCAGCAGTTCGCATCTCTCTCCCTGTTACAACCTGCCTGTCACCGCTGCGCTGTCACTGCTACAGTTGCGGAGAGGTGTTTTCACTCTTCAACACCTTCTCGATTCGGAGGGGGGCAATTGCCCCCCTTGCTCTATGGAGCAGACGTCCATGTAGATAGATAGATAGATAGATAGATAGATAGATAGATAGATAGATAGATAGATAGATAGATTAGTTATCACATCTATGCAGTATAATTGATCTGTATTGGTCTGGTCCATAAGATAATGATTATTTCCGAAGAATGGGTTACCCAGTTGGGATGCCTGGAATTTTTCTCAGTTCATGCATTCATATAAGCCCTCTAATAAGTGGCTTTAAATTTACATAAGACAAAGCTCTGAGCTCTTCAAGCATTAAGACCTCTTGTCAGGCAGCCATTTGTAAAATTAAATCACATCTTGGACTCATCCATTAATGAGATCATGCTTACAGCAGCAGTATGGAGGGTGACCAGAGTTACATTTTAGAAATTAATGTGTTTCCCCAATTATCAGGAAGAGACCTCTGTGATTCAATTATTTTAAGACTTTTTTTTTTTTCTCCGTAATATTCCATTAATATTATATAGTAGAGAATGCAGCAGGAAGAGTGAGGCCCCTTACACACGTCCGGGGAACTCGACGTGCCAAACACATCGAGTTCCTCGTCGAGTTCAGTGTTGAAGCCGCAGAGGATCTCGGCGGGCCGACTTTCCTCATTGAACAACGAGGAAATAGAGAACATGTTCTCTATTTGGCCCGACGAGTTCCTTGTCGGCTTCCTCGCTGAAAAGTGTACACACGACCGAGTTTCTCGGCAGAATACGGCTCTGATCGAGTTTCTGGCTGAATTCTGCCGAGAAACTCGGTCGTGTGTACGGGGCCTGAGACTTTCATGTTTAAAAGAGAAAAGAAGGGTTGAGTCCAAGAATAGAGTTGAGCGGACACCTGGATGTTCGGGTTCGACCAAACTTCGGAAAAAAGTCCGGATTTGGGACCCGAACTTGACCCCGAACCTGAACCCCATTGAAGTCAATGGGGACCCGAACTTTTCAGTACTAAAATGTCTCTAAAAAAATTAATGGAAAGGGCTAGAGGGTTGCAAATGGCAGCAAAATGTTGGTAAGAGCATGGCAAGTACTCTGCAAACAAATGTGGATAGGGAAATAACTTAAAATAACATAAAAAATTATAAAAAAAACACTGCAAAATATATATCTTTCGCCCTAAATGGGTGTTTTTTGAATAGAACAATAGAAGAACACTAGCTAAAGTGTTTATCACACACGTACAGATATGGAGGAAACACTGCAAATTTTTTTTCCCCCTAAATGGATGTTTTTTGAATAGCACAATAGAAGAAAAGTATATAAAGGGCCAGATTCATAAAGACTTACGACGGGCGTATCAGTAGATACGCCGTCGTAAGTCCGAATCCGCGGCGTCGCAACTTTAGGCGTATGCTCAAACTGAGATACGCTTAAATGTTGCTATGATACGGCCGGCGTAAGTCTCCTACGCCGTCGTATCTTAACTGCATATTTACGCTGGCCGCTAGGGGCGTGTACGCTGATTTACGCCTAGAATATGTAAATCAGCTAGATACGCCAATAACGAACGTAAAGATAAACCACCAAAAAGATGGCGCAGCCAATGTTAAGTATGGACGTCGGAACCGCGTCAAATTTTTCAAATTTTACGTCGTTTGCGTAACTCGTCCGTGAATGGGGCTGGCCGTAATTTACGTTCACGTCAAAAGCATTGACGATTTGCCGACGTCATTTGGAGCATGCGCACTGGGATACGTTCACGGACGGCGCATGCGCCGTTCGTTAGAAACGTCAAATACGTGGGGTCACTAGTATTTTGCATAGAACACGCCCCCCAACCAGCCTATTTTGAATTAGGCGGGCTTACGCCGGCCCAGTTACACTGCGCCGCCGTAAGTTACAGTGCAACTTCTTTGTGAATACAGGACCTGCTGCTCTAACTTACGGCGGCGTAGTGTATCTGAGATAGGCTACGCCCGCCGAAATCTATCTGAATCTAGCCCACAGGCTGTATCTCACAGTAACATATGCATCACTGGTGTAATATGATTTCTGAAGCAGGACTGACTCTAATATATTTCTCTCCCTATAAGCTAAATCAGGAACCTTTCCCTAAAGTATCTAATGCAGAGTATCTCACAGTAACATATGCAGCACTGGTGTAATATGATTTCTGAAGCAGGACTGACTCCTATATATTTCTCTCCCTATAAGCAAAATCAGGAACCTTTCCCTAAAGTATCTAATGCAGAGTATCTCACAGTAACATATGCAGCACTGGTGTAATATGATTTCTGAAGCTGGACTGACTCCTATATATTTCTCTCCCTATAAGCAAAATCAGGAACCTTTCGCTAAAGTATCTAATGCAGAGTATCTCACAGGAACATATGCAGCGCTGGTGTAATTTGATTTCTGAAGCAGGACAGTCTGACTCCTATCTAAATCTCTCCCTCAGAGCAGCAGCAGCAGCCTTTCCCTACCCTATCTAAAGCAGAGTGACGTGCTGTGCTATGTGCCTCTAGCTTATATAGAGGCTGGGTCACATGCTGGGACACATGCTGCACTGGCCAATCACAGCCATGCCATTAGTAGGCATGGCTTTGATGGCTTCTAGGTCACACAAGTAAAACAAATGGTGATTGGCTGCCCTGCAGCGCGCCATTACATTGCCGAACACCGAACCCGAACTTATAGCAAATAGTTCGGGTTTGGGTCCGGGTACCAAAAACCCAAAAGTCTGGTACGAACCCGAACTTTACAGTTCGGGTTTGCTCAACCCTATCCAAGAAGAATTTCTGCAGGGGTCTCTGGAAGGAATACGAAGTTAGTTGGATTCCAGAACTGCAATAGGGACCTTTCCTGAATTGGTAAGACCCAGAGATAAGTAGGTGATGTTGTTGAGCTTGATTTCACATCGTAATGCCGCGTACAGACGATCGGACTTTCCTACAACAAAACCGTGGGTTTTTTTTTTTTTTCGATGGATGTTGGCTCAAACTTGTCTTGCATACACACGGTCACACAAATGTTATCAGAAATTCCGAACGCCAAGAACACGGTGACGTACAACACGAACGAGCCGAGAAAAATGAAGTTCAATGTTTCCAAGCATGTGTAGGATTTTTGTGCGTTGAATTGTGTACGCACGGTCGGAATTTCCGACAAGAACTTTTGTTGGAAAAATTGAGAACCAGCTCTCAAATTTTTGAAATTTTGAAATTCTGACAGCAAGTGTCCAATGGAGCATACACACGGTTCGGATTTTCTGACAACAAGCTCCCGTTGAAAATTTGTTGTCGGAAATCTCCACGCGGCATTAGTGTACAGGACACCAGTAGACATGCGCAATTCGTTTTGGTCTGAATATAAATTCGGACAAATTTTTGTTTATTCATAGATTTGGATGTATCAGGTAAGGGGCATCGTGATTGATATTGGATCTACAGCGGGGGGACATTTTTTTTTTTACTAAAGGAATTGTCAAAAACTTCTGTTGTTTCTTTACTCACTTTTACACTTTTGTGATGAATAGGTAGGTGTACTATGTACCCCATACTCATTCACATGGGAGGGGGGATCGGGAGGCCCTCTTATTAAAGTGGCTTCCAGATTCTGATAAGTCCCTCACCCACAGACCCTCAAAACCAGGCAGGGTTGTGGGGAAGAGGCCCAAAGCTTCCCCCTATGTTGAGGGCACGTGGCTTGCTATGGAGGGGGAGGGGCGCTTGCGCGTCCCCCTTCTTTCCTGGCCTGCCAGGCTGCATGTTTGGATTTTTTCTTTGCTAAAGGAATTGTCAAAAACTTGTGTTTCTTTACTCACTTTTACACTTTTGTGATGAATGGATAGGGGCACAATACTCATTCATATGGGGAGGGGCGGGATCCGGGGGCCCCCTTGTTGTAGGGGGCTTACAGATTCCGATAAGCTCCCCCACACGCAGACCCCCAAAACCAGCCAGGGTTGCAGGGAAGAAGCCCTTGTCCCCATCAACATGGGGACAAAATGTTTTGGGGTGTGGGTAGGCTCCCCAAAGCACCCCCCGATGTTGAGGACATGTGGCCTGGTATGGTTCAGGAGGGGAAGGGGCGCTCGCTCGTCCCTCCTCTTTCCTGGCCTGCCGGGCTGCATGTTTGGATAAGAGTCTGGTATGGATTACTGTTTTATTTTTTTTATTTTGGTGTGGGGTTCACCTTAAAATCCATATCAGACCTGAAGGCCCTGGTATAGATTGGGCTGTTTTTTTTTTCTGAATTTTTCATTGCCGGAAATTATTGGTTCACATTTTAGCTGTCATCGCTTGTTAAGGATGTGGCGGACGGCTTCCCGGCCCGCTCCTTAACAACCAGCTATTCTTCATACAGAATTTGTATCGGCTGATAATTTTTCGTCCAATCCGAATTCAAATCGTTTCAAAATTTGGAATTTGTTTACAGCAGTGGCGTCCCTAGGGGGTGGTTATTGGGGCTATAGCCCCAAATCTATGGCCCATAGCCCAGAGTCTCTTACCGCAGGGGTCCCTGCCTAACCAGTGGGGCCGTGCCCTCTTTGCAGCCGGGCGAAGAGTGCCGGGCAGGCGCATGAGAGAAGCAAACGGGCGGACGAACAGAGATGGCATCATCTCTCTCTGCCCCCCCTGCATCACCGCTCTTCCGCCCTCACAGCCGGGCCTCTTTAATGTCGGAGGTGCGGCCGTGATGATTGAAGAGCCAACAACAGCCATTGCCTGAGAAAAATTGCTTACCACCCGCGTGCCCCCCCGGGCCTGGAAAAGGGTTGGCTGTTATGGGCTCTAGCCCCAGATTTTTTGCAAACCTAGCAACGCCCCCGGTTTACAGAATTAGAAAACAAAATTAAATTTAATGAAAGAAAACAAATTCTGAAACAAATTAATAAAACAAAATTAGTAGCATAACAATTCTATCCAAAATGAAACACATTTTCTGTTCTGCGCATGTCTAGACACCAGGGATGGGTTCTGAATGGCGCATGCATCTCCATGCTCTCCCGTGCAATCAGGAGGCTGGATTAACAATCCGGAGCCAGCGCCGAATTACCATAGAGCTGGGCGTAGACCGGATGGTTCCCAGCCATCTCTATGATCCTGGGAGGCCGGAAGCGACATTGTGACATCACTTGTAGGCACTGGCAGATGTAAACACTGAAGCCTCGTACACACGATCAGTTTTCCCGATGGGAAAACTGTGAGGAGAGCTTTTGGCTGGGAATCCCGGCCGTGTGTATGCTCCTCGCAGTTTTTCTGACGGGAAAACTGCCCAAAAACTGCCAGACAAAAAAAGAGAAAAGCCTCATACACACATACGGTTTTCCCGGCGGACTTTTTACCGCCGGGAAACCCGAGAGGAAGACCGAGAACCTGCTTGGTAACTTCTTTTCCCCTACACACGACCGGGCTTCCCGACAGGAAAACTGCCATGAGAGATTAGGTAGGGAATCCCGGCCATGTGTATGCTCCATCGCAGTGTCCCATAGGAAAACTGCCAGGTTAAAAACCGCCAGGGGAACCCTGGTGGGAAAAAAGAGAGCTGTGTTTTTTTGTTTCTCTCGTGGCAGTTTTCCTGACAGGAAAACTGGTCGTGTGTACGAGGCTAACCAGTTCTCTTTTTTCCTGCCGGGAAATCCGGCGGACTTTTGCCCGATGGTTTTTGGCAGTTTTCCGGTCGGAAGGGGGAGGGGTGAGGGGTGTGGCTGGCTGCCTAGGGATCTGCGGGGTTCCCCTCCTCCCAAGAAATTTAAGGGCCAGCCGCCACTGGTACTTTGCCCCTGGAAAAAGAAAAAGAGGTGCCACATACATAAAGTGATATTTGCTGCAAAAGCTGCACTAGTCTTTCAAAGGGTCTGACCAGGGCCGGCCCTATGATGGGACTGGGTGGTACCATGGGTACCAGGCAGCACTTTTAGGGGGGCAGCATACTGATGCCCGCCAGCCCGTTCCGCCAGCTCCGCTACCCAAATAAAATTGATGTCCTTTTTTTCCCACAAATAGACCTTTCTTTTGGTGATATTTGATCACACCTCTGCGGTTTTTATTTTTTGTGCTATAAATATATATATTTTTTTAACTTTTTGCTATAATAAATACTGCATCCCCAAAATTTTGAGAAATAAACAATTTTCTTCAGTTTAGGCCAATATGTATTCCACTACATATTTTTGGTACCGATAAAAAAACACAATTAGCGTACATTGATTAGTTTGCGCAAAAGACATTGTGGCCGCCGGCAATTCACAGGTCCCTTTATACTCCTGGATACATGTATAGAGCCATGTCAAGTACTCTTTATACTCCTATATATACATTTATAGAGCCATGACAGGTCCTCTTTATATTCCTTTACATGTAAAGAGTCTCGACAGGTCCTCTATATACATGTATAGAGCCATGACAGGTCCTCTTTATACGCCTATATACATGTATAGAGCCATGACAGGTCCTCTTTATACTCCTTTATATATGTATAGAGCCATGACGGGTCCCCTTTAGTTATCATGATATAAAATAATGAATGTGGTGGCATTTTGGTTGGCGTGATTTTTTTTTCTGGGGGGGGCAGCGTTTCATTCTTGGTCCCAGGCAGCACAATGTCTTGGGCCGGCACTGGGTCTGACCAACTACTCCACCAATGAATTCTGGATATTAATAAATATAGAAAGAAAAAACATTGTGTAATATTGCAGAATATTGGTTATTCCATCGCCATTTTTCTTCTACCAGAGCAAATTAGACGCAATTTATAAAGCTTTTTTCCTTTCTCTGAGTTAACTTCGGGGCTTAATGTTCTGAGGGCTCAAGGCTTTTCACTTATTTATATTTGTCTTTCAGTTACGCTCAATGGATATGTGTCTTTTTTTTTTTTCTTCAAATGTATTAACTTGGTAACTGTAGAGATGCAGCCACTTGCCAGCTCAGCTTTGTTCTGCAAAAGATTCACTGAAGTGACCGCATTAAAGTTTTATACAAAAAGCACTGGCCTTCGTTCAAAGAAGCAATTTTTTTCTTTATTTTTGTATAGATATGTTCTGTTGTCACATTAGCTCAGGTGTTGGCAATCCCTATATGTGCGTCCCGCCCATAGCCCCCCTAATCCATGCGCCCGACCCCTACATTAGGGGCACCAGATGCATGGATTTCTATGGATTTTTTTTTTTTCAGAAGCACATGATTAGAGCCTGAGGCCCGGATTCAGAAAGAAGTTACCACGGCGTATCTCCAGATACGCCGTCGTAACTCCGAAAGCGGGCCGTCGCAACTCGGTGCCTGATTCGTAGAATCAGATACGCCTCACAGTTGCCTAGATACGAGCGGCGTAAGTCTCTTACGCCGTTGTATCTTAGTTGCATATTTACGCTGGCCGCTAGGAGGCGCTTCCGTAAATTTACGCGTCGAATATGGTAATGAGCTAGAAACACCGATTCAGAAACATACGTGCGCCCGCCGCATTTTTTTACGTCGTTTACGGAAGGCCTTTTTTCGGCGTATAGTTACCCCTGCTCTATTAGGTGTAGCCAATGTTAGGTATGGACGTCGGGCCAGCGTCGAATTTTGCGTCGTTTACGTCGTTTGCGTAAGTCGTATGCGAATAGGGCCGTGCGTAATTCACGTTCACGTCTAAAGCAATGACTATTTGCGGCGTAATTTGGAGCATGCGCACTGGGATACTTTCACGGACGGCGCATGCGCCATTCGTTAGTAACGTCAATTACGTGGGGTCACGAGTATTTAGCATACAACACGCCCCCTACCAGCCTATTTTGAATTACGCGGGCTTACACCGGCCCATATACGCTACGCCGCCGTAACTTCGGGCGCAAGTTCTTTCTGAATACGGGACTTGCCTCTCAAAGTTACGGTGGCGTAGCGTATGTGAGATACCCTACGCCCGCCTAAAGATAGGCATTTGTATCTGAATCCGGGACTGAGACTCTGGTTGGCTTAAAAAAGGTCCGCCTCGGGGCGCAACCTGAGCCCAAAGTGTTGTGTGACATTAACAAGTTAATATTCACTATTGTCTTCCTTTTGCCCCTTCCGGCCATTTAGGAAGCAGGTCCTGAAACCCCATTGGCCGGGAGTCCTAAGACCCCTTTGGCCTGGAGTCCAAAGATCTTAATGGCCGGGAGGAGAAGCCGACAGCCAGGACACGGAGGAGACAGAAGGGGGTAAGCCGCTGCCACCGCAGCTGTGACCTGTGTGGGGTAAGTGCGGGGCTGAGGGGGGCCTGGTGGGCAAGAGTGCAAGCTGTCGACCGGGATATACGGTGTTGTCAATGGTGTGCAGTGGCAGGCTAGAGCGACCAGGGGGGGGGGTTAGTGTGGGGTGGCAGGCTGGAGCGACTAAGCTTAACCACTTAAGGTGAGGTCCAAAGTTTATACACTGCGGCTAAACTGAGGTCTGAATGCATGGACTTGGGTGTAGTATAATCAAATTTACTTGATAGGGCTGATCTTAAGTCTATGCACTGGAGCTGGTCTAAGGTGTAAATTCTTTGCATTCGGGCCAATCTGAGGTCTGAAGTCTATGCACTGGAACTGATCGGAAGTCTAAAGTCTATGCATTGGGGCCAATCTGAGGTCTGAAGTCTATGCATTGGGGCCAATCTGAGGTCTGAAGTCTATGTATTGGGGCTGATCTGAGGTCTGAAGTCTATGCATTGCGGCCAATCTGATGTCTGAAGTCTATGCATTGCGGCCAATCTGATGTCTGAAGTCTATGCATTGGGGCCAATCTGATGTCTGAAGTCTATGCATTGGGGCCAATCTGATGTCTGAAGTCTATGCATTGGGGCCAATCTGAGGTCTGAAGTCTATGCATTGGGGCCAATCTGAGGTCTGAAGTCTATGCATTGGGTCCAATCTGAGGTCTGAAGTCTATGCATTGGGGCCGATCTGAGGTCTGAAGTCTATGCATTGGGGCTAATCTGAGGTCTGAAGTCTATGCATTGGGGCCGATCTGAGGTCTGAAGTCTATGCATTGGGGCCAATCTGAGGTCTGAAGTCTATGCATTGGGGCCAATCTGAGGTCTGAAGTCTATGCACTGGGGCCAATCTGAGGTCTGAAATCTATGCATTGGGGCTGATCTGAGGTCTGAAGTCTATGCATTGGGGCCAATCTGAGGTCTGAAGTCTATGCACTGGAACTGATCGGACGTCTAAAGTCTATGCATTGGGGCCAATCTGAGGTCTGAAGTCTATGCATTGGGGCCAATCTGAGGTCTGAAGTCTATGCATTGGGGCCAATCTGAGGTCTGAAGTCTATGCATTGGGGCCAATCTGAGGTCTGAAGTCTATGCATTGCGGC
This sequence comes from Rana temporaria, assembly GCF_905171775.1. Lineage (NCBI taxonomy): Eukaryota > Metazoa > Chordata > Amphibia > Anura > Ranidae > Rana > Rana temporaria. The sequence continues at coordinate 472,676,265 of NC_053492.1, read as the reverse complement.
CAATCTGATGTCTGAAGTCTATGCATTGGGGCCAATCTGATGTCTAAAGTCTATGCATTGGGGCCAATCTGAGGTCTGAAGTCTATGCATTGGGGCCAATCTGAGGCCTGAAGTCTATGCATTGGGGCCGATCTGAGGTCTGAAGTCTATGCATTGGGGCTAATCTGAGGTCTGAAGTCTATGCATTGGGGCCGATCTGAGGTCTGAAGTCTATGCATTGGGGCCAATCTGAGGTCTGAAGTCTATGCATTGGGGCCAATCTGAGGTCTGAAGTCTATGCACTGGGGCCAATCTGAGGTCTGAAATCTATGCATTGGGGCTGATCTGAGGTCTGAAGTCTATGCATTGGGGCCAATCTGAGGTCTGAAGTCTATGCACTGGAACTGATCGGACGTCTAAAGTCTATGCATTGGGGCCAATCTGAGGTCTGAAGTCTATGCATTGGGGCCAATCTGAGGTCTGAAGTCTATGCATTGGGGCCAATCTGAGGTCTGAAGTCTATGCATTGGGGCCAATCTGAGGTCTGAAGTCTATGCATTGGGGCCAATCTGAGGTCTGAAGTCTATGCATTGGGGCTGATCTGAGGTCTGAAGTCTATGCATTGGGGCCAATCTGAGGTCTGAAGTCTATGCATTGGGGCCAATCTGAGGTCTGAAGTCTATGCATTGGGGCTGATCTGAGGTCTGAAGTCTATGCATTGGGGCCAATCTGAGGTCTGAAGTCTATGCATTGGGGCTGATCTGAGGTCTGAAGTCTATGCATTGGGGCCAATCTGAGGTCTGAAGTCTATGCACTGGAACTGATCGGAAGTCTAAAGTCTATGCATTGGGGCCAATCTGAGGTCTGAAGTCTATGCATTGGGGCCAATCTGAGGTCTGAAGTCTATGCATTGGGGCCAATCTGAGGTCTGAAGTCTATGCATTGGGGCCAATCTGAGGTCTGAAGTCTATGCATTGGGGCCAATCTGAGGTCTGAAGTCTATGCATTGGGGGTAATCTGAGGTCTGAAGTCTATGCATTGGGGCTGATCTGAGGTCTGAAGTCTATGCATTGGGGCCAATCTGAGGTCTGAAGTCTATGCATTGGGGCCAATCTGAGGTCTGAAGTCTATGCATTGGGGCTGATCTGAGGTCTGAAGTCTATGCATTAGGGCCAATCTGAGGTCTGAAGTCTATGCATTGGGGCCAATCTGAGGTCTGAAGTCTATGCATTAGGGCCAATCTGAGGTCTGAAGTCTATGCATTGGGGCCAATCTGAGGTCTGAAGTCTATGCAATGGGGCTGATCTGAGGTCTGAAGTCTATGCACTGGAACTGATCGGAAGTCTAAAGTCTATGCATTGGGGCCAATCTGAGGTCTGAAGTCTATGCATTGGGGCCAATATGAGGTCTGAAGTCTATGCATTGGGGCCAATCTGAGGTCTGAAGTCTATGCATTGGGGCCAATCTGAGGTCTGAAGTCTATGCATTGGGGCCGATCTGACGTCTGAAGTCTATGCATTGGGGCCAATCTGAAGTCTGAAGTTTATGCATTGGGGCTGATCTGAGGTCTGAAGTCTATGCATTGGGGCCAATCTGAGGTCTGAAGTCTTTGCATTGGGGCCAATCTGAGGTCTGAAGTCTATGCATTGGGGCCGATCTGAGGTCTGAAGTCTATGCATTGGGGCCAATCTGAGGTCTGAAGTCTATGCATTGGGGCCGATCTGAGGCCTGAAGTCTATGCATTGGGGCCAATCTGAGGTCTGAAGTCTATGCATTGGGGCCAATCTCAGGTCTGAAGTCTATGCATTGGGGCTGATCTGAGGTCTCTTGGGGGTACATGCACACACACTTTTTTTTGTCATCAAATGCAGTCAACGTAAAAGTCTCAGCATTTTCTATGCATTGAGGCTAATTAGAGGTCTGAAGTCTCTGCACTGGGGCTGGTCAAAGGTCTGAAGTCTATGTATTGGGGCCGATCTGAGGTCTGAAGTCTATGCATTGGGGCTGATCTGAGGTCTGAAGTCTATGTATTGGGGCTGATCTGAGGTCTGAAGTCTATACACTGGAACTGATTGGAGGTCCAAAGTCTTTGCACTGGGACTGATCTGAGGCAGTGGCGATGCGTCCATAAAGGGTGCATGGGCGCCGCCCCCTTTCTCCTGGCACCACTCTTATCACCATAGATAGATTCATGCATTGCATGAATCTGTCTATGGTCGCCGCTGACACCCCCTATTCAGGTGTCCGCCCCCTTTTCAGGGTGTCGGGCACGTGAATTACAGTGGCGCAGGTGTTTTTTGGAAGCGCCTGATTCGAGCTGTAGGCTCTAATAGGCGCCCCAAATGTGAACAGCGGGCGCCATGCTGGGCGTTCACTGATCACTCAGCTGTGTGTTAGCAAAGCAAAGGAATTCGCTTTGTTAACACTAAATCCGCCTCTCAGCCAATCAGGTTGCCGGGTCTGTTACAGGTCACCTGATTGCCTGAAACGTCAGGCGCTGTGATTGGATGCCGGAGAGAGGACAGAAGAAGTCATGGAGGACGTGCAGGAGACCACAGATGACCCGCTTTGAGACAGGTAAGTGCAGGCAGCATCTGATGGGGCACAGTAGCGCCAATTGATGGGCACAGTGGCAGCAATTGATGGGCACAGTGGCAGCAATTGATGGGCACAGTGGCAGCAATTGATGGGGCACAGTGGCAGCAATTGCTGGGCACACTGGCAGCAGTTAATGGGGCACAGTGGCAGCAATTGTTGGGGCACAGTAGCGCCAATTGATGGGCACAGTGGCAGCAATTGATGGGCACACTGGCTGCATCCGATGGGGCACAGTAGCGGCAATTGATAGGCACACTGGCAGCATCTGACGGGGCACAGTAGCAGAAATTGATGGGCAAACTGGCAGCAATTGGTGGGGCACAGTGGCAGCAATTAATGGGGCACAGTGGCGGCAATTGATGGGCACACTGTCAGTAATTAATGGGGCACAGTGGCAGCAATTGATGGGGCACAGTAGCGCCAATTGATGGGTATAGTGGCAGCAATTGATGGGCACAGTGGCTGCTTTTGATGGCACAGTGGCTGCACTTGATGGCACAGTGGCTGCGTTTGATGGGCACAGTGGCTGCTTTTGATGGGCACAGTGGCTGCTTTTGATGGGCACAGTGGCTGCGTTTGATGGGCACAGTGGCTGCTTTTGATGGGCACCGTGGCTGCTTTTGATGGGCACCGTGGCTGCTTTTGATGGGCACAGTGGCTGCAATTTATGTTGTTGTTTTTTTAATTTGTATGCGCCACTCCAAAAACTTTTAAGCACCCGCTGCCACTGATCTGAGGTCTGAAGTCTATACACTGGAACTGATTGGAGGTCCAAAGTCTTTGCACTGGGACTGATCTGAAATCTGAATTGTATGCCATGGGGGCCTAATCTGTGGTCTTTGATTTGAGGCTAATCTGAGGTCTGAATGCATACACTGAGGCTGATTGGAGGTCCACAGTCTTTGCATTGGGATTGACCTGAGGTCAGAAGTACATGCATTGCAGCTGATCTAAGCTCTGAAGTCTATACACTGGAACCGGTCGGGGGTCTGAAGGTTGGGCATTGGTTATATCAACATGTTTTGTGTGTGCACCAATTCATAAATTCAGGGCCGATTCTAATGCCGCGTACACACGATCGTTTTATTAAAAATTACGTTTTTAAAAACGTCACTTTAATTGACCGTGTGTGGGGGAAAACGTCGTTTTATGTCTTCTAAAAAACGACCAAAAAAAATTTAAGCATGCTTCAATTTTATGTGTCGTTTTTCAAAACGTCAACTTTTACTTCACAGAAATTGACCATGTGTAGCAAAAACGTTGTTTAAAACAAAGTTTTTAAACCCGCGCATGCCCAGAAGCTACTTATGAAGCGAGCTTCAATGGTAAAACGTGGTGAACGTAACCTCGCTTTGCTAGAACATTGTGAGAAAAACGATGGTGTGTAGGCAACTTCGTCTTTGAAAATTGAAGTTTCAAAAACATCGTTTTTTACTTCACAGAAAATGTCGTTTTTTTTCATCACATAAAGTGATGGTGTGTATGCGGCATTAGGTCACCGACGCCTGGGTGCAGAAATATTTCTGGCGCCCCCACATGGGCGTGGTCATCTTACTAACTCCTCCCCTTTACAAATGTTTCTATGGCAAACACAGAGATGCTCCCCTAAGAAGTCTTCATTACCCTGGGACCCTCCCATGATCTTTTAACAATAAAGAAAATTAGTACACTAATGGGACCTGGAGTCTGTTAGAAAGAGCCCCCTGACATAGTATAGGAGATGGTCAGAGACTGCAGACATTATACCAGAGATGGTCAGAGACGGCAGACATGGTACAAGGGGTGGTCAGAGACTGCAGGCATGATACAGGAGATGGTCAGAGACGGCAGACATACTACAAAAGATGGTCAGAGACTGCAGACATAGTACAGGAGATGGTCAGAGACTGCAGACATAGTACAGGAGATGGTCAGAGACTGCAGACATAGTACAGGAGATGGTCAGAGACTGCAGACATACTACAAAAGATGGTCAGACACTGCAGACACAGTACAGGAGATGGTCAGAGACTGCAGACATGATACAAGAGATGGTCAGAGACTGCAGACATACTACAAAAGATGGTCAGAGACTGCAGACATAGTACAGGAGATGGTCAGAGACTGCAGACATACTAAAAAAGATGGTCAGAGACTGCAGACATAGTACAGGAGATGGTCAGACACTGCAGACATAGTCAGGGGAGGGCTGGGCCGGGGGGCAGGGTGGCAATTGCCTCCCAGGCCACCATGACTTATGGCCGGAAGCCGCTGCCCGATACCATTTTTTTAATATATTCTGGTCTAGGAAGTTGGGCTGGGGGCATGGCCATGGCGGCCGACCACTAGCTGTTGCATTCTGGGAGTTGTAGTCCACACTCAAGCTCCCGGTGGGTGGAAAACAGAGAAGCGCAGAGGAAACTACAACTCCCGGAGACCGGATTCTTGGAAGCAGGGTGTGCCAGGGAGTCGGGACACAGGGCTGGGTGCTGGCTGCAACTTGACACCAGGAGCATTACCCCCCCCCCCCCAGGAGGCCGTGGTGTGCAAGGACCTGCTGAGATCACTGTAGTAAGAGACCCTGACACCCATAGCTGACCCCCCATACACTCCATGTAGCCTGCCCCAGTGATCAGGCTGCATTGTTGGCTGCACTGGTGAGGTTGCATTGAAAAACCAGATGGGCCATGGATGGTGAGCTAATTTGGCTTCAATGGGCCAATTGACTGAACTTGCCCCCCCAGGCCTAATGCTGCCAGCCCTCCCCTGGACATAGTACAGGAGATGGTTAGAGACTGAAGACAAACTACAAAAGATGGTCAGAGACTGCTTCACGCGCACCGGACAGAATAATTAGTGGAGCCTAGTACCGGAGCGTGTTCCGGTACTAGGCTCTTCTGCAGTACCCAGCCCAGATTCCGTGCACAGCGGGAGGTATGCGCTCTTGTCAGTTGCCAGCGGAGAGAGCAAGCAGGATGGGGAACCGCAGCACCCGCTGCATGGGCCTCTGGACACACACAAGGAGGAGGGAGGGGAGCACTCTAGAGCTTCGGCGCCCCCCACCTCTGCGGCGCCTGGGTGCGGAGCACCCCGCGCACCCTGCCTAGGATCGGCCCTGCATAAATTTTTGCACTCATAGTTATACTGCTAATGGCCAGTTAAACGTATTTATTATTGTAGAATAATGAATGCGTTTAAAAAAAATAAAAATCTTAATCAAAATAATTGAAAGTAAAAAATACAATAGCCATACAACTAGGAGTACAAAAACTGAAAGCGAAGACCACAGGGTGCCATTGTTCACTGGCACACCGGATGGCTTAGGCCTCGTACAGACGGATGGACTGTCCGCTGAAAACGGTCCGCCGGACCGTTTTCAGCGGACATGTCCGCCCGGAGATTTCTGTCTGATGGTTGATAAACACCATCAGACAGAAATCCGCGCGTACACGATACGCGGTGACGTGGCCGCGCCGTGACGATGACGCGGCGACGTGCGCGGCCCTGGAAGTTCAAAGCTTCCACGCATGCGCCGAATCACTTCGACGCATGCAAGGGATGGTGGCTGATCGGACATGTCCGGTGAGTCTGTACAGACGACCGAACATTTCCGACGGACAGGATTCCAGCGGACATGTTTCTTAGCATGCTAAGGCCCCCTACAGACGACCGAACATGTCTGCTGAAACAGGTCCGCGGACCAGTTTCAGCAGACATGTTCGGTCGTCTGTACAGCCAAGCGGACAGGATTCCAGCGTACATTTGCCCGCCGGGCCTTTTTCCAGCGGGCAAATATTTCCAAACTTGTTTAGAAACATGCCCGCTGGAATCCTATCAGTCGGACATGTTCGGTCGTCTGTACAGACCTACCGTACATGTCCGAGCAGCCGCCATCCCTCACATGCGTCAAATGACTTTGACGCATGCGTGGAAGCATTGACCTTCCTGCGTCGCGCACGTCGCCGCGTCATCGTCGCGGCGATGGCGCGGACACGTCACCGCGCTGTCTGTCCGCGCGGATTGCCTCTCATTTCTGTCTGATGGTGTGTACAACCATCAGACAGAAATCTCCGACCGGACATGTCCGATGAAAACGGTCCGGCGGACCGTTTTCAGCGGACTGTCCGGTCGTGTGTACAAGGCCTTAGAAACATTTGTTCGCCGGAAAACAGTCGGCTGGACAAATGTCCACTGGAAACCTGTCTGGTCGGCCGTACACACGACCGAACATGTCTGCTGAAACTGGTCCGCGGACCAGTTTCAGCAGACATGTTCGGTCGTGTGTACGGGGCCTAATGCTTGAGGACGTGACCCTTACCATATAAAAAGTTTGTAGACCCCCCCCCGGCTTCAGCTGGTTAAGCAGTTGTATTATATTTCTATTTCCATATCCATTTCTCACAAAACAACCCGCCGTACAATGTTAGCGTTGCGTTGTGTTACCGCAATTAAGTGTTTTTCCTGTAAGGCTACAGAATGACCTTGCATCTGGTATGTAGCTTTATAGAGGGATTTTTTTGAATTTTTATTGTCTGTTTTTTTTTTCTCACTTTCCTATTCATGAGGATCTAAAGTGTTTTTTTTTTTGTGTCATTGTATCTCTCGACAGATAAATGTTTTCCCTTCCATTTACATGTAATTAATTGTAACAGCGATGAGATGTATAATATGAAATCCATTATTCCAGCTTAACGGGGGCCCGGGTGGGGGGTTGGGGGACCGGTTGCCTGATATCTCTCAGGGTAAAATGTAATGGAAAGAGCCTGGAAATGTGGGGGGGAAAGTCTTTCTAATCGTGTTTGGATACGTGCACGTGCCGCTCCCCAGGACTTAATGAAATGGGATGGTAATGGGGCCGTCGGAGCTGGATGGAGAATTAGCATCTGTAATGGATTCTCTTCTGGAGTGAAGTTTCGTTTTTATAGACGATCGGGAGATACTTAAACTATTAGCCGACCTCTGCAGCGGGTGTAACGCGCACTCTAATGGATTAACCCTTAGTGGGCGAGGCTTCAGCATGGCGGGCAATATCTGATCAGACAAATTTCCCAGGCAGGGAAGTGATAATGTATAATTCTAATAAAGCATTTACTGGTACATAAGATACGTTGTTAACCGCTTCCCGACCGCCGCGCGCCGATATACGTCGGCAGAATGGCGCGGGCAGGCAAATGGGCGTACATATACGTCCCTTTGAATTAGCCGCCTAGCGAGCACGCGCGCCTCGGGAGTGTGCTCGCGGGTCCCGCAAACTTGATGTTCGCCCGCGATTGCGGTGTGGAGGGGCAGAACAGGGAGATGTAAACAAGGCATTTTCCTGTTCTGCCTAGTGACATGACAGGGATCTATTGCTCCCTGTCATCGGGAGCAGTGATCGCTGTAATGTCAGTGGTAGCCCATCCCTCCCACAGTTAGAATCACTCCCTAGCATAAATATGCGTAGCCAGGGCCGCTGATAGGGGGGGACCACCAGTCCCGGGCGCACAGGGGGGGCCCAAACAGCAGGAGGAATGGGTGTGGTCGGGCGGTGGTGCAATTACAGAAAGATGCCCTGTGCTTTCTCTGCAGCTGCTGAAAGTTGGTTTCTTTCCCTTCTGTTGGCTTTCAGCTGCTGCAGGGAGAGACACAGACACAGGGCATCGTTCCTCTTCCCCCGCACGATCCCCCTCCTTGTTCTGCCTACTTCTGATCCCCCCTTGTACACCCTCATCACTACTGTGCTGCACCCCCCCCCCTCCTCCCATGGCACTGTTGGCGTCCCTGTCCTGTTAAAAAATTAAGTGTACATTTTTTTTTCTAAATTATACATTTAAAAAAATATATTTTAAAAAGGGTTACATGGGCACAGTGAGGCATGGGCACAGTGAGGCATGGGTACAGTGAGGCATGGGCACATTAAGGCATGGACACAGTGAGGCATGGGCACAGTGAGGCATGGGCACAGTGAGGCCCAGTGAGGTACAGTGAGGCATGCACATGGACACCCTAGGCTTATACTTGAGTCAATAAGTTTTCCCATTTTTTTGTGGTAAATTTAGGTGCCTTGGCTTACCGTATTTATCGGCGTATACCGCGCACTTTTTTGCCCTGAAAATCAGGGCAAAATCGTGGGTGCGCGCGGTATACGCCGATACCCGCTTTCCCGCACCGAGTTTTGAATACTGCGCCAACATATACCGAGCGCAGTACACTCGGGTATAGTCGGGAAGTCTCTGCAACTTCCGCGCTCACGTCCTGGACGTACAGGACGTCAGCGCGGGTAGCCGAGCATTGCCGGCAATACACGAGTGTCAGAGCGCAGTACACTCGTGTATTGTCGGCAATGCTCGGCTACCCGCGCTGACGTCCTGTACGTCCAGGACGTGAGCGCGGAAGTTGCCGAGACTGCCCAAATATACCCGAGTGTACTGCGCTCGGTATATGTCGGCGCAGTATTCAAAACTCGGCGCGGGAAATGAGCGAGGACGCCGCGAGGACGCCGAAGAAGGACGCCGGACCCGCCGAAGAGGACACCGGACCCGCCGAAGAGGACACCGGACCCGCCGCGGAAGGACACCCGAAGCCGCAGAAGGACACCCGAAGCCGCAGAAGGACGCCGGACCCGCCGAAGAGGACACCCGAAGCCGCAGAAGGACGCCGGACCCGACGAGGCCGCCGATGGACGCCGCGCAAGACACCAAAACTGTAAGTACAAAAAAAACTTTTTTTCCACAGGATTCGGGGTCACTTTAGGGGTGCGCGGTATACGCGGGAGCGCGTTATACCGCGATAAATACGGTATATTCGGGTCGGCTTATACTCGAGTATATACGGTAATTGGTGGCACCAGAGCTTTTTATGGGCTTCGTAACAAAGGGGGTGAATCCTTACGCACATGCCAATTATGAGTTTTATGTATATATTTTTCAAATTTTACTTCACCAACTTAGACTATTGTGTTCTGATCCATCACATATAATTCAGATAAAAAAATAAAAAAAAATTGAACCAAAGGCTGTAATGTAACAAAACAGGTAAAAAGCCAAAGAGGGTGAATACATACGCACATGCCAATTATCATTTTTTTTTATTTCAGAAAAAAATAAATGTATGTATTTATTTTTCTAATTTTACTTCACTGTTGTGTTCTGATCCATCACATATAATTCAGATAAATAAAAAAGAAAAAAAAAAAACAACTAAAGGCTGTAATGTAACAAAATAGGTAAAACGCCAAGGGGGGGTGAATACTTTTGCAGCTGATTTCGTTATTTTTCTTTTATTTATGTATTTATATTTCGCTACTATTCAAATCCAGAAGAAAGTCTCGCTAGAAAATTATAGGTGAAGTGAGGAAAGCCAACGCACAAAAGAAGCTAAAGAAAATCTAAAAAAAATAAAAAAATAAATAAAAAGAAAATCAACACAACTAAGCAAACAAAGAAAAAAAAGAACAAAGTCAATAATTCTCTAACAAGCGCGTTCTCTCCTTGTTTCCTGGCCCGCTTGAACCGGCGCCACCACCGAAATAACACAATCGTTTTTGCTGTTCAGCTTTTCTTATAAATACCCCAGCACTATAATCTTAATACGCCGCTGAAAAAAAAAACTCCCACCCGCTTGCATTGCCCTGTTCGCGCCGCCGTGGAATTCTGCGCTCTCAACATCCAACATATTAGCCGCATCAATTAAAAAAAAAAAAAAAAGTTTTGCAAGCGCTTGTCAACTTTTTTTTTTTTTTTTTTTACTTTCTGCTGATAATTAACATTTACTTTCCTAGCAAAGCTTTTGCAACAATGTTATTTTGAGTATCTTGCTGGCTTTCTTAATTGGTGATTATATTTTCCACGCTGTGCAGCAATTTTTATGGCTTTAATTGTTTAAACAACTAATATTGCCAGCCTTTCATCTCTCGCTTGTTTCCAAGCTGCGAGGGAGCCGCGGCCTTCGGTGGCAGAGCTTCGTTACTCTCTCTGTAGTTTACAAAGAACGAGGACTTTATTTAATCTGTTTTCACCGAGCAGATTAGAGGCCAGAGCCCCCCCCCCTGGTAGAGGTGAGTAGATGATTGGAGATCCCCTCGGCCAGCGGTTAGCTTTAACCGCCCCCCCTCCCCCCACTGCAATCCGGTATGCACCGCTCAAACCCGCCTATCTACTCGTTTAAATATTTGAAGATTTGGAAAATAATAGGTAGATTCAGAAAGAGTTAGGCCGGCTTGCGCCGTCCTATCTTAGATAGCAATTTTTTGGATGGCCGCTAGGTGGCGCTTCCATTGCGGCCGGCGTAGATTATGTAAATGAGCTTGTACGCCGATTCACGAACGTACACCTATAAGGTGGAATAACAATTTTAAAGTATGGCCGCCGTTCCCGCCGCGAGGTTCGAATTCTTTACGTCGTTTGCGTAAGTCGTCCGCGAATCGGGAGTTACGCCGTTTACGTCCACGTCGAAATCAATAGGCCCGTACGGCCTACTTAGCCGCAATGCGCACTGGGAAATGTAGGCGCCCGGCGCATGCGCAGTAGCAAAAAACTTAAAAAAACATGAGGTCAAGCCTTATTAACATACAACACGCCCCCCTCCAACCAATTTGAATTAAGCGCCCTTACGCCCGCTCGTTTTAGGCTACGCCGCCGTATATTAGCAGGTAAGTAGATTGAAAATCACTACTAGCCTAGCTAATTTACAGCGGTGTAGCCTAAACAGGCTAGGCTACGCCGCCGTAACTATAAGCCATTGAACCTGAATCTACCTAAACATCTTAAAACATCCACTTAGTGCAATGGAAGCTTATGGGCCCTCTGATACACTATGGGCCAGATTCAGAGACAGTTACGCCGGCATATCAGTAGATACGCCGTCGTAACTCTGAATCTGCGCCGTCGTAAATTTAAGCGTATTCTGGAAACCAGATACACTTAAATTAGGCTAAGATACGAGCGGCATAAGTCTCTTACGCCGTCGTATCTTAGGGTGCGTATTTACGCTGGCCGCTAGGTGGCGCTTCCGTCGATTTCAGCGCAGAATATGCAAATGAGCTAGATACGCCGATTCAAAAACGTACGTGCGCCCGGTGGATTTTTTTACGTCGTTTGCGTAAGGCTTTTTTCCGGCGTAACGTTACTCCTGCTATATGTTTTTACACTCACCTCTCCCCGTTCTTAAGCTCCTGTGACCCGATCGCGGGACTCCAGCGGCGATCGGGTCCGCAGGTCCCCTGGGCGCGGTCACGGAGCTTCGGACCGGGTCTCGCGCTCACGACCCTACAGCTGGGCTTCTGAAAGGGGACGTACCTGTACGCCCTTGTGCCCAGTCGTGCCATTATGTCGACGTATATCGTCATGCGGCGGTCCATAAGTGGTTAATATATATATATAATTATATATGTCTATACAAATTATTTATTTTTGATGTCTTATGGATGAATTTCCACCAATAAGTGCAGCAATCCCTCCGCTACTTTTTCTATATATAATTATATATATATTTATTGTAGAAAACAGTACAAAATTTCGCTTTTTTTTTCAAAATTGTCGCTCTATTTTTGTTAAAAAAATAAAAAAAAAATAAAAACCGCAGAGGTGATCAAATACCACCAAAAGAAAGCTCTATTTGTGGGAAAAAAAGGGACGTCAATTTTATTTGGGAGCCACATCGCACGGCCGCGCAATTGTCAGTTAAAGCAACGCCATGACGAATTGCAAAAAGGGGCCAGGTCCTTAACCTGCATAATGGTCCGGGTCTTAACCGGTTACAAATGGGATCGTTTTATGGCATTTTTATTATTTTTTTTTTCTTGCTAGTAATGGCGGCGATCTGCGATTTTTAACGCGACTGCGACTTTATGGCGGACGCATCGGACCCTTCTGACACTATTTTGGGACCATTGTCATTTTTACAGCGATCAGTGTAGATTACGCTGGCAGTGAAGGGGGTTAACCACTAGGTGGCGCTGACAGGGTTAACTGTGTCCTAGGGAGTAATTCTAACTTTTAGGGGGAGGAGCTACCAGTGACACGTCACTGATCACTGTTCTCGATCACAGGGAACAGTAGATTCCTGACATGTCACTAGGCAGAACAGGGGAATGCCTTGTTTACAAAGGCATCCCCCTGTTCTGCCTTTGCCGACCGCAATCGTGGGCCCCCCGGGAACATTGAGTTCCCGCGACCCGTGAGCACGCTCACGAGGCATGTGGCGGCTGCCCACATGTGCCCACTGGGCAGCAATTCTAAAGGGACCTACAGGTACGCCCATTTGCCTGCCCGTGCCATTGTGTCAACGTACATGTGTGTGCGGAGGTCGTTATGTGGCTACGAGATGCTTTGTGACTCCAGTTGTCCTGCCCCACCTTTGTCATCTAAAACAGCATGGCTTATCTCTCAACTGTCACTTATGTGTGTGTGTATACACTCGACAGTTACTGATCCCATTGCCATCTGAGATGCAAAGTTGCAATGGAATATTTCCAAACAGACAGAGGCCGCATGGCTGGTGACACAACACCACATGAGAAAAGATTGAGGGAACTTCAGATATGCAGGGCCGCCATCAGGGGGGTACAGGCAGTACACCTGTAAGGGGCCCGGAGGTCCACAGGGGCCTGGATGGCAACCACCCCTTTTTTTATTTTTAATTTTTTATACATTTATTTATTTTTTATTATTCTTTTTTTTTTTTAAGGGGCCCAGAGGTCCCCAGGGCCCCGGATGGCAACCCCCTGTTTTTTTATTTTTATTTTTTATATATTTTTTTTCTGTCTTTTTTTTTTATTTTTATTAAAGGGCCCCATAGGTCCCCAGATGGCAACCCCTTCTTTTTTCTTTTTTTTTAATATATATATATTTTTCTTTTTATTAACCACTTAAGCCCCGGACCTTTAGGCAGCTAAATGCCCAGGCCGGGTTTTGCGATTCGGCACTGCGTCGCTTTAACAGACAATTGCGCGGTCGTGCGACGTGGCTCCCAAACAAAATTGGCGCCCTTTTTTCCCCACAAATATGGCTTTCTTTTGGTGGTATTTGATCACCTCTGCGGTTTTCATTTTATGCGCTATAAACAAAAATAGAGCGACAATTTTGAAAAAAATGCAATATTGTTTACTTTTTGCTGTAATAAATATCTCCCAAAAACATATATAACATTTTTTTCCCTCAGTTTAGGCCGATACGTATTCTTCTACCTATTTTTGGTAAAAAAAAACGCAATAAGCGAAAAAATGCATTTAAATTGCATTCTTCATTGTAAAAATGACAGTTGCAGTTTGGGAGTTAACCACAGGGGGCGCTGAACGTGTTAGGCTTCACCTAGTGTGTGTTTACAACAGTAGGGGGGTGTGGCTGTAGGTCTGATGTCATCGATCGAGTCTCCCTATAAAGGGAATGACACGATCGATGCGCGGCCACAGTGAAGCACGGGGAAGCCGTGTTTACATACGGCTCTCCCAGTTCTTCAGCTCCGGGGAGCGATCGCGATGGAGCGGCTATAAACGAATATCCGCGCCGTCGTCCCGGATCGCTCCCCGAGGTAACCTGCCCGCCGCACGCAGCGGGGGGGTCCCGATCGGACCCCCGACCCGCGGAAAGGCAAGGACGTATATATACGCCCATCTGCCTGTCCGTGCCATTTTGCGGACGTAAATAGTCGTGCGGCGGGCGTTAAGTTTTTAAAGGACCTGGGGTCCCCAGGGCCCTGGATGGCTACCCCTTTTTTTTTTATATAATATTTTGTATATATATATATATATATTTTATATATCTTTTGTTTTGTAAGGGGCCCAGAGGTCCCCAGGGCAACCCCCCCAATTCAATTTGTGGCACCCCCCCACTTCTCAATTTGCGGCGGCACCCCGTGCTTTCTTCAATTTGAGGCGGCAGCACCCCCGGTTCTCTGCTCCAGGGGGCCCATGCCTGTTGCTGTGTAAGGGGCCCCATAATTCCTGATGGCGGCCCTGCAGATATGAATAAACTCTTGCAACTTTTGGGAAGCATTAGATGGAGGATTATGGGGGGGGGGGGGGGGATATAATGAAAAGAGGTGTTTTCCTTTAATGGAAGACGTAGCGCAGTCACAGCTGTAAGCCGCTCTTCCCCTGCCGACAAACATTTCACAAACTCCATCCTCAAAGGAGGGGTGTGAATTCTAATTGTTGAAGGGCATGTAAATGAAATCCACAGCTCCATTAATTAGGAAGTAATTGACGTTGGTTTCCATGGCGACGGAAAGCATCTGCCAGCGCTTCCTCCAGTTCTGCACATCTGAATGTAAAGTTTGCTGTCACCGTGTTAAAATACAAGTGGGGTTCGATGACAGAACATGCCGCTTTTGCGTGGAGTGGGGGGCTGGGGGGGGGGGGGGGTGTAGGGGAGGGTTAGCAGGACGCGTGTTAACAAGCTGTAAGCTTTGTCATAAACAATTTGCCAGAAGTTCACTCGTTTGTTGCAATAAAATCTTGCCGGTGTGATGCAATCGCCTAAAGTTCTCCAGATGAATGCATCTCCGCTGTAAGACTGTCATGAAGGAAATGAGCCTCCTTCTCCGGCCTCCGTTTCCAGTTGCCTGTATTTCAAACTGATCCTCTGAGGCCTTGTACACACGACCGAACATGTCTGCTGAAACTGGTCTGTCGGACCAGTTTCCGCGGACATGCCCGACCGTGTGTAGGGCCTAGCGGACAGGTTTCCAGCGGACAAAAGTTTCTTAGCATGAACATTGAACACATTTTATAAGTGGTCAGAAACTTGTAAATAACTCATGAAAGAATACAGTTACGTTAAAACCAAGCACACCATTGTTTTTCTTGTGAAATTCCCAATAGGTTTGATGTGTCACATGACCCTTTGGATTTGGGTTTGGATTCAAAATGGCCAACTTCAAAATGGCCACCATGGTCACCACCCATCTTGAAAAGTTTCCCCCCTCACATATACTAATGTGCCACAAACAGGAAGTTAATATCACCAACCATTCCCATTTTATTAAGGTGTATCCATATAAATGGCCCACCCCGTAGAACGGCTAGTGGCTAGTGAAGGGGGAGAGGGGGCTTGGGGGGCCGGGGGGGGGGGTGCGGGAGTTGTCCGGCCACCATGGGAGAGACCTGTCAAAATGGGATGAAGTCCAGGGCCAAATTTTTGTCCCAGTCCAGCCCTGGACACACGAATAGGGGGTGGCCATGGATAGATTTATACTATGCATGAATCTATCCATTATGCATATAGGGGGTGGCCTGGAGAGAGGGGGCAGCACCCAACGTATTAGGAGACCATGCAGAATAACAGGCTAAGGGGCAGATCCTCGTAGAATTGCATGGGCGCAGCGTATGGGAGATATACGCTACGCCGCTGTAACATACTTTTTGAAGCTTCGAATCCACAAAGAATTTGCGCCGTAAGTTACGGCAGCGTAGTCTATCTCTCGCGGCGTAATGGCGCGCAATTCAAATGCGGCGAGTAGGGGGCGTGTTTCATTTAAATGTAGCACGTCCCCGCGCTGAAGAACTGCGCATGCGCTGTCCCTAAATTTCCCGCCGTGCATTGCGCTAAATGACGTTGCAAGGACGTCATTGTTTTGACGTGGACGTAAATTACGTCCGGCCCGATTCACGGACGACTTACGCAAACAATTTTTTTTTTTTTAATTATATGTGGGAACGACGGCCATACTTAACATTGCGTACGCCACCAGATAGCAGCTTTAACTATACGCCGACTAGAGACGACGTAAAAGAATGCGACGGACGCTCGTACGTTCGTGGATCGTCGGAAATACCTAATTTGCATACTAGACGCCGAAAACGACGGGAACGCCACCCAGCGGACGCTGAAGAATTGCATCTTAGATCCGAAGGTGTACGAAGACGTACGCCTGTCGAATCTAACCCAGATGCCGTCGTATCTTGCTTTGAGGATTCAAACCAAAGATACGACGCGGGAAATTTGAAAGTACGCCGGCGTATCAGTAGATACGCCGGCGTACTCTCTTTGTGGATCTGCCCCTAAGAATTTCCCTTTTTATGGTGAAGCTTATAGCTCGGTGGAAGGGGCGTCTGCACAGTAAGGAGAGATTTCTATAGGCAGCCGGCATTATAAGTACTTGAACTGATACTAAGCATCTTATTACAACACAATAAACGTGTTACTGCTTTTGTACCTTTTTCATCTGCGGCTTAGAAAAACAAACGCGCGTTGTGCCGAAAGGTGCAAACGAGATGCTTTCCTTCATGCGTCCTTGTCAATGAATAATTAACGGATCTTTAATTATATTATGGTGAAAAGGCAGCAAGAACGGGGCGTTTTATATCAGCAGATTCAAGTGACGACCTCTGAAGACCGAGCCGAGGACCGGCGCCGATGAGTGCTCCTCTCATCATTGTTGGTGGGCGTCCAGATTTTTGCTTATTCCCGACTCTCTTCTAAAGGCTTTATTCTCTTGTAATGACACGAGGCTTGCTCCCACCTTTCATGTTCTGAGGGGGAAAAAAAATCAGTCAACAAACATCTTTTTCACCTGTAGGATCGTTACTTTGTTTCTTTTGTTGCTTCCTTTGAATGTGAACGTGTTTCTTTCTTCCAGTCTTTGTTACATGATTGCGATCTCTGATAGTCTCATATACAGCGCCTTGCAAAAGTATTCACCCCCCCTTGGCATTTTTCGTGTTTTGTTGCCTCACAATCTGGAATTAACACGGATTGTTTGAGGATTTGCATCATTTAATTTACAGAACACGCCCACAACTTTGAAGATTTATTTTTATCCACTTAACGCCCGCCGCACGCCTATTTACGTACAGGCAGATGGGCGTATATATACGTCCCTGCCTTCTAGCGGGTCGGGGGTCCGATCGGGAACCCCCCCCCCGCTGCGTGCGGAGGGCGGCTTACCTCGGGGAGCGATCCGGGACGACGGCGCGGCTATTCGTTTCTAGCCGCCCCGTCGCGATCGCTCCCCGGAGCTGAAGAACGGGGAGAGCCGTATGTAAACACGGCTTCCCCGTGCTTCACTGTGGCGGCTGCATCGATCGAGTGATCCCATTTATAGGGAGACTCGATCGATGACGTCAGTCCTACAGCCACACCCCCCTACAGTTGTAAACACACACTAGGTGAACCCTAACTCCTACAGGCCCCCTGTGGTTAACTCCCAAACTGCAACTGTCATTTTCACAATAAAGAATGCAATTTAAATGCATTTTTTGCTGTGAAAATGACAATGGTCCCAAAAATGTGTCAAAATTGTCCGAAGAGTCCGCCATAATGTCGCAGTCACGAAAAAAAACGCTGATCGCCGCCATTAGTAGTAAAAAAAAAAATAATGAATAAAAATGCAATAAAACTATCCCCTATTTTGTAAACGCTATAAATTTTGCGCAAACCAATCGATAAACACTTATTGCGATTTTTTTTACCAAAAATAGGTAGAAGAATACGTATCGGCCTAAACTGAGGAAAAAAAATGTTATATATGTATTTGGGTGATATTTATTATAGCAAAAAGTAAAAAATATTGCATTTTTTTCAAAATTGTCGCTCTATTTTTGTTTATAGCGCAAAAAACAAAAACCGCAGAGATGATCAAATACCACCAAAAGAAAGCTTTTCTATTTGTGGGGAAAAAAGGACGCCAATTTTGTTTGGGAGCCACGTTGCACGACCGCGCAATTGTCTGTTAAAGCGACGCAGTGCCGAATTGTAAAAACCCCTTGGGTCATTTAGCTGCATATTGGTCCGGTCCTTAAGTGGTTAATTTACAGAACACGCCCACAACTTTGAAGATTTTTTTTTTATTTTTATAATGAAGCAAACAACAAATAGGACGAAACAACAGAAAAAGTCAGCGAAGGTTATTTACGAAAGGCAAATTCAATTTGCACTACAAGTGCACTTGAAATTGCAGGCCCGGATTCACAAAGCACTTGCGCCGACGTATCTCGAGATACGCTGCGTAAGTGCACATATGCGCCGTTGTATCTATGCGCCGGACTCAGACACTAAGATACGCCTGAAAATAGGCTTCATCCGACCGACGTAACTTGCCTACGCCGGTGTAGCGTGGGCGCATATTTACGCTGGACGTATTGGGCTCTCCCATTGATTTTCTATTCACATATGCAAATGAGGGAGATACGCCGATTCACGAACGTACGTCCGTCCGACGCAGTGCGCGTAAAGTCATACGTCCGGCGTAAAGTTATGCCCCATAAAGGAGGTGTAACTCAGCAGCATCCATGCAAAGGGCTGCACCAGGGAACACAAGCCGACGTATTTTACGTAGTTTACGTAGGACGTGAATATGACTAGGCGTAGTTTACGTTCACGCCGTAGGCAGTGATCCGTCGTAACTTAGGCAGATGTTCCGACGTGATTGTGAGCATGTGCACTGAGATGCGCCCGCGGAACGGCGCATGCGCAGTTGGCGATTCGTATCTGTCTGGCGCTCGGCCCATCATTTGCATGGGTTCACGCCTCATTAGCATGGCTCAGGCCCACTTCCACTTACGCCGACTTACGCCTTGGAAACCCAGCGCAGTTTTGGGAGGAAGTGCTTTGTGAATTCCATGCTTGCCTCTCTGCGCTGCGTCGGCGTAGAGTAAACTAGATAGGCTACGGCGGCATAAATGTGCGCCGATGTCTGTGAAATTTTTATTATTATCCTTGCATGTCCCCCTCGGATCTAAATCGACTTTCAAGTGCACTTGTAGTGCAAAGTGGATTTGCCTTTTCGTAAATAACCCCCCAATGTGCATAACTATTCACCCCCCTAAAGTCAATACTTTGTAGATCCACCTATCACAGCTCCAAGTCTCTTTGGATAAGTCTCTATGATCTTGCCACATCTCACCACTGGGATTTCTGCCCATTCCTCCTCCTTGCAACACTTCTCTAGATCCTTCCAGTCGGATGGTTTGCGCTTGTGACCAGCGATCTTTAAGTCTGACCACAGATTTTCTATTGGATTGAGGTCTGGGCTTTGACTAGGCCATTCCAACACATTTCCATGTTTCCCCTTAAACCCCTCAAGTGTTGCTTTAGCAGTGTGTTTGGGGTCATTGTCCTGCTGGAAGGTGACCCTCCGTCCTCGCCTCAAATCGCACACAGAGTGCTACAGGTTTTGCTGAAGAATATCCCTGTATTTAGCACCATCCATCTTTCCCTCAACTCTGAGCAGTTTCCCAGTCCTGACTGCTGAAAAACATTCCCACAGCATGATGCTGCCACCACCACCATGTTTCACAGTGGGGATGGTGTTCTTTGGGTGATGTGATGTGTTGGGTTTGCGCCAGACATAGCGTTTTCTTTGATGGCCAAAAAGTTTAATCTTAGTCTCATCAGACCAGAGCGCCTTCCTCCATACATTTTGGGAGTCTCCCACATGCCTTTTCGCAAACTCAAAACGCGCCATTTTGTTTTTTGCTGAAAGTCTTTATTTTTTTGGCCACTCTGCCATAAAGCCCAACTCTATGGAGCGTACGGCTTATTGTCCCCCTGTGTACAGATACTCCAGTCTCTTCTGTGGAACTCTGCAGCTCCTCCAGGGTCACCTTAGGTCTCTGTGCTCCTCTCTGATTAATGCCCTCCTTGCCCGGTCCGTGAGTTTTGGTGTGCGGCCGTCTCTTGGCAGGTTTGCTGTTGTGCCGTGTTCTTTCCATGTGGTTATGATAGATTTGATGGGGCTCCTAGGGATCATCAGAGATTTGGATATTTTTTTATAACCCAACCATGACTTGTACTTCTCACCAACATTGTCCCTTCCTTGTTTGGAGAGTTCCTTGGTCTTCATGGCCGTGTTTGGTTAGTGGTGCCTCTTGCTTAGGTGTTGGGGCCTCTGGGGCCTTTCAGAAAGGTGTGTCTATGTAATGACAGGTAGATTGCACACAGGTGGACATCATTTCACTAATTATGTGACCTCTGAAGGGAATTGGTGGCACCAGAGCTTTTTATGGGCTTCATAACAAAGGGGGTGAATACATACGCACATGCCAATTATCAGTTTTTTATTTCTGAAAAATAGTTTTATGTATTTATTTTTTTAAATTTTACTTCACCAACTTAGACTATTGTGTTCTGATCATCACATATAATTCAGATAATAAAAAAAAAAAAACATTGGGGTAGATTCAGTAAGCAATTGCGTCTGCGTAACCATAGTTACGCAGCGCAATTGCTTAGTTGCGCCGGCGTAACGACTTTTCTGTATTCAGGATCCTCATTACGCCGACTGCAGCCTAAGATATGACTGGCATAAGGCTCTTATGCCCTCGTATCGTAGGCTGCATTCTTACGATGGCCGATAGGTGGCGTTCCCGTAGTGGTCAGCGTAGAGTATGCAAATTGCATACTAACGCCGATTCACAACCGTACGCGCGCCCAACTACGCAGTTTACGTCGTTTACGTTCGTTGGGTTCCGCGTAAGGCTGCTCCTGCTATTAGCAGGGGCAGCCAATGCTAGGTATACCCGTCGTTCCCGCGTCACGATGTTTGAAAATTACGTCATTTGCGTAAGTGAATCGTGAATGGCGCTGGACGCCATTTACGTTCACGTTGAAGCAAATGACGTCCTTGCGACGTCATTTGCCGCAATGCACGTCGGGAAAGTTTCCAGACGGAGCATGCGCACTACGTTCGGCGCGGGAACGCGCCTAATTTAAATGATCCACGCCCCCTACGGGATCATTTAAATTACGCGTCCTTACGCCGGGCAGTTTTAAGGAGCGCCCGCGCAAATTACGTACCTACTGCTTCATGAATGAAGCGTAGCGCAGGTAATTTACGGAGGCGCAGCGTTAAAACGGTATGCTGCGCCTCCGTAAGAGGGCGCAAGTGGTACCTGAATCCACCCCATTGAACTAAAGTCTTTAATGTAACAAAATAGGTAAAAAGCCAAGGGGGGTGAATACTTTTGCAAAGCACTGTAGAACAGCAGAACAAATCTGGAAAGGAGGGGCAACATATAGAGGAACCAATGCCCTCCATGTTCCTCCTGCAGGGCTGAATGGCTGCAGGAGGAAGAGAAGGAGAAGCAGGCATTCAGTGGCTGCAAGAGGAACTTGGAGAGAATCGGTTCATATATATGCCGCCCCTCCTGTCCAGGTGTAGAGGGGGTGCTGCACGGGCCCCCTGGAGAATGGGGCTGGGTTCCAGTGGCAACCCTTGCGACCCCTGTAGTTACACCCCGGCACCAGGTATAGAAGGAGAAGCAGGCATTCAGTGGCTGCAAGAGGAACACGGAGAGCATTGGTTCATATATATGACGCCCCTCCTGTCCAGGTGTATAGGGGGTGCTGCACGGGCCCCCTGGAGCATGGGGCTGGGTTCCAGTGGCAACCCTTGCGACCCCTGTAGTTACACCCCGGCACCAGGTATAGAAGAAAATAAAGCTTGTTATAGACTAGAACGTTCAATGTGCATGACGACATTATAAACATAAACATTGTTCAGACAGAAATACAGAGATACAAAGTAACATAGTATATAAATATTGTTCTGTCTCTGGCTACCTATACAAACCTATAAACCCACAGGTGATCAAGAGAAAGACAAAAAAAAACTCTAAAACGTGGTTCAATTTTCTCTATCAGGGGAAAAGAATTCCTTTGTGATCCACTTAAGGCAATCAAATATTCCCTTGATCAACAGTGCATGGTGTTATTACTTATAAATATTAATAGCCAGTTATATACTGCGCATTAGGAAACACATCCAGCTCTTCCTTTTCAACAATAAACTGAGCTGCCTAGAAGTCGCTCTTAACCACTTAAGACCCGGACCATTATGCAGGTTAAGGACCTGGCCCCTTTTTGAGATTCTGCACTGCATCCCTTTAACTGGCTATTACGCGGTCAGTTAAACAAAATTGGCGTCCTTTTTTTCCCCACAAATAGAGCTTTCTTTTGGTGATATTTGATCACCTCTGCGGTTTTTATCTCGTGTGCCGGCCAATGAACACGGCCAAAGACCAGCGCACGGAGGCCTCCTTGTAACGGAATGACCCGTGGCACCCAGAGACTTTTGAAGGATGGGGGGTACTCCTGTGCCAGCGTCACTAATGACTCTTGGGTCAAGGGTCACCCTGTGCCCATTTTGGGCATAGGGTGACTGATAAATGATAATTCATGTTTTGCAGGATATCTTGGAATATTACAAGTTGTTAAAGTCGGGCTCCAAATGGAGTGTTTTCATTCAATGGGGGGGACACATGCTTTTGAGGTGTTAATTGCGTCTGCTCCTAGACATTCCATTGAGCGATGCTAATACTGTGTTAGGTAGATTCAGTAAGAGTTAGGTCGGCTTATCAGTAGATAAGCCGACCTAACTCAGAATCTACGCCGACCTATGTTTAAGTGTATGCTCAAACAGAGATACGCTTAAACATATCTAAGATACGACGGCTTGCGCCGTCCTATCTTAGGTTGCAATATTTCGGATGGCCGCTAGGTGGCGCTTCCATTGCGGTCGGCGTAGAATATGTAAATGAGGAGATATGCCGATTCACGAACGTACGCCCGGCCGACGCAGTACTTTTACGCCGTTTACGTAAGAGATAGGCCGCGTAAAGTTAGAGCTAGGCCCTAGTGGAATAGTAATGTCAAGTATGGCCGCCGTTCCCGCGTCGAAATTCAAATTTTTTACGTCGTTTGCGTAAGTCGTCCGTGAATCGGGATTTACGTCGTTTACGTCCACATCGAAATCAATAGGCCCGTACGGCGTACTTAGCCGCAATGCACACTGGGAAATGTAGGTGCCCGGCGCATGCGCAGTTAAAAAAAACCATAAAAACCGTGAGGTCAAGCGCCATTAACATAAAACACACCCCCCTCAAACACAATTGAATTAGGCGCCCTTACGCCCACCGATTCAGGCTACGCCGACGTAACTTAGCAGGCAAGTACATTGTGAATCATGTACTTGCCACGCTAACTTACGGCGGCGTAGCTTAAATTCCTTAAGCTACGCCGCCGCAAAGTTACGCGAACGTACCTGAATCTACCTATTTGTGTCCATTGTACTAATTAAGTCTGAAAGGTCAGATGTCTCCTTTCAGGGGTAGGGAATTAGCATGTCAATTATGTTTAGTAAAGGAATGTGTTTTGTGTAACAGGTGAGTGGAACTTGTCGGAGACGGGACGTCTGGGGGATAATTAACTCCTCTGAATGTCATTATCTAAAAGAATGTGATTGAAGCCCCATTGTGTGATGTTTTGGGGGTGGAGAGTTTCATTGTCCCTGTAACATGCCTGTAACTGCATAAAAAGCTAAGAGTGTACCATTAAAGTTCATTCATACATTTTGAAACCAGTAACAGAGCTTGTCGGTCTCGTTATTCTGGGAAATGGAATGGATCGGGTCCTGTCGGCTGGATTGTCGAGTGTCGGATAAGCTGTCGTGGGTTGATGGAGTGGGAATATCGTAAAAGGTGGTGACCGTTACACTCCTATTTTGCCTAAACTCGATTTTCAAAAACAAATGGTAGCCCTGGCTTCTGGGTACCGGTGTTGGGTAAGAGTATGGCAGTGGAAGGGGTCTTCATGTAGACAGAGCTATTGGTTGGTTGTCCAGTCCAAGGCTATTAAATAGAAAGCACTACCTGCGTACAGATCTCATACCGATGGTAGGTAATGTATGGTGTGGAGGTAGGGTTGCCACCTGTCTGGGATTCACCCGGACAGTTTGGGTTTGGAATCATGTGTCCGGGTTTCAGACTGCCTGAATCCCGGACACATTCTTCAGACTGGACTATGGCTTCCCAGCAGAGTTGTTGGCTGCAGTTGTCTAAGCTGAGGGTGTCTGTTACACTCTCTTTCATGCTGCCCAAATCCAGCACTAAAAATCCCCCCCCCCCCAACACACTCACAGACTGGAGAGGATAGAGGTGTCAATCTGCACCTGACCCCCACCCCAACCCTACCCCTCTGTGTCTGCCCACACTCCAATCCCCAGCACTGTGCCTCAGAAAAGGTAAGTGGCGGCTGAAAATGTGAAGTCCAGCAGCCTCAGATACATTTGGATGAGAGGTGCTGACTGCCAAGGGGTGAGTGAGCTCACCATCCATCCCTGTCTGTGACTGAAGTCTCCCCATTCTCTCTCCTGCCTCTGAGTGAGTACACTAAGGTAAATCAGAGTTCTCAGAGCACCCTTTACACCAGAGTTCCCCTTTACAGCAGAGGCCAAAGTGTCCCCCTTACATCAGA
Source organism: Rana temporaria (assembly GCF_905171775.1). Classification (NCBI taxonomy): domain Eukaryota; kingdom Metazoa; phylum Chordata; class Amphibia; order Anura; family Ranidae; genus Rana; species Rana temporaria. The sequence goes on along the minus strand of NC_053492.1, from coordinate 472,651,540 downwards.
GTCCTCTCCGTACATCAAAGTTCTCAGTGTTCCCCCTGAAATCAGGATTCCCAGAGCATCCGTTATGTCAGAGTCTCCAGAGTTCTCCCTTACATCAGAATCCTCTCCGTACATCAAAGTTCTCAGTGTTCCCCCTGAAATCAGAGTTCCCAGAGAATCCCTTATGTCAGAGTCTCCCTTACATCAGAGCAGGCATCGACAAAATCCGGGCGCCAGGTCGCAATGGCGACAAGAAATTGTGACCTGGCGCCTGGGGAAGCTTAGGGCTGCAGAAGGCCGCAAAGCCGCGGCCCCAATTACCGGCCGGCGAGGGGCGCGATCTCGGCGGGCCCGCCGGTAATTGAGGCCGCGGCTTTGCGGCCTTCACAGAAGGAAGCTGGGGCCTGCAGAAGGAATCTAGGAGTGCCCATCTTGTGGTGGCCGTTAGCATTACAGGTTACATTACAAGTAGCAAAAAACAGCAGTTCTAATGTGTTTTTTCACTGCCATCTCCTTCCCGCTAATTAGAACCCCCAAACACTATATATATTTTTTATTATAACACCCTAGAGAATAAAATGTCGGTCGTTACTTTCTGTCACACCGTATTTGCGCAGCGGTCTTACAAGCACACCTTTTTGGGGGGAAAAATAAACTTTTTTTTATTAAAAAATAAGACAACAGTAAAGTTATCCCCATTTTTTTTTCATATTGTGAAAGATAATGTTACACCGAGTAAATTGATACCCAACATGTCATGCTTCAAAATTGCGTCCGCTCGTGGAATGGCGACAAACTTTTACCCATTAAAATCTCCATAGGCGACGTTTAAAAAATTCTACAGGTTGCGTGTTTTGTGTTACAGAGGAGGTCTAGGGCTAGAATTATGGCTCACTTGTGTGGTTTGAACACCGTTTTCATATACGGGCGCTACTCACGTATGCGTTCGCTTCTGCGCACGAGCTTGGCGAGACAGGGTGCGTTTTTTGGCCCCTAACTTTTTTAGCTGGCTCCTGGATTCCAAGCAAATTTGTCAAACCCTGCATCAGAGTCTGCAGAGTCCCCCCTACAGTGTAAGGGAACTCTGCGAGTTCAGATGTAAAAGGGGAACTCTGATGTAAAGGGGAACTCTGTGGACTCTGATGTAAAGGGGAACTCTGTGGACTCTGATGTAAAGGGGAACTCTTGTTATTAACTTCATATGATTAGAAATGTTATTCATTAGCAAAATAGATATATAAACACAATTGCTGTGCTCCGCTAAAGTGTTTGTGTTTGACTTGAAGAAAAAGTGGCGACACAGGGCCAGATTCTCAAAAGAGATACGACGGCGTATTTCCAGATACGCCGTCGTATCTCTGAGTTGCGCCGTCGTATCTATGCGCCTGATTCTTAGAATCAGTTACGCATAGAGTTCCCTTAGATACGACAGGGCTCTTACGCCGTCGGATCGTAACTGCATATTTACGCTGGCCGCTAGGGGCGTGTACGCTGATTTACGCGTCAAAATATGTAAATCAGCTAGATACGCGAATTCACGAACGTACGCCCGGCCGACGCAGTACACTTACGCCGTTTACGTTAGGCTTTTCCCGGCGTAAAGTTACCCCAGCTAGTGCGGCGTACCAATGTTAAGTATGGCCGTCGTTCCCGCGACAAAATTTGAAAATTTTACGTCGTTTGCGTAACTCGTCCGTGAATGGGGCTGGACGTAATTTACGTTCACGTCAAAACCAATGACGTCCTTGCGGCGTATTAGGGGCAATGCACACTGGGAGATTTCCACGGACGGCCCATGCGCCGTTCGTGAAAAACGTCAATCACGTCGGGTCACAGAACATTTACATAAAACACGCCCCCCTGTTCCAAATTTGAATTAGGCGGGCTTACGCCGGCCGGATTTACGCTACGCCGCCGCAACCTACGGAGCAAGTGGTTTGAGAATACAGCACTTGCCCGTCTAAGTTGCGGAGGCGTAGCGTGAATAGGTTACGTTACGCCCGCGCAAAGTTACGCCAAAATACGAGAATCTGGCCCCCTATGCGGAGGACACAGCCAGGCAATAGTGATTCTGGGCCATATTCTCAGAAGAGTTACGATGGAGTATCTCAGGAAACTCCGTCGTATCTCTGTTTTTTGACCCGCGTATCTATGCGAGTGATTCCTAGAATCATTTTCGCATAGATACGCTGAAGATCCGACAGGTGTAAGTCACTTACACTGTCGGATCTTAAATGTAATTCGCCGCCGGCCGCTAGGTGGCGTTTACGTTCAGGTCTCATTTGTTTATGCAGATGAGCCTGATACGCCGATTCCCGAACGAATTCGCGTCGCGTAGCCGTCGCTTACGTCGTTTGCGTAAGCGTAAACTTACCCCTGCTATATGAGGGGTAAGTTTACGCAAGTCCGCCGTATCCATGTTAAGTATGGCGTCGGGTCCGCGTCGTCTTTTCCCGTCGGGTACGTCGTTTTCCTAAGTCGTTCTTGAATACGACTTTACGTCAATGACGCTCACGTCGGCGTCATTGACGTTTTCCGCCGAGAACTGGGGCATGCGCACTGGGCTATTTTAAGCCCGGCGCATGCGCAGTTCGATCGAAACGGGGGCGTGCTTAATTTAAATATAAGCTGCCCCCTTTGAAATACGCGGGGATACGCCGGGCCTTTTACACTACGCCTCCGCAAACTACGGAGCAAGTGCTTGAGGAATACGGCACTTGCTCCAGTAAGTTGCGGCGGCGTAGTGTAAATGGCTTACGCTATGGCCGCCGCAAATGTAGGAGAATATGGCCCTCTGTATTTGTGTTGCCAAAATGTGAACAAAAAACCGAGACCATGTAATATGTTGGGCATTTCCCCTGTTCAGGACCCGACATTCCTCCTATATAACTAGGGATCAGAACACAACTTTATTTTAGATGCGACACCTCCATAAGGTGCTGTGATTGGAGGAGGAACCTACCGCCGGTGTTCTCACAGATGAAGATAAAAGTGTTACCTCACCTGCCTAATATGGAATTTTAAAGCTAAATATAAACGCCAATTAATGCAGCTCTGTGATCATTACTACATCACTACCTAAAGTAACCAGGCGCTACACACGTAGGAGGCCTGCCCCCTGCCAATCCTAGATGGGGATTGGTCAGAGCTCCTCACCGGTCCCCCCATGTCACTCCAGCACTCAGCCCTGCCCTTTTTCCAGAACATTCTCCCCTGGAAACAGGGGAGGTGCCCAAGAGCTGAAGTACATGTCAGTCACCTACTGCTACACCAGGGTTTGACAAATTTGCTTGGAATCTAGGAGCCAGCTAAAAAACGTTAGGAGCCAGAAAACGCGCCCCGTCCCGACGAGCTCGCGCGCAGAAGCGAACGCATACGTGAGCAGCGCCCGCATATGTAAACGGTGTTCAAACCACACATGTGAGGTATCGCCGCGATCGGTAGAGCGAGAGCAATAATTCTAGCCCTAGACCTCCTCTGTAACTCAAAACATGCAACCTGTAGATTTTTTTAAACGTCGCCTATGGAGATTTTAAAGGGTAAAAGTTTGTCGGCATTCCACGAGCGGACGCAATTTTGAAGCGTGACATGTTGGGTATGAATTTACTCGGCGTAACAATATCTTTCATAATATAAAAAAAAAAAATGGGGATAACTTATAAATAAAAAAAAGTGTAATTTTTTCCCCCCAAAAAGTGCGCTTGTAAGACGGCTGCGCAAATACGGCGTGACAGAAAGTATTGCAACAATCCCCATTTTATTCTCTAGGGTGTTAGGATAAAAAATATATATAATGTTTGGGGGTTCTAATTAGAGGGAAGAAGATGGCAGTGAAAAATAGTGAAAAATAGTGAAAAATTACATTAGAATTGCTGTTTAACTTGTAATGCTTAACTTGTAATACCAACGGCTCACCACCAGATGGCGCCAGCTCACAAAAAAAACCTGCCCACCTTCCAAGCCAAGTCGCCAGGACACTGGGCCAGATTCAGGTATCTCCGCCTAAAGTTACGGCGGCGCAGCGTAGTGTATTTACGCTACGCCTCCGCAACTTACAGGAGCAAGTGCTGTATTCAGAAAGCACTTGCTCCGTAATTTGCGGCGGCGTAGCGTAAAAGGGGCCGGCGTAAGCGTGCGTAATTCAAATGATCCGGTAGGGGGCGTGGATCATTTAAATTAGGCGCGTTCCTGCGCCGAACGTACTGCGCATGCGCCGTCCCTAAAATTTCCCGGCGTGCATTGCGGTAAATGATGTCGCAAGGACGTCATTGGTTTCTACGTGAACGTAAATGGCGTCCAGCGCCATTCACAGACGACTTCCGCAAATGACGTAAAATTTTCAAATCACGACGCGGGAACGACGTTCTTACTTAACATTGGCTGAGTCTCCTAATAGCGGGAGCAACGTTACGACGAAAACGACTTACGCAAACGACGTAAAAAATGACCGCCGGGCGCACGTACGTTCGTGAATCGGCGTAAGTATGTAATTTGCATACTCTACGCTGACAACTATGGGAGCGCCACCTAGCGGCCAGCGTCAGAATGCACCCTAATATACGACGGCGTAAGAGACTTATGCCAGTCGTATCTTAGGCTAAAGTCGGCGTATCTTGCTTTCTAAAAAACAGAGGCCCAGATTCAAGAAGCACTTGCGCCCGCGCAACCATAGGTTGCGCGGCGCAAGGGCTTACTTGCTCCGGTGTAACGAGTGCTCCTGATTCAGGAACCTCGTTACACCGAATGCAGCCTAGGATCTGACAAACATAAGCCTCCTTATGCCTTCACATCCCAGGCTGCATTCTTGCGTTGGCCGCTAGGGGGCGCGGCCTTTGTGATCGGCGTATAGTATGCAAATTGCATACTACCACCGATTCACAAAAGTTGCGCGGGCCCTGCGCACGCAAGGTACGGAGTTTCCGTACGGCCACTTTAGCGCAAGGTTGCTCCTGCTAATAGCAGGCGCAACCAATGCTAAAGTATAGCTGCGCTTCCCGCTCGCGACGTTCAAATTTTACGTTGTTTACGTAAGTGAACCGTGAATGGGGCTGGACGCCATTCACGTTCACTTAGAAGCAAATGACGTCCTTGCGACGTCATTTGCCAAAATGCACGTCGGGAAAGTTTCCCGACGGAGCATGCGCTGTTAGCTCGGCGCGGGAGCGCGCCTAATTTAAATGATTCCCGCCCCCGGCGGGATCATTTACATTAGGCGCCCTTACGCAGGGCTATTTAGCATATCGCCCGCGCAATTTACGGAGCAACTGCTCCGTGAATCGCGGGCAAAGCGCAATATTTGCGTGGGCGCAGAGAAAAATTTTTGCTCTTTGCCCACGCAAATATTGCGCGATTCTACCTGAATCTGGGCCCCAAAGTAGATACGCCGGCGCAACTTAGCAATTACGCGGCGTATCTATGGATACTCCGGCGTAATTGCTTTCTGAATCTACCCCACTATTTCTAGTCGCCATGGCGACCCGGCGACCAGGATTTGTCGAGCCCTGTGCTACACTAAACCACTCCCTGCTCCCAGATCAAAACAAACAGGCCTAGCGGTGCATACTAGCTCATTATGCCTTTTGCCTCACAGGGGTAAAAAAAATAATAAAATAAAAAATTCAGAGGGTATACGACCGCTTTAAATTTACATAAACTGGCAGCTTTACTCAAAAAAAAACCCCCTCACATCTAGCACCTACCTATAGAAGGTGCTACAAGTAATAACAAAGGTATTGCTGGATAAACAGGCCCATAGCAGAGATAAGTATTGCTCTGGTCCATAGGGGACATTAAGGGAATGCGAGCTGAACACTCCTTTTACCAAAAAAAGAGCTCTCCTTTAACCGCTTGCCGACTGCCTCACGTAGATATACGTCAGCAGAATGGCACGGGCAGGCAAAGCAATGTACAGTTACGCTACTTTGAATCTGCTGGCGTGCGCCCGCCGCGGGCTCCGTGCCCCTGCCCGCGGGACCCGCAGACTCGATGTCTACTGGTGTCCCGTGATCGTGTCACGGAGCTGCAGAACGGGGGGATGCCTGTGTAAACAAGGCATCTCCCTGTTCTGCCTAGTGACAGGACAGTGATCGTCTGCTCCTTGTCATCGGGAGCAGTGATCAGTGTCATGTCACATGTACTGTAGCCCAACCCCACTCAAAGTTAGAATCACTCCCTAGGACACACTGACCACCTTCATCGCCCCCTAGTGTTTAACCCCATCCCTGCCAGTGTCATTTACACAGTAATCGGTGCATTTTTATAGCACTGATCGCTGTATGACAATGGTCCCAAATAGCGTCAAAAGTGTCCGATGTCGCAATCACAATAAAAATCGCTGATAACCGCCATTACTAATAAAAAAATTATAAAAATGCCATAAATCTATCCCCTATTTTGTAGACACTAGAACTTTTGCGCAAACTAATAAATATACGCTTATTGCGATTTTTTTTACCAAAAATATGTAGAAGAATATGTATCGGCCTAAACTGAGGAAAAAATAATTTTTTTAAATATATTTTTTGGGGGATATTTATTATAGCAAAAGGTAAAAAATATTGGGCCAGATTCACGTAGAATCGCCCTACGCTGCGGCGGCGTAACGTATTACATTTACGTTACACCGCCGCAAGTTTTCAGTGTAAGTGCTTGATTCACAAAGCACTTGCCTGAAAACTTGCGGCGGCTTAGCGTAAATCCGCCCGGCGCAAGCCCGCCTAATTCAAATGGGGCGGGGACCATTTAAATTAGGCGCGTTCCCGCACCGAACGTACTGCGCATGCTCCGTCCCTAAAATTTCCAGACGTGCATTGCGCTAAATGACGTCGCAAGGACATCATTGGTTTCAACGTTAACGTAAATGGCGTCCAGCGCCATTCACGGACGACTTACGCAAACGACGTGGAATTTCAAATTTCGACGCGGGAACGACGGCCATACTTAACATTGGCTAGACCAGCTAGAGGGCAGCTTTAGTTTTACGCGGTGTATCTCTACGGAAACAACGTAAATTTACAGCGACGGGCAAAGCGGACGTTCGTGAATCGGCGTAACTAGTCATTTGCATATTCTACGCCGACCGCAATGGAATCGCCACCTAGCGACCGGCCTAGAATTGCAGCCTAAGATCCGACGGTGTAAGTCACTTACACCTGTCGGATCTTAGGGCTATCTATGCGTAACTGATTCTATGAATCAGGCGCATAGATACGACAATCGTATCTCAGAGATACAACGGCGTATCAGGAGATACGCCGTCGTATCTCTTTTGTGAATCTGGCCCATTGCTTTTTTTTTCAAAATTGTCGCTCTTTTTTTGTTTATAGCAAAAAAAAAAAACGCAGAGGAGATCAAATACCACCAAAAGAAATCTCTATTTGTGGGGGAAAAATGACGTCAGTTTTGTTTGGGAGCCACGTCGCACGACCGCGCAATTGTCAGTTAAATCGACGCAGTGCCGGATCGCAAAAAGTGGCCCGGTCCTTGGGCAGCCAATTCTTCCGGGGCTGAAGCGGTTAAAGAAGCAGCGTCATCTCCCACCGCCACCCATCAGTGTCAACCCCCCACGATGTAAAAACACGAAGCAGAAATACGATCGGTCGCTCCGTCTTTGGCGCCTTGAATTAAACGGGAAGGTCTTTCGCCTCTCATCCTCACATCCATCGGCAGTGAAATTATTATTCTTTTTAACGTTAATTGTGTCTGTTTCAGCTGCAATTTCCTTCCCTGGGATAATTTTCGCAGATTTTATGGAGCAATTGAGACCCGGCGAGGAGCAGCCAGTCCCCGGCTTAATGGCGCTCTTCTCATACAAGTGCTTTGAAAACACGGGAATAAAATAAACAGTTTATATTAGAATGATTGCAGAGATTAATTAACTTAAGTAAATTGCCTGTCACCGCTCGGTGTCGGAATATGAATTGTTAATTTCCCCGATGACGCCGAGAGCGCTCCCCCCCCCCCCCCCCAAGCCGGGAGACTGGTTGTGGCTGAATGACAGGCGAGGACGAGGCGCGGCGGCGGAGAACCGACTCCAGGTGACTTTGCTCTGGGGGTTTGTAAACAACTTTCACTGGATTCACTTTCTTATAAAAAAAAAAAAAAAAAACTTTAGCTTTTCTGCTCTTTTTATCTGCAGAATTCTCTTTTCTTTTTATTCTTTTTTCCTTTAATCTGCGATACACCGCGGCTTCGCTCCGCACTGGACTTGTTCTCAGCGTGGGGCTCTCTGCGCCAAAAGCAAGTAAAGTTTGAATCAGGCTCTCCTCAAATCCATCCATAACCCCTAAAGTGTAAATAAAGCCAAAACTTTTTGTTTTATATTTTTTAGTTTCCTTAACCACTTCCATACCGGTGCACTTTCACCTCCTTCCTGCCCAGGCCAATTTCCAATCCTTCCGGCGGAGACTCTTTACCACGTGATCAGCCGTGTCCAATCACGGCTGATCGCGATGTAAACAGGAAGAGTCGTTGATCGGCTCTTCCTCACTCGCGTCTGATAGACGCGAGTAGAGGAGAGCCGATCGGCGGCTCTCCTGACAGGGGGGGTTCGCACTGATTGTTTATCAGCGCAGCCCCCCCTCAGTTGCCCACACTGGACCACCAGGGAAGGGGGGAGTGAAAAAAAAAATGAGAAAGATGCCAATCAGTGCCCACAAATGGGCACTGACTGACAACATAGGCACTGGGACAAACAAGTGATGCCCAGTAATGCCCTCAGTGCCACCCCTCAGAGTCCATCAGTGCCACCCCTCAGTGTCCATCAGTGCCACCTCTCAGTGCCCATCCATGGCCAGTGCCCACCTATCAGTGCCCATCAGTGCCATCCATAAGTGCTGCTCATGAGTGCCCATCAGTGTCGCCTATGAGTGCCCAGTGCCGCCTATACGTGCCCATCAGTGCCGCCTATGAGTGCCCATCAGTGCCGCATAACAGCGCCGTCTATCAGTGCCCATCAGTGCCCCCTATCAGTGACCATCAGTGCCACCTCATCGGTGCCCATCAGTGCCGTCATATCAGTGCCCGTAATCGAAGAAGAAAACGTATTTACCCCAAAAAATAACAGAAAAAAATAATAACTTTATTTTTTCCAACATTTTTTCGGTCTTTTTTTAGTTGTTTCGCAAAAAATTAAAATCGCAGAGGTGATCAAATACTACCAAAAGAAAGCTCTATTTGTGGGAATAAAATGATAAAAAAACTGTTTGGGTAAAGTGTAGCACGACCGCGCAATTGTCATTCAAAGTGCAACAGCGCTGAAAGCTGAAAATTTGCCTGGGCAGGAAGGTGTGTAAGTGCCTGGTATGGAAGTGGTTAACCACTTAAGGACCTTGCCTGTTTTTGAGACTCTGTGTTTACAAGATTAAACCAAACATCATATATTTTTTTTTTCTTACACCCTAGAGAATAAAATGGCGGTCAATCGCAACACTTTTTTTCACACCGTATTTGCGCAGCGGTCTTACAAGTGCACCTTTTTTGGAAACAATTCACTTTTTTTAATGAAAAAATAAGACAACAGTAAAGTTAGCCCAATTTTTAATGTTACGCTGAGCAAAATAATACCCAACATGTCACGCTTCAAAATGGAATGGCGTCAAACTTTTACCCTTAAAAATCTCCGTAGGCGACGTTCAAAAAATTCTACAGGTTGCATCTTTTGAGTTACAGAGGAGGTCTAGGGCTGGAATTATTGCTCTCGCTCTAACGATTGCGGCGATACCTTGCATGTGTGGTTTGAACACCGTTTTTATATGCGGGCGTTACCCACTTATGCGTTCGCTTCTGCGCACAAGCTCGTCAGGACGGGGCGCTTTAAAAAAAAAAAAAATTGTTTTCTTATTTATTTTTAAAATTTTTACGCTTAAAATAAATAAATAAATGGGGTCACTTTTATTCCTATTATAAGGGATGTACCCCCCTGATGGCGGCCCTGTATACATCTCTAAATGGCAGCAGAGGAAGGGGGGCATCTACACAGCCCCCCTAATCTCACAACGGAGGCTCATAGTGAAGCCTGCGCTGGCAGCCTGCACTCACATGCTGTAAGCTAAAGCCGTTCTTCTGCTGTAACCCCTCTCTCTGCTACTCTCTAGATCAGTGGTTCTCAACCTGGGGGTCGGGACCCCCTTGGAGGTCAAATGATGATTTGACAGGGGTCACCGAATCCTGGGCTGTTCCTGAAGCTCGCAACGCTCTCCCAGCCTTTTTTGCGGCCGCCCAGCTGGGCTGTTCCTGGAGCCCGCGGCCGCCCACTTAGCTTCTTCGCAGCTGCCCATTCAGGTCACAGCATGACTGGGGGGGCAGAGACTAGAGGTCAGCTGACTGGTGAGGAATGTGAATTGGGAGGGGCTGGAGGAGACCCCATCTCCTGATTTCGCTTTCGGTGTCACTGCTATGAGTAGGGTGCCCACGTGTCCCATATTGCCCGGGACTGTCCCGCAATTGACATGTCTGTCCCGGGTCCCGAGCACCTTCATTCCGGGACAATACAGTGTCCCGGAATGAAATAGAGGACACGGCCACCCCCTACTAACTAATAACTACATTTCCGGAACTGGTTGCTAGTGCCAGCACTGCCTGGCATCTTGCAACAAGTGACAATTAACTCTCAGTGAGGCCGAGAGCGAGGCCTGCGCCTAGTGCAGCACTGCTGTCCCCACCCACCTCGGCACCTCCTCCTTCTCCGGTACCCAGCGGCAAGCAGCAGGGACTGGTGTGATCTTCACTCTCCAGATATTGACGCCACTCCTTACCTTCTACGCACGTGGCTCATGCAGAGGGAGTGACAGCAGCACTGCATCTGGTGGCAGACTATGGGTGGCAAGCAGCGCTGCATCTGGTGGGAGGCTATGGTTGGCAAGCGGCACTGCATCTGGTGGCAGGCGGCACTGCATCTGGTGGCAGGCTATGGGTGGCAGGCGGCACTGCATCTGGTGGCAGGCTATGGGTGGCAGGCGGCACTGCATCTGGTGGCAGGCTATGGGTGGCAGGCGGCACTGCATCTGGTGGCAGGCTATGGGTGGCAAGCGGCACTGCGTCTGGTGGCAGGCTATGGGTGGCAAGCAGTGCTGCATCTGGTGGCAAGTGGCACATTTACCTGACAAATAACCCGCCGCCAAATTCCCTATCAACCCCCGAGACTACATTTCCCCCCGCCCCCCCCCCCATCTTTTTTTGAGGAAGATGAGAGAGGGGGTGTGTCCCTGAATGGCAGTTTGGAAATGTGGTCACCCTAGGTATGAGACACCATAAAGCTGGAGACACAGTGAGTAACACTACCTGTGATTATAGTTGCCATTAAGTCCTGACTACAGTTCTCAGATCAGCGGATGACCTTGATCACGAGCACCTAATTTGGCCGATCAGATCTCCCCCCAGCACTGCCACTGATCCCCCCCCCCCCCCCCCCCAGAAAGGAGTAAGAGAAGGGGAAAAAATTAAGAATACATGAAAGGGAGAGGAAAAGAGGTGGAGGAACAAAGAAAAAGGAAGAGAAAGAACAAGAAAGACGGCTAGAGAGAGGGATGGGGGGACAAGAAATTAGGATAGAGAGAGATAAAAAGGAGAGAAAGGAGAACAAAGAGTAAGGCCGGGTACTCACGAGCAAACATGTACGGTGAAACCGGTCCGTCGGACCGTTTTCACCGTACATGTCTGCCAGAGGGCTTCTGTACGATGGTTGTACTAACCATTGTACAGAAGTCCGTGCGTAAACACTACGCGGGGCGTGTGCGCGTCGTCGCTGCGACGATGACGCAGCGATGACGCGGAGACGTGGGGGGGCCTGCCATTTAAAGGCTTCCACGCATGCGTCGAAGTCATTCGACGCATGCGAGGGACGGCGGACGCTCGGACATGTACGGTAGGTCTGTACTGACGACCGTACATGTCCGAGCGGGCAGGATTCCAGCGGACGGTTTTAAAACACGTCCACGAATATTTGCCCGCTGGGAAAAGGCCCGGCGGGCAAATGTTTGCTGGAATTCGGCCCGCTCGCGCCTACACACGACCGAACATGTATGCTGAAACTAGCCCGCGGACCAGTTTCAGCATACATGTTTGGTCGTGTGTACGGGGCTAAAGAGTGGTACATCCTGTACCATAAGGGGGTTTAATACTGTACGAGTGGAAGGGACTCAGTGAGCGTTAAAAGTATGTGGGTTAGGCTCGCAAATGACCTGTCTTGCCTTGGGTGCTGACAACCCACGCTATGAAAATTATACTGTTGGGGGTCCCAACAACTTGGGAAATTTTATCAAGGGGTCACGGCACTAGAAAGGTTGAGAACCACTGCTTTAGATGGTGAGAGAGGATTTGGGGCGGGAGGAGAGATATGTACTGGAGGGGGGGGGGGGGGTGGCAAATTATCTATTTACTGGAAGGGGATGGGGTGAGCTTTGTACTGGAATCTGGGGGGGTTTCTTGGGGAGAGCTCTGTACTTTAGGGGAAGGGGATGGAGATAGTGTGGGTGTGAACAATTTTCAGTTGTAAGCCGGTTTGCGGGAGATGCACCCCTCAATCTGGCACTTTGTACGTAGCACACGCTTCAACCCTGAACTCTGTACATAGCAAACTCCTTATACCCTGAACTGTGCACTCTTCAAACCTGCACTCTGTACGAAGTGCACTCCTCAACCCTACACCCTGTACACAGCTCACTCATCAACACTACACCCTGTACACAGCTCACTCATCAACACTACACCCTGTACACAGCACACTCATCAACCTTGCACTCTGTACACAGTGCACTCCTCAACCCTGCACTCTGTGCATAGCACACTCATCAACCCTGCACTCTGTGCACATCTCACTCCTCAACCCTGCATTCTGTACTTAACATTCTCCTGAACCTTGCACTATACATAGTGTACTCCTGGTATGTAACAATGTCCCATTGTTGGTGCAGCTGGCCCGCACCTACCATTTGACCCCAAACCCTCTCCCTTCCCCCTCTGGGGGAGCAGTGTTGAATTTCTTTTGACATTCTATTAGGAGGTGAGCTATGATTTGGAAGGGAGAAGGCCTGCAGGTGTAGTGTATCTAGGTCTGACTAAGGCATTTGATAAATTACCCCACAAACGCCTGATTTACACATTGAGAACTTTCGGCATTGAGATAGAAAACTGGTAGCAATATTTTGTTTGGGGCCGAGATTAGAGAAGCATTGGGGCCCTTAATTGTTTTTCTACGGAGCTCCATCACACGTGCCCATTTGTGAGGGTCACACCATATGGAAAGTTTTCCAGCCGTGCCTGGAAAATACTCAGCGCGGACGCCGCACCAGAAATAACAACCAGCAGCAGCGGCGGCGGCGGCATAAACATACAGAGCCATAAATTCATATACAAGTCAATTCCTATCCAATTTTCTCACTATACGATATAGAGAGCCGGTAAGTAATTGGATTTCGCTCTCTGTATACATCGGAACACAACTGTATATTTACTTTACATAAACAAAGAGGAGAACAAAGAAAATAAAACATTGCGGGTGGCGGGAACGAGCGCGGCTCGGAGATGATATTTCAATGTGGCGGAAAGTTTAATGTCTCTTTCCTTTTATTACAAGTTCAGGAGCCGCAGACGGGAGCGGATCATTATTCCCGGGCCCCTTTGTCATTAGTGTAGATCTGTAAGAGAAGTTCTTCGCAGTCCATTAGCCTTCCAAAGCCACAAGAGAGATGTAGGAATAAAGAGATGGCTTTAAGCGTCATTATTTCTAGTGCCGTTTCATCACCGCCAACACGGGCCTGGCGCATGGAAACGCGTGCAAGACTGGCGATATTAATATCGCTAATTTCAAAGGCCAAAGAGAAAGCGAAAGCCGACGGTGGCGGATATAAATTGTACTTCGGTATTTATTATACATATTTCTTCTGTAGGTTGTAGTTTATATTTTCATGGTGTTAATAGTCTTATCCCAAGAGGACGTCTTACAACCAACACTGGCATTTCTTGTTACAGATGTGTTAGGAACACCTTATTAAAAATAATTAACATTTTGAACTTTGTAGCATATTTAATTATTTTCAAGATTATTATGATTATTCTATTAACTGCTCCACCTACACAATATTCTGATAGCAAGTCATCCCACCTGTACTCTACACTCTTCTCCTTCTACATTCACTGACCTCATTCACCTCCTCCTCTTTTCCACACCTTCCTCATTCTCCTCCCCCTGATGTCCTCACTATCCCCATTCTTCTCCTTCTCTAGTCCTCACCTTCCCCACTCTTCTCCTCCTCCTCTAGTCCTCACCTTCCCCACTCTGCTCCTCCTCTAGACCTCACCTTCCCCACTCTTCTCCTCCTCTAGTCCTCACCTTCCCCACTCTTCTCCTCCTCTAGTCCTCACCTTTCCTATTCTTCTCCTCCTCTAGTCCTCACCTTCCCCATTCTCCTCCCCCTTATGTCCTCACTATCCCCATTCTTCTCCTCCTCTAGTCCTCACGTTTCCCATTCTTCTCCTCCTCTAGTCCTCACCTTCCCCACTCTTCTCCCCCTTATGTCCTCACTATCCCCATTCTTATCCTCCTCTAGTCCTCAAGTTTCCCATTCTTCTCCTCCTGTAGACCTCACCTTCCACATTCTCTTCCCCCTTATGTCACTATCCCCAGTCTTCTGCTCCTCTAGTCCTCACCTTCCCCACTCTATTCCTCCTCTAGTCCTCACGTTTCCCATTCTTCTCCTCCTCTAGTCCCCACCTTTCCCACTCTTCTCCTTCTCTAGTCCTCACCTTCCTCATTCTCCTCCCCCCTTATGTCCTCACTATCCCCATTCTTCTCCTCCTCTAGTCCTCACCTTCCCTACTCTTCTCCTCCTCTAGTCCTCACGTTTCCCATTCTTCTTCTCCTCTAGTCCTCACCTTCCCCATTCTCCCCCCCCCCTGATGTCCTCACTATCCCGTCTTCTCCTTCTCAAGTCCTTACCTTCCCTACTCTTCTCCTCCTCTAGTCCTCGCATTTCCCATTCTTCTCCTCTAGTCCCCACCTTCCCCACTCTTCTCCTCCTCTAGTACTCACCTTCCCCACTCTTCTCCTCCTCTAGTCCTCACATTTCCCATTCTTCTTCTCCTCTAGTCCTCACCTTCCCTATTCTCCTCCTGATGTCCTCACTATCCCCAGTCTTCTCCTTCTCTAGTCCTCACCTTCCCTACTCTTCTCCTCTTCTAGTCCTTGCGTTTCCCATTCTTTTCCTCCTCTAGTCCATACCTTGCCCACTCTTCTCCTCCTGTAAACCTCACCTTCCACATTCTCCACCCCCTTATGTCCTCACTATCCCCAGTCTTCTCCTCCTCTAGTCCTCACCTTCCTCATTCTCCTCCCCCTTATGTCCTCACTATCCCATTATTCTCCTCCTCTAGTCCTCACCTTCCCCACTCTTCTCCTCCTTTAGTCCTCACGTTTCCCATTCTTCTTCTCCTCTAGTCCTCACCTTTCCATTCTCCTTCCCCTGTAGTCCTCACTATCCCCAGTCTTCTCCTTCTCTAGTCCTCACCTTCCCTACTCTTCTCCTCCTCTAGTCCTTGCATTTCTCATTCTTCTCCTCCTCTAGTCCTCACCTTCCCCACTCTTCTCATCCAGTAGACCTCACCTTCCACATTCTCCTTCTCCATATGTCCTCACTATCCCCAGTCTTCTCCTCCTCTAGTCCTCACCTTCCCCACTCTTCTCCTCCTCTAGTCCTCACCTTCCCCACTCTTCTCCTCCTCTAGTCCTCACGTTTGCCATTCTTCTCCTCCTGTAGACCTCACCTTCCCCATTCTCCTCCCCCTTATGTCCTCACTATCCCCACTCTTCTCCTCCTCTAGTCCTCACCTTCCCCATTCTCTTCCCCTTTATGTCCTCACTATCCCCAGTCTTCTCCTCCTCTAGTCCTCACCTTCCCCACTCTTCTCCTCCTCTAGACCTCACATTCCCCACTCTTCTCCTCCTCTAGTCCTCACCTTTCCTATTCTTCTCCTCCTCTAGTCCTCACCTTCCCCATTCTCCTCCCCCTTATGTCCTCACTATCCCCACTCTTCTCCTCCTCTAGTCCTCACGTTTGCCATTCTTCTCCTCCTGTAGTCCTCACCTTCCCCATTTTCCTCCCCCTTATGTCCTCTCTATCCGCATTCTCCACCACTTACCGTCCTCACCTCCGGCATTCTCCACCTTCTACACTCCTGACCTCTCGCTTTCTCCACCTCCTAAACGTCTCACCTCACACATTCTCCACCTTCTACATTCTCCACCTTCCACATTCTCCTTCACCTACTCAGACTAAGCATCAGTGGAACTTATTGTTTCCATTCCGCTTGATAGTAATTTAATTTACCAACACAACTATCTGGTTGGACTTTCAGGCTTTTCCTTTCCCTCTCCTCGTCCCTTTCTGTTTTGTATTCATCTATTTGCAGTGCATATTAAACTAAATACTTTCCCCCCAGATTATGCGTTACTAATTTAATCACCCGTCAGGCATGTGGCCAATTTCATTTAGAAAGGCAAAATTCTCTCACCTGTAATTTAAAGGAGCCACACTCCTGAGCGCATTTGTAGCTGAAGGGACTTATAGTAGCCATTGGTGGCTGGTGCTCAAAATTTTTGGGGGGTGCAAACAAACTGAACAAAAAAAAAAACATCAATTGAAGCCACTGTGCCCATCAAACGCAACCACAGTACCCATAAATTGGTGCTACCGTGCCCATCAATTGCTGCCAGTGTGCTCATCAATTGCCACTACTGTGCCCATCAATTTCTGACACTGTGCCCATCAATTGCTGCCAGTGTGCCCATCAATTGCTGCCAGTGTGCTCATCAATTGCCGCTACTGTGCCCATCAATTTCTGACACTGTGCCCCATTAATTGCTGCCAGTGTGCTCATCAATTGCCGCTACTGTGCCCATCAATTTCTGACACTGTGCCCATAAATTGCTGCCAGTGTGCCCATCAATTGCTGCCAGTGTCCCCATCAATTTCTGACACTGTGCCCATCAATTGCTGCCAGTGTGCTCATCAATTGCCGCTACTGTGCCCATCAATTTTTGACACTGTGCCCCATTAATTGCTGCCAGTGTGCTCATCAATTGCCGCTACTGTGCCCATCAATTTCTGACACTGTGCCCATAAATTGCTGCCAGTGTGCCCATCAATTGCTGCCAGTGTCCCCATCACTTGCTGCCAGTGTGCTCATCAATTGCCACTACTGTGCCCATCAAATGCTGCCAGTGTGCATCCCCTGCACGCTCCGGCAGTTACTTTTTCTCGGTGAGGCAGCGTTGTCCACTACGCTCCTCGATGTCTTCTCCCGTCGTCTCTTCCCATCCTCTGCTATGATTGGACGCCTGATCCAATCACAGCGCCTGTCGTTTCAGCCAATCAGGTGACAGGTAACAGACCCGAGCACCTGATTGGCTGAGTGGCGGTTCAGTGTTAGGAAAGCGAATATTAATTTTCTTTCCTAACACAAAGCTAAGTGAACTGCGAGCAACTAGCATGGCGCCCACTGTTCACCTTTTTGGACGCCTATTAGAGCCTATGGGCCAGATTCACAAAGACTTACGACGGCGTATCTCCTGATACGCCGTTGTAAGTCCGAATGTGAGGCGTCGCATCTCTGCGCCTGATTCATAGAATCAGATACGCCTCACTGTTGCCAAGATACGAGCGGCGTAAGTCTCCTACACCGTCGTATCTTGGGTGCATATTTACGCTGGCCGCTAGGGGCGCTTCCGTATATTTCCGCGTTGAATATGTAAATTAGGTAGAAACGCCGATTCACGAACGTACTTGCGCCCGCTACGCCGTTTACGTTAGGCTTACGCCCGGCATAAAGTTACCCCTGCTATTATGAGGCGCAGCCAATGCAAAGTATGGACGTCTGCAAGCGTATCTTTTTACGTCGTTTACGTAAGTCGTACGTGAATGGGGATGGGCGTAGGTTACGTTTACCTCGACTAAGCATTGAGCCGGCGTAAATTACGGAGTAAATTTGACGCGATACTGAGCATGCGCCGTTCGTTAAGTGCGTAATTTACGTAGGGTCACGATTCATTTCCATAAAACACGCCCACCTCTTCCAAATTTGAATTAGGCGGGCTTACGCCGGCCCATTTACGCTACGCCACCGCAACTTATGGAGCAAGGGGGAGATTCAGGTAGAGATACGACGGTCGTATCTATGCGCCTGATTCATAGAATCAGGTTCCGCATAGATCTTCCTAAGATCCGACAGGTGTAAGTGACTTACACCGTCGGATCTTAGGCTGCAATCTCCCGCTGGCCGCTAGGTGGCGCTTCCATTTGTATACGCGACGAATATGCAAATGAGGAGATCCGCCGATTCAGAAACGAACGCCCGCCCGTCGCTTTTTTTTTACGTCGTTTGCGTTCGGCTTTTTCCGGCGGATAGTTACCCCTGCTATATGCGGCGTATCCTATGTTATGTATGGCCGTCATTCCAGCGCCAAGTTTTGAATTTTTACGTCGTTTGCGTAAGTTGATTCAGAAAACGGCCGGACGCAAGTTACGCTCATCCGCTGATCTATCTGAATCTACCCCCAAATGCTTTGTGAATACTGCACTTGCCCGTCTAAGCTGCGGAGGCGTAGCGTAAATAGGATACGCTACGCCCGCACAAAGATACGCCAGTATACGTGAATCTGGCCCTATTTCTCTAATCGGGGGCTTCCAAAAAATACCTCACCACTGTAATTCAGGTGCCCGGCTCCCGAAAAGGGGCCGGGCACCTGAATAGGGGGTGGCAGCGGCGACGCATCGCCACTGATAGAAGCCAGAGGCATGGGCATGGGTGCTTTGTATTTCACGGTGGAGAAGAGATTACATTAAACATCAGATGGATGATAAATCAGACTGCGTTTTTGGCGTCATCGTTCTCCAGACAAAAATCTTCATTCCCACATACCGTATTTATCGGCGTATATCGCGCACTTTTTTGCCCTGAAAATCAGGGCAAAATCGTGGGTGCGCGATATACGCCGATACCCGCTTTCCCGCGCCGAGTTTTGAATACTGCGCCGACATATACCGAGCGCAGTACACTCGTGTATAGTTGGCCAGTCTCGGCTTCTTCCACGGTCACGTCCTGGACGTACAGGACGTGAGCGCGACAGTTGCCGAGCCTGCCCGAGTGTACTGCGCTCGGTATATGCTGGCGCAGTATTCAAATCTCGGCGAGGGAAACGAGCGGGGAGGACGCGAGGACGCCGGACCCGACGAAGAGGACACCCGAAGCCGCAGACGGACGCCGGATTCGCCAATGGACGCCGCGCAAGACACCAAAACTGTAAGTACAAAAAACTATTTTTTTCCACAGGAATGGGGGCAACTTTAGGGGTGCGCGCTATACGCGGGAGCGCGCTATAACCCGATAAATACGGTACACACAAGAGAGACAATCATATTATTTAGGATTTGGATCCAGCGCGGAGTATGTAGGTCATATGTGAGATTCCTCTGCTTGAAATCATAATAATTAAAAGTTTTTTTCACACACAGAGAAAAAGAATGAAAAACCAAGAAAGTCTGCTTGTTAAAGAGGACTCGTCACTACAGCAACGTCGCATTAATCAAACATCCAAGCAAACATTTTATAAATAGAATTCAATTTAACTGCAGCTCCTTCTGTCTATAACAGCAAACTCTGCTTTTGTGTAAAAAAAAAAAAAAAAATTATATAACATGTCATTACATAATATGGTGTAATTAACCACTTAAGACCCGGACCATTATGCAAGTAAAGGACCTGGCCAGTTTTTGCGATTCGGCACTGCGTCGCTTTAACTGACAATTGCGCGGTCGCGTGACGTGGCTCCCAAACAAAATTGGCGTCCTTTTTTCCCCACAAAAAGAGCTTTCTTTTGGTCGTATTTGATCACCTCTGCGGATTTTATTTTTTGCGCTGTAAACAAAAATAGAGCGACAATTTTCGATTAGATTTTTTTTACTTTTTGCTATAATAAATATCCCCAATGTTTTTTTTGTTTTCCTCAGTTTAGGCTGTTACGTATTCTTCTACCTATTTTTGGTAAAAAAAATCGCAATAAGCGTTTATCGATTGGTTTGCGCGAAATTTATAGCGTTTACAAAATAGGGGATAGTTTTATGGCATTTTTATTAATATATATTTTTTTACTACTAATGGTGGCAATCAGCGATTTTTTTCGTGACTGCGGCATTATGGCGGACACATCGGCAAATTTTTACACATTTTTGGGACCATTGTCATTTTCACAGCAAAAAGTGCTATAACAATGCACTGATTACTGTGAAAATGACAATTGCAGTTTAAGAGTTAAACACTAGGGGGCGCTGATGGGGTTATGTGTGACCTCATCTGTGTTTCTAACTGTAGGGGTGTGTGGCTGTAGGTGTGACGTCATCGATTGTGTGTCCCTATATAAGGGATCACACGATCGATGACGGCGCCACAGTGAAGAACGGGGAAGCTGTGTTTACACACACCTCTCCCCGTTCTTCAGCTCCGGGGACCGATCACGGAACTCCAGCGGCGATCGGGTCCGCGAGTCCCGCGGCCGCGGTCACGGAGCTTCGGACCGGGTCGCGATCTTTTTTTTTCCCGCATGTCGCTCCTGGATCTATGGTGGTGATTTACCCATTTTCCTTCTGCAAATCGAATTTTTAACCACTTCAGCCCCGGAGGATTTGGCTTCCCAATGACGTGGCCATTTTTTGCGATACGGCACTGCGTCGCTTTAGCCACTTAAGGACCCCTTCACGCCGATATACGTCGGCAGAATGGCACGGCTGGGCACATCAACGGACCTGTACGTTGCCCTTTAAGCCCAGCCGTGCCATTCTGCCGAAGTATATCGGCGTGAAGGGGTCCTTAAGTGGCTAAAGCGACACAAGCAACAAAAGTTGGAAGGACATAAGTTACATTTTATACAATTCACACTAAATAACAATTTGTTGCCACCAAATTAGAGACGTAACAATTTCCTTCCAATCTGTTCCTAAGAACTTTCCCCGCCCCCCATCAATCCTCACATTCTGTTTTTGTTTTTCTACATAAAAAAAGGCGATGAGCTGAGAATTACAGGGAAAGACAGCGCCGCTTTCTAGACGGGAGACGGCAGACTGTTTACAAACATCAAACAGGGGGGGCGCTGATGAGATCACTACCTGAAGGACGATACGCCGCGGTCGCAAGGCTGCGTTCGCACAAACCGAGCCGAGATGTTCTGGACTCCGGCAGATGGAGGTTTGTGAAGGACGGAGCAGCTTTGAAGGCAATGCGGAGAAATGTGTTTTTGATGAGAAGAAAAAAAAATACAAAATGTTTTATTCGTGGAATGCGGATTGCGTTTCCGTTTCCACAGTTTAAGGCGCCGGTTATATGAACGGGAAGTGTGATGGAGATATCCGCAAAATATACATCACAAGAGTCAGAGGAGAAAGTTTTAGTACTTTAGCTGCAGATAAATGTATCTGATAAAATCAGTGATGTCATCGCTCTCTAGTGAATGGATAGGCTGCATTCTCAGTGATGTCACTGGTCTCTAGTGATTGGATAGGCTGCATTCTCAGTGATGTCACCGGTCTCTAGTGAGTGGATAGGCTGCATTCTCAGTGATGTCACTGGTCTCTAGTGATTGGATAGGCTGCATTCTCAGTGATGTCACCGGTCTCTAGTGATTGTATAGGCTGCATTCTCAGTGATGTCACCGCTCTCTTGTGATTGGATAGGCTGCAGTATCAGTGATGTCACCGCTCTCTAGTGATTGGATAGGCTGCATTCTTAGTGATGTCACCGCTCTCTAGTGAGTGGATAGGCTGCATTCTCAGTGATGTCATCGCTCTCTAGTGAAGGGATAGGCTGCATTCTCAGTGATGTCACCGGTCTCTAGTGAATGGATAGGCTGCATTCTTAGTGATGTCACCGCTCTCTAGTGAGTGGATAGGCTGCATTCTCAGTGATGTCATCACTCTCTAGTGAAGGGATAGGCTGCATTCTCAGTGATGTCACCGGTCTCTAGTGATTGGATAGGCTGCATTCTCAGTGATGTCACTGCTCTCTAGTGATTGGATAGGCTGCATTCTCAGTGATGTCACCGGTCTCTAATGAATGGATAGGCTGTATTCTCAGTGATGTCACCGCTCTCTAGTAAATAGGCTGCATTCTCAGTGATGTCACCGGTCTCTAGTGAATGGATAGGCTGCATTCTCAGTGATGTCACCGGTCTCTAGTGATTGGATAGGCTGCATTCTCAGTGATGTCACCGCTCTCTAGTGAATGGATAGGCTACATTCTCAGTGATGTCACCGGTCTCTAGTGAATGGATAGTCTGCATTCTCAGTGATGTCACAGCTCTCTAGTGAGTGGATAGGCTGCATTTTCAGTGATGTCACCGCTCTCTAGTGAGTGGATAGGCTGCATTCTCAGTGAACTCTTTGGTTTGGGTGAATGGATGTTGGATGGTATGTCATTCAACACCCATCAGGAAAATCAATAATTCTTTAAATCATATTTTTTTGATTGTAATCAAATTTATTTTAATAAAATGCTTTTGGATCTATTGAAAGATAGTTTTATATTTAAAATACATTAATACTTGAGTTTATACATATTTATACATTTAAAGAGCACCTGTCATTTCAGATCCATCATGGCAGCGCCTGTTAGCGGGCGTCGAATCACCTACTGTCCTCACACAAAAACGAAAGGGTTAAAAATTATGATTTAAATCAAACTTTTTTTTACTAGTGATTTAAATTATGATGTAAAATTGTAATTTAAATCGACTTGATTTAACCACTTAAGGACCCCTTCACGCCGATATACGTCGGCAGAATGGCACAGGTGGGCACAAGCACGTACTTGTATCTCCTCTTAAAGAGCCCAGCCGTGGTGTCGCGAGCGTGCCGCCGGCCGGTCCAAAGCTCCGTGACCGCTCCTGCGGGATCGGCTGGGACCCCGATCACCGCCGGTGTCCCGCGATCGGTCACAGGAGCTGAAGAACGGGGAGAGGCTAGTGTAAACACACCTTCCCCGTTCTTCATTGTGGCGCTGTCATTGATCGTGTGTTCCCTGATATAGGGAAAGACTATCACTGACGTCACACGTCCAGCCCCCCTACAGTTAGAAACACATATGAGGTCACACTTAACCCCTTCAGCGCCCCTTAGTGATTAACTCCTAAACTGCAATTGTCATTTTCACAGTAATCAGTGCATTTTTATAGCACTTTTCACCGTGAAAATGACAATGGTCCCAAAAATGTGTCAAAATTGTCCGGAGTGTCTGCCATAATGTCGCAGTCACGAAAAAAAAATCGCCATTAGTAGTAAAAAAAAAAAAATCTTTATAAAAATGCCATAAAACTATCCCCTATTTTGTAAACGCTATATATTTTGCGCAAACCAATCGATAAACGCTTATTGCAATTTTTTTTACCAAAAATAGGTAGAAGAATACGTATCGGCCTAAACTGAGGAAAAAAATATGTTTTTTTTATATATTTTTGGGGGATAATTATTATAGCAAAAAGTAAAAAATATTGCATTTTTTTCAAAATTGTCGCTCTATTTTTGTTTATAGCGCAAAAAATAAAAACCGCAGAGGTGATCAAATACCACCAAAAGAAAGCTCTATTTGTGGGGAAAAAAGGATGCCAATTTTGTTTGGGAGCCACGTCGCACGACCGCGCAATTGTCCGTTAAAGCAACGCAGTGCCAAATCGCAAAAAAGGGCAAGGTCCTTAACCTGCATAATGGTCCGAGTCTTAAGTGGTTAAATCAAATACACCCTGGCATCCATACACAAGAGATTTTTGATCCAACGTGCCCCTTCGGTCATCTCCCTATATCGCAGTAAAACGCGCGTCTTGTCGACGTGCGGCGCTATGCTACAGGTCGATGTGATTTTCTATGTAAATAACAGACAGAAGAGTCATTACATCAATAAGCGTATTTCACGGAAGACTTTTGTGTAATGAGCTGTGGATAGAACAGGTAGAGTTCACGCCGCGCGCTCCGCTAACAATGTCGCTGAAAATGATTTCTACTCGTGTAAATACAAAGCCGCCATTGTACACATTCCGACTCGTCACCCGGGAATGTGACGGGGCTACAAGTGCAGCCATTGGAAAGACGTGTTAAATGGGCCGTAGGTAATCCAGGCTTCATTATCATTCATTGCCCAAGAACACACATTATTACCTTTTTAGATCAAATAGAAGATTTCAAATGGAAATCATTACGTATTCTGTTCATTGTGAGTTCTTTTTCTCGTTTTGCATTCCCGCTGTACATTACCCAATGGCTGGAGAGTATCGAAAAACCAAAATACAATATATTGCAGTCTTCAGACATGGTGGCTGCATTACTTTTCTTTATTCAAGCTTTTTTCTTAATCTGGTGATCCTGCCAGTACCACACTTTCTGGAGGCTGGTAGGATTTTTTGTTGGGGGGGTGGCAAACCCTCCTCCCCCCAGCGGCACGGTACTCAAACACCCCCCCCCCCCCTCTGTGCCGGTCAGTCCGCCACTTAACTGGATAGATAGATCTAGATAGATGTGGGGTGTCATCCAGTGCGGCGGGGTGCGGGCAGCAGCTCCAGGCTAGCGGGTGGGGATTCTGGGCAGCAGCTCCAGGCTAGCGCGTGCGGGGTACAGCCAGCGGCTCCAGGCTAGCAGATGCGGGGCCCCAAGAGGCGGCTCCAGGCTAGCGGGTGCGGGATCCAGGCAGCAGCTCCAGTCTACCAGGTGCGGGTCCGGGCAGTGGCTCCAGGCTAACGGGTGCGGGATCTGGGCAGTGGCTCCAGGCTAGTGGGTGCGGTGTCTGGGCAGCGGCTCCAGGCTAGCGGGTGCAGGTTCCGGGCAGCAGCTTCAGGCTAACGGGTGTGGGTTCTGGGCAGTGGCTCCAGGCTAACGGGTGCGGGTCCAGGCAGCGGTTCCAGGCTAGTGGGTGCAGATTCCGGGCAGCAGTTCCAGGTTAGCGGGTGTGGGGTGCAGGCAGCGGCTCCAGCCTAGCGGGTGTGGGTTCTGGGCAGCGGCTCCAGGCTAACGGGTGCGGGTTCCGGGCATCGGCTCCAGGCAAACGGGTGCGGGTTTCGGGCATCGGCTCCAGGCAAATGGGTGCGGGTTCCTGGCAGCGGCTCCAGGCTAGCATGTGCGGGGTCCGGGCAGCGGTTCCAGGCTAGCAGGTACGGTGCAGCGACTCCAGGCTAGCGGGTTCGGGGCAGTGGCTCCAGGCTAGCGGGTGTGGGGTCCGGGCAGCAGCTCCAGGCTAGCGAGTGGGGAGGTCCAGGCAGCAGCTCCAGGTTAGCGGGTGTGGGGTCCAGGCAGCGGCTCCAGCCTAGCGGGTGTGGGTTCTGGGCAGCGGCTCCAGGCTAGCATGTGCGTGGTCCGGGCAGCGGCTCCAGGCTAGCAGGTGCGGGGCCTGGGCAGCGGCTCCAGGCTAGTGGGTGCGGTTCTGGGCAGCGGCTCAAGGCTAGCAGGTACGGTGCAGCGACTCCAGGCTAGCGGGTTCGGGGCAGTGGCTCCAGGCTAGCGGGTGCGGATCTCATCATGCTTTTCAAAAATGAATATTTAGTGTTGTAACACTGATTCTCAATCCAGCCAATCAGAAGCAGGTTTGAGACCCGTTTTCCGACTGGCCGAAAAGAGAAGACTCCTGATTGACCGCCGAGGAGGAGGGAGGAAGCAGAAGAAGCCGCCGATCCCCATGGAGAGCAGGGGAAGGGAGAGCCGCTGCTGTCGCCACTGAGGAGCAAGGGAAGCCGCCGGTGAAGCATAGATGGCGACCCACCTGCCCGCCGACTGACCGACCGACGGATGGGTGGCGTTATTTTTTCCTGCCCAAAAAAAATTACCAGCGGCTGCCACTGGGTTGGGAGGAGCTGCCATCAGAAGTTGTTTTTACCTTTATGCTGAGGATGCATTAAGGTAAAAACCTTCAGCCTTTAGAGCCACTTTAATTCCTGGAGGTTGCTTTAAAGCGAATATTTCACCTCAGTGGCAAGGTCCACTTTTTTTTAAAGGTGCCACCCCTCCCCCTCCTTATGCCGCGTACACACGATCGTTTTTCGGGTTCTAAAAAATGATAGTTTCTTTTAATGTCCTTAAAAATGATCGTGTGTGGGCTTCAGAGCATTTTTCGGGTTCTAAAAAATGGGCAAATATTTTTTTCGAACACGCTCTATTTTTTCACGACGTTTTTAACGTTGTCGTTTTTTAAATTGGAAAAAATGATCGTGTGTGGGCTTTAACGACGTGAAAAACCAGCGCATGCTCAGAAGCAAGTTATGAGACGGGAGCGCTCGTTCTGGTAAAACTATCGTTCGTAATGGAGTAAGCACATTCATCACGCTGTAACAGACAGAAAAGCGCAAATCGTCTTTCTTTTTTTTTTGGAAAATTATTTTTATTCAATTTTTGCAACACAGATACAATACTAGGCCGCAACATGCGACCGACAATTACCGGTCAGAACACAGAAACCGGCTGGGAAGAAAAGAAAAGAAAAGAAAAAAAAAAAAAAAGGGGGGGACAGCACTGGTACACATTAAATGTTTACAAACCTAATCAAAATCAGTGAAATCAGATTGAATCAAATCATAAGTATATCGTAACGCGTGACCCCCCCCCCCCCCCATGACAAGTACAACCTTTTGCGCAATCTTGATCTCTATGCTGATAGAGTATAACATGCAAATCTCTGCCCAGGAAAGAAAAAAGATGGGATACATTCCCTTACAGAATACACCGTTGCTCCAAAATAAATAGGTCCACACTCCACCCCCACCTGACACTATCACACATACACTCCATGACTGTACTGAACCCGGCCTAATCCGACACTGTATCCACCGAGGCCAACCAACCTCCCCACACCTTATCAAATTTTGTCAGGGCCCCCCTGCTCAGGTAAGTAGCCTTGTAAAATGGAATGACCTTGTTGACCAGTACCTTCCAGGACTCCACCGTTGGGGCCGAGGAGCTCTTCCAAGAAAGGATGATCCGCTTTTTAGCATAAAAAAAAAGAAGAATAAGTAGTGTCCTAATCGCCCTGGTCGTAGCCAGGGGCTCCACCAGATGCAGTAGACACACCTCCACAGTGATGGGAATTGAAATAGAAGTGACCGACCGTATACAGTCCACCACACCTTGCCAGTATAGTTGAACCCGGGGACAGTCCCAGAAGACATGCATAAAGTCTGCAGAGGGCATAGAACACTGCCAGCATACTGATCTCTGATTTCCAAATATTTTAGCTAGTCTAGCTGGGGTCAGGTAAATCCTGTGCAAAAATTTGTAATGAATTAGTCTATCCCTGGTAGAAACCAGGGCCTGAAAAGCTGCCCCCCAAACATCATCCCAGTCATCTCTGTCCAGTCCCGAAGTCACTGTCTCCCAGGCCCGTCTACATGGCGCTAGCAGTTTAGTAGTTTCCGGAAAAAGGTCCCTATATAGGACAGAAACCGCTTTGGACAGCGATTCACCACGAGCCAATAATTCCAAATCACTAAGTTTAAGGACAAGGGGACCCCCTCTGAATTGGGCCTGAAATGTATGTCTTAGTTGCAGGTACCTGAAGAAATGTGTGTTTGGTAGACCATAACAAGTTTTTAGGTCGTCAAACGGCATAAGAGTGCCATTGACCACTATATGGCGCAGGAGCTTGACTCCAAAGGCAGTCCACACCACTGGGTCTGGATAGTCAAGAAAGTGTGACAGCTTGGGATTCCTCCACAAGGGGGTCTCAGGAGAGAAAGTGACACTATCCTGGGGTCTCAGCTCCTGGGCCACAGCCCAAGCTCTGAGTACCGACCGCATAGAGGACGTCAAGGGGTAGGGGGCCCTCGGCCCTCTATAGACCAGAAGCGAAAGCGCCTCATAGGAGCCCACACAAGCAGCCTCCAAAGAGACCGCAGCGTCGTCCGGGGCGGTGATCAACCAACGGTTAGCCACCGCCAGCTGGCCGGCTAAAAAGTATTTGTGGAAATTGGGTACCGCCAGTCCTCCCTCCCCCCATGGTTGTTGAAGAATAGCCAGTTTGAGGCGAGGGAGCTTCCCTTGCCACAGGAAGGAGGAGATCATACTGTCTATGGACCTGAAAATTGACCTTGGTATCCACACCGGAGAGTTCCTGAGAGTGTAAAGCAGGAGGGGAAGAATCTTCATTTTAATCAGACTAACTTTCCCAATGAGGGACAGGGGAAGATTTTTCCAGGAGTGGAGTTTTTTAGATACAGTAGCCAGCAGTGGAGACACATTTAGGCTAATGAAATCCGTCACAGAATTTGTGATATGTAGCCCCAGGTATCTAATCTGAGTCACCCACTGTAAGGGATTGGAAGGGTCAACCCGCCCGGGCATCCCATGGGAGCGTAGCGGAAGGATCTTTGACTTAGTCCAATTGACCTTGAGACCGGAGACCTCAGTGAACCTACCCATCAATGCGAGTGCAGCATGTAGAGAAGGGCCCGTATCCCCAAGAAATAGAACCAGGTCATCAGCATAGAGGGCCACAGTCTCAGTTAGGGTGCCCACCCTAATCCCCTGAATCTGCGACGAAGAGCGCAATGCAATCGCCAGGGGTTCCATAACCAGAGAAAACAAACCCGGGGACAAGGGGCATCCCTGCCTGGTGCCCCTGGATACTGGAAAAGTGTCAGACACCCCACCGTTCAGGCGGATTGCCGCTACTGGGCGGTCATAGAGCATTTTTATCCATTGGAGGAACACAGGGCCGAAACCCATGCGTTCTAGCACCTGGACCATGTATCCCCAATCAATGGAGTCAAACGCCTTTTCCAGGTCAAAAAACACCAGGGCCCCCCCATGAGACAGCTCACCATCAATTTGCGTATGCGCGTACACCCTGCGGATATTAATGTCGGTAGCTTTTTTGGGCATAAACCCCGTCTGGTCAGGTGATATCAAGTGGTCCAGGCATTGCATTAATCGATTGGCCACCATTTTGGTAAGGATTTTAAGATCCATGTTCAACAGTGCAATGGGCCTGTAAGAGGAACAGTGCAGTGGGTCCTTTTCTGGCTTGGGGAGCAGAACCACATGTGCCTCATACCACGTAGGGGGCAAGCTCCCAATCTCAAGACATTCTGTATACAGGTTTAAAAGCTTGTGGGACAGCACCTCTGAATAGGTCTTATACCATTCAGCCGGAAACCCGTCAGGTCCCGGCGCCTTACCATTCGGGAAGGAGGCAATTGCCACGGCCAGCTCCTTGGAGGTAAAAGGGGCCTCCAAGTCTGCCGCCGCCTCCCCGGGCAGCTCCGGGACCTGAAAGGAGTCCAGCAAATCCGTCAGCACCTGACTGTCATATTGCGGGATAGCCGCATAGAGATCAGAATAGTAGGATACAAAAGCCTGCATGATACCCTCTCTATCCCTCACTAAGGCACCCCCTGCCGAATAAACGCAAGGAATGGCCGCATGGGGTCAAGCATCCGCCGCCAAGTAGGCTAACAATTTCCCATTCTTATCTCCCTTCTCAAATAGCTCCTCCGCCCTGCACTTAAATGTACATTGCGTGAGAGTCTGAAAATGGACCAAGAATGCCCTCCTTGCCATCTGCAACTCCACAAGCGTCGATTGAGAGGGCGCCTCCGCATGTTTCTTCGAGCACTGCAATTCATGAGCCTGGAGTGCCTCCGACTCAGAGTTTTTCTCAATTCTAGCGGCTTTAATGGCCGCTATGTATGCCCCCCTGGCGGATGCCTTAAACGCATCCCATACCATGTGACCATTCGCGGAGCCCTCATTCACATTCCAATATTCTGAGACATGTGCGGAGATCAATGGCTCCACAGATAACTCATCCACCCACCCCGGGTGCAATCTCCAGACCCTCCGAACTCCATCCCCCGGGCGGCTCAGCGTCACCTGCAGGGGAGTGTGGTCCGAGAGTCCACCAGCCAGATAACTGGCCTCTGCCACCTGAGGCAGCAAGGCCGAGTTCGCGAAGGCCAGATCAATACGGGAGGAGGAGGAGCTGACGTGGGAAAGATAGGAGTAACCTCTCTCACCAGGATGTTTCCACCGCCAAACCTCCTCCAAGGCCGCCGTGTCCGCCCACTGCCGGAGGTCAAGATTCCGCACCCGATTCGGGCTGGAGGCGTCCAGTGTATAATCAAGAATGTTGTTTAAATCCCCGGCCACCAGCACTTTTATCGGGCCGAATGCAGCTATTTTCTCCAATACTTGGTATAGTACCTCTTTGCTAAAGGGGGGGGGGGACATAGACATTCGCTATAGCCCATAGTTGAGAATCAACATTTAGAACCACAATTGCATATTTCCCATAGGGGTCAGTTACTACATGTTCAATAACACATTGAAATTTCTTGTGTAGCAAGATAGCCACTCCCCTGGCATATGAGGAATAAGTGGAGTGTATCGCCCTCTGTATCCAGCTCCTGTTCAGTGATAGGGTTTTACTGCCCATTAAGTGGGTCTCTTGTAAGAGAATGACATGGGGGTTCAGGGATTTAAGATACTGAAGGACTAGGGAACGCTTATACTTAGAATTTAGACCGCGGACATTCCACGAGACAACTTTAATGTCATTCATTAATGCGGGCAGGGTACAATAGAGAGACAGGAGAAGCCTGTAAGATAGGACGACTAGGAGGGAGGAGACCGGACACAGAGAGCCACACTACAACACCATACAGCATCCCATGAGCAAATCCCACACTGGGCAGAAAATAGTCCTCTTCACTTGCGTACAGGAAGCAGAGATCACATGTATTGAGAGGGGGGGAACCAGATGTTGCTGTCCCGAGCAAAAAGAAAAAAAAGGCAAAAAAACAAACCAAAAAATGTGAAAAAAATAGAAAAAAAAGACAAAAAAAATGACAACCAAAAAATCCCAACTCCCTGTTTGCTCCAGGCGAACCAAACTAAAAAACGGAAACACCGCTGGAGAAACTTCAGACCCAAAAACATGTTGAACAGAAGTGGAATATCTGTAGAGTTCATCCACTCGAAAGGAGGGGGGAAAGGGAGTCCAGAGAGACACACAAAAACCCCAACCTGAATAGTTCAGTACCTGGTGCTCCTGTCAAGAACGGATAACTGCTCTTGTAGTCCTCTGCAGCATGCCTGCTTTCACAAGAGCCAACATCAGGAGGTAGCAGGAATGAAGGAGAGAATCGCAGCAACAACATCTTAGGTAGGTGAGTATCTCCCATCTTCAGGCCACCGGCATCACCACCATGGAGCCCTGGATCGGAGCAGAACACTAGGCCAGCGAATCCAGCCAGTCCACTGCCTCCGATGGGGAATCAAAAAACTTTGCAGACCCACGATGAATCACTTTCAGACGGCTAGGATAGAGCATACTGTACACCAAGCCCTTTTCCCTCAATCGGCGACGGATGTCCGTGAAGGAGCGCCTCTTCTTCTGCAGATCCTGAGAGAAATCGGGATAGAGATGAATCACAGCATTATCATGCTTCAGCTCTGGGTGTTTACGAGCCTCAGCCAGGATCATATCCCTGTCTCTGAAATTCAGCAGGCGGACAAGGAAGGCCCGAGGCCATGCACCCGCAGGCCTCCTCCCCGCGGGCACCCTGTGGGCACGTTCCACCACATAGACAGGGGACAGATTCTGCAGGCCCAGGAGCTCCTTAAAAAAGGCTTCCGCAAACAGCACCGGGTTGGCCCCTTCAGCCCCCTCAGGGGGCCCGACTACCCGCACATTATTGCGACGAAGGCGATTTTCAGCATCTTCAGAACGGGCCATAAGGACCTTAACCTGTCGCTGCAACTCCCCCACATCATGCGTATTAGATGCCACCGCGTCCTCCACCGCAGATATGCGGTGTTCAGCTTCAGACAGGCGGCCCCGGAACTTGTCCATATCCTGTCTAATGAGCCCGCACTCTATAGCCAGAGTGTCAATCTTCCCCTCCACCGAGGACTTACTGTCAGCGATGGCCGCCAGGATCGCGGCGGTGGACTGGCTCCCCAGCAGCCCCGGCGGCTCCTTCATCTCCACCGACGAGTCCTCCAGGTCCAGAGCCCCCAAGTCTGCCATCCAGGATTCTGTCTGCACCGCCACCGAGGCCGGGGAAGATGACAGGGAAGGCAAGATGGCCGCCGCACGTGTGGCCGGCGGCTGGATCCGGGCTGAGTAGCTGTCTGCCTTCCTAGCTGAACCTCGCTTCCCAGGCATCGGGAGGACCAGGGCAGCCCCCCGGACAGGAGGAAGGTGTTTGCTGAGCAGGATGGCTCTGTTAGTCGAGGATTCCTTCGGATGGAGAGCACGGATGGCAGGAGCACAGGCTGAACGCGTCCGTCTCTCTCTACATCCCGGCCACGCGCAAATCGTCTTTTACTAACACGGAATCAGCTAAAGCAGCCCCAAGGGTGGCGCCATTCGCATGGAACTTCCCCTTTATAGTGCTGACGTACCACTGCACAAAGCAAGGTCCATAAAGACCTGGATGAGCGAGTATAGGGTGGAGGAACTTGACTGGCCTTTACAGAGTCCTGACCTCAGCCCGATAGAACACTTTTGGGATGAATAAAAGCAGAGACTGCGAGCCAGGCCTTCTCATCCAACATCAGTGCCTGACCTCACAAATACTCTCCTGGAAGAATGGTCAAACATTCCCATAGACACCCTCCTAAACCTTGTGGATGGCCTTCCGAGAAGAGTTGAAGCTGTTATAGCTGCAAAGAGTGGGCCAACTCAATATTGAACCCTATGGACTCAAGCCCCGTACACACGCTCGGTTTTCTCGGTAAGAACCAGCAAGAGTACTGCTGGCAGAGCTTTCTTGCCGAGTAAACCGAGCGTGTGTACGAGGCTTTCAGGTTTCCCATCAAGAAAACTGCCCAAAATCTCAACGAGAAAAATGGAGAACCTGCTCTCTATTTTTCTCGTCGGGATTCTCTGCAGTGTTTTCCTGCCGAAAAACCAGAGAGTGTGTATATTTACCTGCCTCCGTGGAAACCTGCGCATGCTGGAAATGACTTTGACGTATGCGCGGTAGCTTCCTAGGCATGTAGGCTGTAGCAAGATGGCGGCGACGGCATCGAAAGTGACAAGAGCATGCTCGTCGTAGTCGGTGACGTCACCGCGTTTGCTCCATGGACGCGTTTGCTGAATGGAGTGTCTGTACACTCGGGCCGGCAAAAGGTTCTTGCCAAGAATCTCGTCAGGAAAAAAAAAGTTTTTTTCCTGACGAGATTCTGGGCCGAGTGTACAGGGCTTAAGACTGGGATGCCATTAAAGTTCATGTGCGTGTAAAGTAGGGTTGTCCCGATACCGATACTAGTATCGGTATCGGGACCGATGCTGAGTATTTGCACAAGTACTTGTACTCGCGCAAATGCTCCCGATGCTTCTGCTATACTTTTTTTTTAGGTGACGAGCGTGCTGAGAGTGGGCGGAGAGCGGGGGCAGAGAGGGTGCGGAGAGCGGGGGGTAAAGAGAGGGCGGAGAGCGGGGTCTGAGAAGGGGTGGAGAGCTAGCTGAGATTGTGCTAACTGCTAAGAGGGGCGGAGAGCGGGCTGAGAGGGGTGGAGAATGGGCGGAGAGCAGGGGCAGAGAGGGTGCGGAGAGCAGGGGGGCAAAGAGGGGGCGGAAAGCAGGGTCTGAGAAGGGGCGGAGAGCTAGCTGAGATCGTGCTAACTGCTAAGAAGGGCGGAGAGGGGGCTGAGAGGGGTGGGGAATGGGCGGAGAGTGGCCGGAGAGCATGCTGAGAGTGGGCGGAGAGTGGGCGGTGAGCGGGCGGAGAGTGGGGGCAGAGAGGGTGTGGGGCAAAGAGGGGGCGGAGAGCGGGGTCTGAGAAGGGGCAGAGAGCTAGCTGAGATCGTGCTAACTGCTAAGAAGGGCGGAGAGCGGTCTGAGAGGGGTGGAGAAAGGACGGAGAGTGGCCGGAGAGCATGCTGAGAGTGTGCTAAGAGTGGGCGGAGAGTGGGCAGTGAGCGGGGGCAGAGAGGGTACGGAGAGTGTGGGGCAAAGAGGGGGTGGAGAGCGGGGTCTAAGAAAAGGCGGAGAGCTAGCTGATATCGTGCTAACTGCTAAGAGGGGCGGAGAGCGGGCTGAGAGGGGTGGAGAATGGGCGGAGAGTGGGCGGAGAGCGTGTTGAGAGTGTGCTAAGAGTGGGCGGAGAGCGGGCGCAGAGAGGGTGCAGAGAGCGGGGGGCAAGGAGAGGGCGGAGAGCGGGATCTGAGAAGGGGCGGAGAGCTAGCTGAGAACGTGCTAACTGCTAAGAGGGGCGGAGAGCGGGCTGAGAGGGGTGGAGAATGGGCGGAGAGTGGGCAGAGAGCGTGCTAAGAGTGGGCGGAGAGCGGGCGGAGAGCGGGGGCAGAGAGGGTGCGGAGAGTGGGGGGCAAAGAGGGGGCGGAAAGCGGGGGCGGAAAGTGGGGTCTGAGAAGGGGCGGAGAGCTAGCTGAGATCGTGCTAACTGCTAAGAAGGGAGGAAAGCGGGCTGAGAGGGATGGAGAATGGGCGGAGAGTGGACGGAGAGCGTGCTGAGAGTGTGCTAAGAGTGGGCGGAGTGTGGGCGGTGAGCGGGCCGAGAGCGGGAGCAGAGAGGGTGCGGAGAGTGTAGGGCAAAGAGGGGGCGGAGAGCGGGGTCTGAGAAGGGGCGGAGAGCTAGCTGAGATCGTGCTAACTGCTAAGAAGGGCGAAGAGCGGGCTGTGAGGGGTGGAGAATGGGCAGAGAGTGGGCGGAGAGCTGCTGAGAGTGGGCGGAGAGTGGGCGTAGAGCGGGGGCAGAGAGGGTGCAGAGAGCGGGGGGCAAAGAGGGGGCGGAGAGCGGGGTCTGAGAAGGGGCGGAGAGCTAGCTGAGATTGTGCTAACTGCTAAAAAGGGCGGAGAGCGGGCTGAGAGGGGTGGAGAATGGGCGGAGAGCGTGCTGAGAGGGTGCTAAGAGTGGGCAGAGAGCGGACGGAGAGCAGGACGAGCAGGACGGACATCATAGCAGCCCTCGGCAAGTAAAATAGATTGTGTGAACAACGCTGGATGGATACTGTCACTAGTACACAGTTGTACACAGTACACACTATCACAGTTGCATAAGTGCCAGCCACCTGTCAGTGCCTATAAGTGCCGCCTATCAGTGCCATCTAACAGTGCCAGACACCTATCAGTGTCCATAACTGCCGCCTATCAGTGCCAGACACCTGTCAGTGTCATCAGTGCCCATAACTGCCACCTATCAGTGCCACCTGTCAGTGCCAGTGCTCATAGGTGCCACCTATCAGTGCCCATCAGTCAGTGCCATCTATCAGTCCCCATCAGTCGGTGCCACCTATCAGTGCCCATCAGTCGAACTGACACTTGGCATTAAAAAAAGTATCGGTATTCGGTATCGGCGAGTACATGAAAAAAAGTATCGGTATTTGTACTCGGTCCTAAAAAAGTGGTATCAGGACAACCCTAGTGTAAAGGCAGGCGTCCCAATACTTTTGACAATACCGTGTATTTCGGGTTGCAGCAAGGCAGTGTCACCTGGCAGAACACGTTGCCGCGTTCCTCATCTCGGTATAAATGATGGCGGAACACAACGCGATCGTTACATATTCATTCCTTTCAGTAGGACACGTGTCACAATGTAACAACCCTGCGATCTCCGTGTCTCCAAGGCTCAGCGATACAATAACCTCATTTACCGGATCCCACTTTGCACGTCCCCTGTATGCGCTCTGATTGGGGGACGCGGTAATACGATTACGGAGCGCCTGGCGACACACCTTACATCGCATTCCTCACCCCGCCAGGAATTCTTCCCATGTAACACGCTGGAAAGATAATTGAAATGGGAGAATAATTACTCTCATTTGTGCCGCGGTGAAAAGGAAGGCGTACGATCGCTGTAATGACACCGCCGCGTTTCCGTGTAGCTGGGGGGGGGGGGGGGGGGCGAAAGATTGGATGCATTACCGCAGAATTGATATTGATTCCAATAAGTGCGACTCGTCTCCCTCCGCGATGAAATAAAGGTGAAATCTCCGGGCGCCAATCCTGATATGATTACTTCTGTTAGTATAAAACTCCGCCGCTACGAAAACGAGCGCCGGGCCCCTCGCCGCTCATATAATCAGAAATTCCCGGGGAAGATGGACGTTTTAAGGGCCACACATGAATCTCCGATAATGAAACTTCTTCGCTCTATAATCCAGGATCGCCAGCCGCTCCCGTTCTCCGAGATCAGAGCCGTTCACACCGGCTCAAAGGATTCTGGGTGAAAAGAGCGCTGTGTCGCCATGAGCGAAGTTAGTTAGACATGCGAAGGTCGAAAAAGTTTTGTTTCCATTCGTTATTTACATCAATTAGTTTTCAGAATTTGTTTTGTTTCTTCGTTTTCGAATTAATTAAAATTTTAAGAGCCGGTTCACACTGGGGCGCCCGACGAGTCGCGTCCCATTCTATGCAATAAAACCGTTCTAATAGGTTGCGTCGCTCCGACTTAGAAAAAGTTTCTTGTACGACATTGGGGGCGGCTCGGGGCGATTTGCATTGACGTAATTTTGCTAATCGCCTCTGAAGTCGTCTTCAGGACTGCTGCCTCATCAGTACCTCCTCATCTGTGCCTCCTCATCAGTGCCCACCAGTGCCGCCTCATCAGTGCTGTCTTATCAGTGCCTCCTCATCAGTGCCCATCAGTGCCTCCTCATCAGTGCCCACCAGTGCCGCCTCATCAGTGCCTCCTCATCAGTGCCCACCAGTGCCGCCTCATCAGTGCTGTCTTATCAGTGCCTCCTCATCAGTGCCCATCAGTGCCTCCTCATCAGTGCTGTCTTATCAGTGCCTCCTCATCAGTGCCCACCAGTGCCGCCTCATCAGTGCTGTCTTATCAGTGCCTCCTCATCAGTGCCCACCAGTGCCGCCTCATCAGTGCCTCCTCATCAGTGCTGTCTTATCAGTGCCTCCTCATCAGTGCCCACCAGTGCCGCCTCATCAGTGCCTCCTCATCAGTGCCCACCAGTGCTGCCTCATCAGTGCCCACCAGTGCCGTCTCATCAGTGCCTCCTTATCAGTGCCCACCAGTGCTGCCTCATCAGTGCCTCCTCATCAGTGCCCACCAGTGCTGCCTCATCAGTGCCTCCTCATCAGTGCCCACCAGTGCTGCCTCATCAGTGCCTCCTCATCAGTGCCCACCAGTGCCGCCTCATCAGTGCCAACCAGTGCCTCCTCATCAGTGCCCATCAGTGCCTCCTCATCAGTGCCCATCAGTGCTCATCAGTGCCTCCTCATCAGTGTCCACCAGTGCTGCCTCATCAGTGCCTCCTCATCAGTGCCCACCAGTGCTGCCTCATCAGTGCCTCCTCATCAGTGCCCACCAGTGCTGCCTCATCAGTGCCTCCTCATCAGTGCCCACCAGTGCCGCCTCATCAGTGCCAACCAGTGCCTCCTCATCAGTGCCCATCAGTGCTGCCTCATCAGTGCCCATCAGTGCCTCCTCATCAGTGCCCACCAGTACCGCCTCATCAGTGCCCATCAGTGCCTCCTCATCAGTGCCTTCTCATCAGTGCCCATCAGTGCCTCCTCATCAGTGCCTCCTCATCAGTGCCGTCTCATCAGTGCCTACCAGTACCACCTCATCAGTGCCTCCTCATCAGTGCCCACCAGTATTGCCTCATCAGTGCCTCCTCATCAGTGCCCACCAGTGCCCATCAGTGCCTCCTCCTAATTTTTTCCTAAATTTTCTGTCATTTTTTGTTTCATTAGCAAAAAAATAAAAACCCCATCATGTGATGAAATGTCACCAAAAGAAATCTCTATTTGTGTTAAAATTGGCCTGGGCAGGAAGGGGGTGAAAGTGCCCGGCGGGCAAGTGGTTAAAAAAAATACATTTGATATTATATTTTTTTATATCATCTTTTATTTTCAGTTGCATTATAATATTACACAAAATCAAGAAAAAATAAAATAAAGAAACGTTTATTATTAATGAATTAACAATGACAGAGCCGCGCTCACCGCCGGCGTCCTTTCTACCCGCTTAGAGTTGAGCTCACAAAAGTTTTCCAAAAGCAAAAGAAATCTTTATTTTCCGCCACGTTGACAGTTATTTTCCCAAATCCTAGTGGACCCAACTAACAATAACTGTCACTTTTTTTATTTATTTATTTTTAAATAATAAAATCAATTTCCTGAGTTTTACCTTTGTGAATTGAGCCTTTTATCATTTTTTTCGAACTTTTTATAATCGTTACAATTTTTATCATTTTTTTTCCAAAGAGGACCTTTCTTCAGAACGACTTCCAATTAATGTTACTTATTTAACCACTTAAGACCCGGACCTTTAGGCAGCTAAAGGACCGGGCCAGTTTTTGCGATTCGGCACTGCGTCGCTTTAACTGACAACTGCGCAGTCGGGCGACGTGGCTCCCAAACAAAATTGGCGTCCATTTTTTCCCCCACAAATAGAGCTTTCTTTTGGTGGTATTTGATCACCTCTGCGGTTTTTATTTTTTGCGCTATAAACAAAAATAGAGCGACAATTTTGAAAAAAATTCAATATTTTTTACTTTTTTCTATAATAAATATCCCCCAAAAATATATAAAAAAACTTTTTTTTTCCTCAGTTTAGGCCGATACGTATTCTTCTACATATTTTTGGTAAAAAAAAATCGCAATAAACGTTTATCCATTGGTTTGCGCAAAATTTATAGCGTTTACAAAATAGGAGATAGTTTTATTGCATTTTTATAAATTATTTTTTTTTTTTACTACTAATGGCGGCGATCAGCGATTTTTTTCGTGACTGCGACATTACGGCGGACACATCAGACAATTTTGACACATTTTCGGGACCATTGTCATTTTCACTGCAAAAAATGCATTAAAAATGCACTGATTACTGTGAAAATTACAATTGCAGTTTGGGAGTTAACCACAGGGGGCGCTGTAGGGGTTATGTGTGACCTCATTTGTGTTTCTAACTGTAGGGGGGCGGGGCTGTAGGTGTGACGTCATTGATTGTGAATCTCTATATAAGGGATCACACGATCAATGACGGCGCCACAGTGAAGAACGGGGAGGCTGTGTTTACACTCACCTCTCCCCGTTCTTCAGCTCCGGGGACTCCAGCGGCGATCGGGTCCGCGGGTCCCGCGGTCACGGAGCTTCGGACCGGGTCGCGGGCGCGCGCCCGCGACCCCACGGCTGGGTACTTGAAGAGGACGTACCTGTACGTGCTTGTGCCCACCCGTGCCATTCTGCCGACGTATATCTGCAGGAGGCGGTCCTTAATTGGTTAATCATCTAGAAATTCCGTTGATCTATCTGTCGGCTGCTTCCTGTGATAAGAGAAGACCCCCCGCTAATGAATATTCATGAATTAATTAATTCCAGGTGAGATTATCTTCCTTTTTATCCCTTTTAAAATATAGAATATACCCCTCCCCCTCCCCCCCCCCCCCCTCCCCCCCCCCCCACAAACACACGTAGGGAGGAACCGTATTGATAGAACTTCTCCCTTGTGAAGCCTCCCGATGATTTAATTATCATTTTGTAGAAGAAGTCATTTCTGAGCCGTCTCTCCGCCGCATCCTCCTTTCCTCAACCGCGCCGGGGACCGCGGGCTCTTTCATTAGTCTGTTAAAAAAAAAAAGCGCGCCTTCCCTTCTCGTTAATAAGAGCCGCGGCTCATTGATGTTTAATGAGAAAAAGAGTGAAGTCCATTTTGTGTAAGTTCAGAAATCTATCGATTGCGCTCACTCCCCCCTATAATGGGGCCTGGAGAGGATACCGCGCTTATCATCAAACGCTAATTAGACCGCAAATTCCGACCGCCGACGTCCACTTCTATCCTTTGCATATTGAAAAGGAATTAAGGCTTTATACAGTATACTGTACTGTATATATATATATAGAACGATATAGGGGTCTCAAGGTCCCGTATACATCGGAGGTATGGAGAGGTTGCGGATTGGTCCATGATGGGTGGCTGAGACCGGTAATCACGTGCAAAATGCAGTAACGTAGCAACCAACCTTGAAATCGAAGGAACGTCAAGTTCAGCCGCTACATTCGTTTTCAGTTTATGAAGATCGGCGTGTTTTTTTTTTTTTTGGCGTAAGGATGTTTTTTTTTTTCAGCACGCACTTTTGTAGCACGAGAGGCTTTCCTTATCTAATCCGCACACTTTAACCTACAACCCCAATACCTCCTAAATTCCCTGAACCCCTTTCCCGATCTAATCCGCACACCCTTGCCCCTACAACCCCAATACCTCCTACATTCCCTGAACCCCTTTCCCTATCTAATCCGCACACCCTTGCCCCTACAACCCCAATACCTCCTACATTCCCTGAACCCCTTTCCCTATCTAATCCACACTCCCCTTGCCCCTACAACCCCAATACCTCCTACATTCCCTGAACCCCCTTTCCCTATCTAATCCACACACCCTTGCCCCTACAACCCCAATACCTCCTACATTCCCTGAACCCCTTTCCCGATCTAATCCACACACCCTTGCCCCTACAACCCCAATACCTCCTACATTCCCTGAACCCCTTTCCCTATCTAATCCACACTCCCCTTGCCCCTACAACCCCAATACCTCCTACATTCCCTGAACCCCCTTTCCCTATCTAATCCACACACCCTTGCCCCTACAACCCCAATACCTCCTACATTCCCTGAACCCCTTTCCCGATCTAATCCACACACCCTTGCCCCTACAACCCCAATACCTCCTACATTCCCTGAACCCCTTTCCCGATCTAATCCGTGAACCCTTGCCCCTACAACCCCAATACCTCCTACATTCCCTGAACCCCTTTCCCTATCTAATCCGCACACTTTAACCTACAACCCCAATACCTCATACCAGTGGTGTATCTAGGGTATGGCAGCCATGGCAAGTGCCATGGGCGCCATGGGGAGGGGGGTGGCAAAAAGCTACCCCCCGCACGGAAAAAAAAAAAACACCCGTCCTCCGACACTAATGTAGCTCCCGGCATCGCGGCCGGCCTGCTGAAGAGCGGCACCGGCACAGCAATTGCTAATATTGCTACTTGGCCTAGGGAGGGGAGTGACAGGTGCCCCCATGATGGGCGATGACTGGCCATGGATGGCACAGTGGCTGCTTTTGATGGGCACAGTGGCTGCGATTGATTTTTTCCTCAGTTTGCGCCCTCCACAACATTTTCAGTACCAGCCTCAGTGGTCCCCAGTGTCCCTCTCTGTCCTCGTCGCACTGCGTCCCTCCCTGTCTCTGGTTATCTGAAAGGTTTCAAATGTTTTGACAGGGGCGCAGTTTCAGTGCTTGCCATAGGCGCCTTTTTCACTAGATATGCCTCTGCCTCCTACATTCCCTGAACCCCTTTCCCGATCTAATCCGTGCACCCTTTGCCCTTCAACCCCAATACCTCCTAAATTCCCTGAACCCCTTTCCCTATCTAATCCGCACACCCTTTCCCCTACAACCCCAATACCTCCTACATTCCCTGAACCCCTTTCCCTATCTAATCCGCACACCCTTGCCCCTACAACCCCAATACCTCCTACATTCCCTGAACCCCTTTCCCTATCTAATCCACACACCCTTTCCCCTTCAACCCCAAAACCTCCTACATTCCCTAAACCCCTTTCCTTATCTAATCCACACCCTTTCCCCTTCAACCCCAATACCTCCTACATTCCCTGAACCCCTTTCCCTATCTAATCCGCACACCCTTGCCCCTACAACCCCAATACCTCCTACATTCCCTGTACCCCCTTTCCCTATCTAACCTGCACACCCTTGCCCCTACAACCCCAATACCTCCTACATTCCATGAACTCCTTTCCTTATCTAATCCACACACCCTTGCCCCTACAACCCCAATACCTCCTACATTCCCTGAACCCCTTTCCCTATCTAATCCGTGCACCCTTTCTCCTTCAACCCCAATACCTCCTACATTCCCTGAACCCCCTTTCCCTATCTAACCTGCACACCCTTGCCCCTACAACCCCAATACCTCCTACATTCCCTGAACCCCTTTCCCTATCTAATCCGCACACCCTTTCCCCTTCAACCCCAAAACCTCCTACATTCCCTAAACCCCTTTCCTTATCTAATCCACACCCTTTCCCCTTCAACCCCAATACCTCCTACATTCCCTGAACCCCTTTCCTTATCTAATCCGCACACCCTTGCCCCTACAACCCCAATACCTCCTACATTCCTTGAACCCCCTTTCCCTATCAAACCCGCACACCCTTACCCCTACAACCCCAATACCTCCTACATTCCCTGAACTCCTTTCCCTATCTAATCCACACACCCTTGCCCCTAAAACCCCAATACCTCCTACATTCCATGAACCCCTCTCCCTATCTAATCCACACACACTTGCC
The DNA here is from genome assembly GCF_905171775.1 of Rana temporaria. Lineage (NCBI taxonomy): Eukaryota > Metazoa > Chordata > Amphibia > Anura > Ranidae > Rana > Rana temporaria. The sequence goes on along the minus strand of NC_053492.1, from coordinate 472,609,249 downwards.
CCTACAACCCCAATACCTCCTACATTCCATGAACCCCCTTTCCCTATCTAATCCGTGCACCCTTGCCCCTTCAACCCCAATACCTCCTACATTCCCTGAACCCCTTTCCTTATCCAATCCGTTCACCCTTTCCCTCTTCAACCCCAATACCTCCTACATTCCCTGAACCCCTTTCCCGATCTAATCCGCACACCCTTTCCCCTTCAACCCCAATACCTCCTACATTCCCTGAACCCCTTTCCTTATCCAATCCGTTCACCCTTTCCCCTTCAACCCCAATACCTCCTACATTCCCTGAACCCCTTTCCCTATCTAATCCGTGCACCCTTGCCTCTACAACCCCAATACCTCCTACATTCCCTGAACCCCTTTCCCTATCTAATCCGTGCACCCTTTCCCCTTCAACCCCAATACCTCCTACATTCCCTGAACCCCTTTCCTTATCTAATCCGCACACCCTTCCCCCTACAACCCCAATACCTCCTACATTCCCTGAACCCCTTTCCCTATCTAATCCGTGCACCCTTTCCCCTTCAACCCCAATACCTCCTACATTCCCTGAACCCCTTTCCTTATCTAATCCGCACACCCTTCCCCCTACAACCCCAATACCTCCTACATTCCCTGAACCCCTTTCCCGATCTAATCCGCACACCCTTTCCCCTTCAACCCCAATACCTCCTACATTCCCTGAACCCCTTTCCTTATCCAATCCGTTCACCCTTTCCCCTTCAACCCCAATACCTCCTACATTCCCTGAACCCCTTTCCCTATCTAATCCGTGCACCCTTGCCTCTACAACCCCAATACCTCCTACATTCCCTGAACCCCTTTCCCTATCTAATCCGCGCACCCTTCCCCCTACAACCCCAATACCTCCTACATTCCCTGAACCCCTTTCCCTATCTAATCCGTGCACCCTTTCCCCTTCAACCCCAATACCTCCTACATTCCCTGAACCCCTTTCCTTATCTAATCCGCACACCCTTCCCCCTACAACCCCAATACCTCCTACATTCCCTGAACCCCTTTCCCTATCTAATCCGTGCACCCTTTCCCCTTCAACCCCAATACCTCCTACATTCCCTGAACCCCTTTCCTTATCTAATCCGCACACCCTTCCCCCTACAACCCCAATACCTCCTACATTCCCTGAACCCCTTTCCCTATCTAATCCGTGCACCCTTTCCCCTTCAACCCCAATACTTCCTACATTCCCTGAACCCCTTTCCTTATCTAATCCAGACACTTTAACCTACAACCCAAATACCTCCTACATTCCCTGCAACCCTTCCTCTCTTAATACCATGCATTCCACTGCAGTATCAGCACTCATTGTTATCCATTAACGGGTTTCACACTGTTTAGCACTTAATTATAAAATGTTTTACTCCATTATTAAGCGCTATGCAGAATGAAACACATTAGAGAATAACCATGAGCTCCAATGTGCACGCCTTATAGATGCTGAATAAAGTTCAATGCACCAAGGGCCGGTTTGTGACCTTATCTACCTTCGGGATGTGTTGTCTTTTGGTGGGTCATTTGCGGTGGGTTGATGTGGACTGAACTAAAGTGGTAACTTTGTTTGCTATGGAACTTTTGGAGAAAATGGTATCACAGTTTGTAAATGTTGGGGGTGGGTGGTGCTGCCCCATCAAACCTAGCCATAGTCCCACGGGTGCCATTTTGGTAAAGTGATGTGCCGCTGTCTGGTGCCGTGAATACATCAATAATAACGTGCTTGGCTAAATCCATCAGTGACCAGATACATTTTGTTACATTCTAAACAATCAATATGCTGTGCTCTAAGTGTTTTGACCGCTTCTGATGAAGTCTACTACAAAGGGATGTGATGTCATCACAAACACACACACGGGAACGAAGATCGGGTGGTGTAGATTCAAAGAGTATGTTTTCCCTAGCGCTGAGATAATCACTTTTGCTTTGTAAGTGGATCTATGTTCTAACTTTTTAATAAATGTTCTTTAAGATGTGTGTATATATCTCCGCTTTATATGTCCTATGACGTTGATGGATCCTTGGAGACTATGTGAAAGAAATATCATATGAGATCATTCCCACAAAGCCTTTCAAAGATAGTCCGTCCGGCTATTAGACCTACTTATTTGTTTAAATGGAGTCTGTAAGTTTGTTTTCATAATCTATGAACACATAAAAGAGCGCTTTGGAGTTATTGGGGCCTTGGACCGCTCATAACTGAAAATTGGACTGTAGTTCAGGAACTGGCTCAATATGGCTCACTAAATAGCAATTTTCAGTGTTGGTGGTTCCATAGCTCCCAACTAGACATGTGCATTCGTTTTCGTCCGAATTTCAGGTATTTCCGTTGTCGTTTTAACAAACGATAATGAAAGCACAGAAAACGAAAACCGAAAGATCGGACATAAACAAATGCTTTATTTTTGTTTTCGCTGCGGTCGAATGTGCCTAACCTTAACTCTATTAGACCAATATTATTCTACATAAAGAGAAAAGATTCGACATAGAGAGAAAAGATTCGACATAGAGAGAAAAGATTCGACATTATAGAGACATGAAGAAAAGTCGACATAGAGAGAAAAGATTCGACATAGAGAGAAAAGATTTGACATAGAAAGACATGAAGATTCGACATAGAGAGACATGAAGAGTCAAAAATTTTTTTTATTTTTTTTAAAGATTCTATCGAATCTTCTTTTTTTTTTTTTTTTATTCCTTCTTAGAACATTCTACAGACACCATAAGCCTTCAATGACAGATTCGACCTTAATTGTGCCTAATCTTAACTCTATTAGTCCAATATTATTCTACATAAAGAGAAAAGATTTGACATAGAGAGAAAAGATTCGACATTATAGAGACATGAAGATTCGACATAGAGAGACATGAAGAGTCAATTTTTTTTTTTTTTTTTTTAAAGATTCTGTTAAATCTTCTTCTCCTTTTTTTTTTCTTTCCTTCTTAGAACATTCGACAGACACCATAAGCCTTTAATGACAGATTCGACCTTAATTGTGCCTAACCTTAACTCTATGGGGCAGATCCACAAAGATCTGCCCCGGCCCAGCGTATCTGAGATACGCTACGCCGCCGTAACTTACTTTGGTTTGGTTCGAATCCATAAAGATTTTGCGTTGTAAGTTACGGTGGCGTAGTCTATCTCTCGCGGCGTAACGGCGTGTAATTCAAATTGGCGAGTAGGGGGCGTCCCCGCACCGAACGAACTGCGCATTCTCCGTTCCTAAATTTCCCGCCGTGCATTGCGCTAAATGACGTCGCAAGGACGTAATTTTTTGTGACATGGACGTAAATTACATCCAGCCCGATTCACGGACGACTTACGCAAACGAAATTAAATTGTTAAAATTATACGCGGGAACGACAGCCATACTTAACATTGAGTACGCCACAAAATAGCAGCTTTAACTATACGCCGAAAAAAGCCGCCTAGAGACGACGTAAAAAAATGCGACGGCCGCTCGTACATTCGTGGATCGTCGGAAATAGCTAATTTGCATACTCGACGCGGAAAACAAAGGGAACGCCACCCAGCAAACGCGGAAGAATTGCATCTTAGATCCGAAGGCGTACGAAGACGTACGCCTGTCGGATCTAACCCAGATGCCGTCGTATCTTGTTTTGAGGATTCAAAACAAAGATACGACGTGGGAAATTTGAAAGTACGCCGGCGTATCAGTAGATACGCCGGCGTACTCTCTTTGTGGATCTGCCCCTATTAGTCCAAAATTATTCTACATAAAAAGAAAAGATTAGACATAGAGAGAAAAGATTTGACATAGAGAGAAAAGATTCAACATAGAGAGAAAAGATTCGACATAGAGAGAAAAGATTTGACATAGAGAGAAAAGATTTGACATTTTAGAGACATGAAGAAGAGTCGACATAGAGAGAAAAGATTTGACATAGAGAGAAAAGATTTGACATAGAGAGAAAAGATTCAACATAGAGAGAAAAGTTTCGACATAGAGAGAAAAGATTTGACATAGAGAGAAAAGATTCGACATAGAGAGAAAAGATTTGACATAGAGAGAAAAGATTTGACATTATAGAGACATGAAGAAGATTCGACATAGAGAGAAAAGATTCGACATAGAGAGAAAAGATTTGACATAGAGAGAAAAGATTCGACATAGAGAGAAAAGATTCGACATAGAGAGAAAAGATTTGACATAGAGAGAAAAGATTCGACATAAAGAGAAAAGATTTGACATTTTAGAGACATGAAGAAGAGTCGATATAGAGAGAAAAGATTTGACATAGAGAGAAAAGATTCAACATAGAGAGAAAAGATTCAACATAGAGAGAAAAGATTTGACATAGAGAGAAAAGATTTGGCATAGAGAGAAAAGATTCGACATAGAGAGAAAAGATTTGACATAGAGAGAAAAGATTTGACATTATAGAGACATGAAGAAGATTCGACATAGAGAGAAAAGATTCGACATAGAGAGAAAAGATTTGACATAGAGAGAAAAGATTTGACATTATAGAGACATGAAGAAGAGTCGACATAGAGAGAAAAGATTCGACATAGAGAGAAAAGATTCGACATTATAGAGACATGAAGATTCGACATAGAGAGAAAAGATTTGACATAGAGAGAAAAGATTTGACATAGAGAGAAAAGATTTGACATAGAGAGAAAAGATTTGACATAGAGAGAAAAGATTTGACATAGAGAGAAAAGATTTGACATTATAGAGACATGAAGAAGATTCGACATAGAGAGAAAAGATTTGACATAGAGAGAAAAGATTTGACATAGAGAGAAAAGATTTGACATAGAGAGAAAAGATTTGACATTATAGAGACATGAAGAAGAGTCGACATAGAGAGAAAAGATTCGACATTATAGAGACATGAAGATTTGACATAGAGAGACATGAAGAGTCAAATCTTCTTTTTTTTTTTTCCTTCTTAGAACATTCGATAGACACCATAAGCCTTTAATGACAGATTCGACCTTAATTGTGCCTAACCTTAACTCTATTAGTCCAATATTATTCTACATAGAGAGAAAAGATTCGACATAGAGAGAAAAGATTTGACATAGAGAGAAAAGATTCGACATTTTAGAGACATGAAGAAGATTTGACATAGAGAGAAAAGATTTGACATAGAGAGAAAAGATTCGACATAGAGAGAAAAGATTTGACATACAGTAGGTGACCGCGATATTGTGTCAATCTCGCTCCCTTTCTCGGCGAGATTGACTACCTACGAGCCCCATCGCGGGAGCCAGCGCCGAGCTGGCTTGCCGCGATGGAGACAAAGCCGTCATAGAAGCGACGGGAGATCCAACTTGGATTCCCGCCAATTCTAGCTGCGGCATTTGGTATGCATTCCTGAGAGGGAGAACTCCACGCCAATTTTTAAATAAAAAACCGACATGGGTTTCCTCCCCAGGAGCATACCAGGCCCTTACGTCTGGTATGGGTTGTAAGGAGACCCCCCTACGCCGAAAAAACGACGTAGGGGGTATCCAAAGCACGCTACCCGGCCGGCCAGGAAAGGAGTGGGGACGAGCAAGCGGCCCCCCCTCCTGAGCCGTACCAGGCCGCATGCCCTCAACATGGGGGGGTTGGGTGCTCTGGGGCAGGGGGAAGCACTGCGTGGCCCCCCACCCCAGAGCACCCTGTCCCCATGTTGATAAGGACAGGGCCTCTTCCCGACAACCCTGGCTGTTGGTTGTCGGGGTCTGCGGGCGGGGGGCTTATCGGAATCTTGACACGAGGCCTATATAAATCGGATGCAAACCGCGCACCCGTCATTGCAGCGAGAAGAGGCGTCGTGTCAACATCGGAAGAAGGGAGAAGAAGGGAAGAGAAGAAGAAGACGTCACAGAACAGCGGGCTGGCCGCCTGCTAGTAATTGAGCTAACACACGAAGATAGCGGCAGCCAGCCCTGAAGGAGAAGGCACCGAACAGCGGGAGAAGAACCGGGGTGCGCCGAGTCAACAGCGGAGAGCGGCAAAGATAGAAGAAGACCCCCCGAGAGCGGAGAAGACCCCAGGGAGCGGAGGAGACCCCCCGGAGAGCAGAAGACCCCCCGGAGAGCGGAAGAAGAAGCCCCTCCTTCTAAAAGAGCTAAAGAAGACAGGGGGGGCCCCCGGAGCAGACTAATACATTATTTTAAAAACCCTGTGTCGTGTGTTTATTAACTTTAACACTTTGCCTCCAGGTGAATGGGTAGGGGTACGATGTACCCCATATCCATTCACTTAGGGTGGGGGGCCGGTATCTGGGGGCACCCTTATTTGAGGGGGCTCCCAGATTCCGATAAGCCCCCCGCTCGCAGACCCCGACAATCAACAGCCAGGGTTGTCGGGAAGAGGCCCTGTCCTTATCAACATGGGGACAGGGTGCTCTGGGGTGGGGGGCCCCCGCAGTGCGCCCCCCTGCCCCAGAGCACCCAACCCCCCCATGTTGAGGGCATGCGGCCTGGTACGGCTCAGGAGGGGGGGCGCTCGCTCGTCCCCGCTCATTTCCTGGCCGGCCGGGTAGCGTGCTTTGGATATGGGTCTGGTATGGATTGTAGGGGGACCCCCTACGTCGGTTTTTTGGCATAGGGGGGGTCTCCTTACAACCCATACCAGACCTAAGGGCCTGGTATGCTCCTGGGGGGGGGGGACCCATGTCGGTTTTTTATTTAAAAATTGGCGTGGAGTTCTCCCTCTCAGCAATGCATACCAAATGCCGCAGCTAGAATTGGCGGGAATCCAAGTCGGATCCCCGTCGCTTCTATGACGCGCTCGCTGGAATGTGCTTTGTCCATTCCAGCGAGTGCGAGATGTCGGCACCATGACGCTGAGAATCAGCGCGATGCTGTCGTGCTAGAAACACATTCTCGGCAACATGTACTGTAGAGAGAAAAGATTTGACATAGAGAGAAAAGATTTGACATAGAGAGAAAAGATTTGACATAAAGAGAAAAGATTCGACATAGAGAGACATGAAGATTTAATTTTTTTTTTAAAGATTCTGTCGAATCCTCTTTTTTTTTTTCTTTTCTTCTTCTTAGAACATTCGACAGACACCATAAGCCTTCAATGACAGATTCAACCTTAATTTGGATTTTCGGACGAATGCATTTTTTTAATGAAAAACAAAATAAATAAAAACGAATTTCGGGAGTAACTAAATAAATTTATTTTTCGGACGAAATGACGAAACAAAATATTTCAGTGTGCACATGTCTACTCCCAACTGTCCCTGATTTTGAGGGACTGTCCCTGATTTGGAGAAATGTCCCTCTGTTCCTCATCCCTCCACTTGATTGTTCTTATAGGCGGCTCCACCATCCGGTGCTTCTCCGGGCTCTCCCGTGCCATCGGGGGCCTGGAGAAAGAATCGTCCGGCGCAGGCTCTAATATGCTCTAAAATGAATACCAACAATTTGTTACCTGTGTTTGTGGGGGAGGGGCATGTAGTGCGCCCTGTCGGTCTGCGGCTGGATGTCACCTCAGTGATGGAATAGATTATTGGCCCTGGCTCCATACCTACCATTCCTGTTACATTGTTTCCATGTAAGTACTCCATGTAAGCCTTATTGTCCCATCTTTTACTTGCTTAACCATCTACCAGACTAATTAATGATACCCTATTATATATCTTGTAGGTATCCCAAAGCATCAGCCCCTGATGAGTGTCCCATGTACACGAAACGCGTCGGGCAACAGGGATGCAGATACAACAATTATTCAATCTGTCGACACCATCATTTTGGTTTTACTGGTATTTAACAATTCAATTTATTGTTGTTGCTTTTTGCTGCCTATATAGCTGTACATATGGAAACTCATTTGTATGCATTAATCCATCAACACAGACCACCATGTGGCGCTTGGCTATATACTTATGTATCTTTGATGCCTGTAATACATATGCACATATTTTATGTGTGTCTGAATATTTAGAAATGATATGTACCACAATGTTGTTTCTTTTAGGTGACTTCTGTTTTTGTGACGTGCTATGCATTTTTCTGATTAATAAATATGTATATTTCTTTTTAACTTACCTACACCGTGTCTACAGACTCATTTAAAGTCCCAAACTCCTGCCTTATTCCATTTGTTTAGATGCGGCATTCGTTATTTTGGATAATTCGTAACTTCGGATAAATTCATATTCGTTACGTTCACTAACAGACACTTTTGAAAGGAAATCCCAATACCTATAATTTACAAGTTAGTTATTATTAGTTAGTTAGTTACTCTTTAGAATTTTTGGATTATCTTTCTTATTTTCGGATTTTCGAATTTTCAAATTTACGAATTTTTGAATTTACGAATTTTTGAATTTACGAATTGCGATCATAACGAATGACCCCCCCCCCAAAAAAGACGAATGAAACAAAAACAAACATTTTTTTTTGGCAGTTCGCATGTCTACTTACTTGGATACTTGAAGGATATGCCTGGTAGATAAGACCTTATGGCACTCTCGTCATCTGGAGCTCCACAGCCAGGTTTTGTGACAACGTCCCTGTCACGACACCTGTGGCCAGGTCACAAGTGCACCCCGTTGGGGTCAGGGATGCACCTCAGGGTAGTGAACCCTATGGCCGACCGCTGCTTTCTGAGAGGAAGCGTGAACCCAAGATCGCCCAGGGCGCGGAGTCTAAGACCCAGCTTTGTGTTCACCAGAGCCTCTTGTGGTGAGGATGGCCTTCGCCGCAGCTGGATCCAGGTCGCGACCCCTGGGATCCCCTAGGTCACGCTCCACAGAGAGAGAGAGGGGAAGCAGCAAGCAAGACAAACGGTAGTGATGGGTAAGCCGAGGTCAGGGCAACAGGCAGACAGGGTAACCGGGGGACAGGCAAAGGTCAAGGGCACAGGCAAACGGGAGAAGTCAGGGACGAGCCAAAAACGGTACACAGAGAGATACACGTAGCACACTGCAGACAGGAACTTAAGCAAAGCAACACTGTTGAACAGCACTGCAGGCCTGTAGTGCAACAGTTAATATAGACTTCCTGGGATGGCCTGGGTGGGGCCATACAGGAAGTAGAGGAGATAAGAAGGTAACCAGAACAGAGTCAGGCCTCTTAATGGACAGATGGAAACAGGTAAGCTGCCAGACTATTGCATATCCATGATAGTCCCCTAATGGAGCCTTTATTTAGACGAAACGCGTTGGATTGGCAGGCACTTCAGTTAGAGCTTTGATATTTAATATTTTAGCAGAGATTGCAAGAGGTAGCCATTGTGTCAGGTTTCAAAAACCCTCTACTTCTCTGTAGGAAATACGGGTGTAAAAATGGAGGCTTGGGCAATTCTTACGATGATATATACCGTTATAATTTTAATAATATGAAAGAAAAGTGAAGTTTTATGACCAAGTATGTTAAATGTTCTGGAAAAAGCGCATCGCCTCCACAGTTTATAAAGATTTATAGTATTGTTTGCAGCGCTGTGTATAAAGCCCCGGAGTCCATGCAGCCTTTCTACGATGAAGATTAAGATTTACGTAGATGGAAATCTCCTCACTGATTATAGGGAATCTGCCGCACAAAAGAAGAAGCAATTTCAGAAGTTCTTCATAATGTCTTGTAATTTAACCTTATAAGTGACCAAACACTTTGTTTCCAATTGATGAGGACACTTTCTGTCCCCTTTGGCCCCCCCCGGTTTCTCTGGGTTCCCCATCCGGTTGAAGCCGTTCCCTCTCTGAGGCCTCCGGAGCTCCTGTGTAAATTGCTATTTTCTTCTATAATCAGTTGCGGGGGAAATGAGAGAATAGAATATATTGGTGAATTCTGTCCTGAAGCGGAAAGCAGCCGTGAAAAATGGACATAATTATCAGTAATCCACTAATATCACCTGCCCACACGCATGGCCTCCGTATTAACGTCACGCCGATCGAGGAATTGTGTATATTTACCAAACGGATGACCCTAATAACCATCCGCGTGTCAGGGAATAAGAGAATTAGGGCGATCCGTTTTACATCTTACTGAAAGCAAGAAAATGTACTTATTTCCACAAACATAAAACATGTCGAATCACTGAAAGGAGGATGCCGGGCGAGAAGGAACGAGATATTCTTCTACATTGTTACACAACCTGCCACTATGTAAAGGAAAAAGTGAGAGACAAGGAGAGAGAGAGAAAAAGAGAGAGAATTAAAGAGAGAATGAGAGAGAGAGAGAATGAGAGCAAGAGAGGAAAGTGAGGGAAGAGGGAGTGAGAGAGAGAATAAGAGAGAGGGAATGAGAGCGAGAGAATGAGAAAGAGAGAGCAAGAGAATGAGAGAGCGAGAGAATGAGAGAGGGGGGAAATGAGAGCAAGAGAAAGAGAGAGAATGAGAGAGGGAATGAGAGAGAGAATATGAGAGATGGAGCAGGGGGGAGAGGAGGTAGAGAATGAGGGGGGAGAGAGAGGGGTGAGAGAGAGATTATATGTGTGTGTGTAAGAGAGAGGGGGGTGAGAGAGGGAATGAGAGAGAGTGAGAGAGGGGCGAGAGAGGGAGAGAGGGGGTTGAGAGAGGGAATGTGAGAGAGGGGAAGAGAGAGAGGAGTGAGAGAGGGAATGAGAGAGAGAGAGCGGATGAGGGGAAGAGGGAGAGAGGGGAGGGGTGGGGTAGAGCAGTGTTTCTCAACTCCAGTCCTCAAGGCGCCCCAACAGGTCATATTTTCAGGATTTCCCTCATAAAACGGCTGTGGTAATTACTAAGGCAGTGAAACTAATCCAATCACCTGTGCAAAATAATGAAAAGCCTGAAAACATGACCTGTTGGGGCGCCTTGAGGACTGGAGTTGAGAAACACTGGGGTAGAGAGTCACGTCGATAAAGGAATAGTGTATATTTACCAAACGGTTGCCCCTAATAACCCCCAGCGTGTCAGGTAATGGAAAATTAGGGCGATCCGTTTTACATCTTACTGAAAGCAGAAAATTTACTTATTTCCACAAACATAAAACATGTCGAATCACTAAAAGGAGGATGCCGGGCGAGAAGGAGCGAGATATTCTTCTACATTGTTATACAACCTGCCGCTATGTAAAGGAAAAAGAGAGACGAGGAGAGAGACAGAGCGAGAGAGAGAGAGAGAAAGAGAGAGAGAATGAGAGAGAGAGAGAGAGAGGATGAGAGCAAGAGAGGAAAGTGGCGAGGAGGGAGAGAGAAAGAATAAGACAGAGGGAATGAGAGCGAGAGAATGAGAAAGAGAGAGCAAGAGAATGAGAGAGGGGATGAGAGAGAGAATATGAGAGATGGAGAGGGGATGAGAGAGAGAATATGAGAGATGGAGAGGGGGAGAGAGAGAGATAATATGTGTGTGTGTGTGAGAGAGAAGGTGAAAGAGGGAATGAGAGAGAGAGAGAGTGAGAGAGGGGGGGGGTGAGAGAGGGAATGAGAGAGAGGGTGAGAGAGGGGATGAGAGAGGGGGGTGAGAGAGAGAGAGAGAGAGAGAGGGGGGGTGAGAGAGGGAATGAGAGAGAGGGTGAGAGAGGGGATGAGAGAGAGGGTGAGAGAGGGGGGTGAGAGAGATGGTGAGAGAGGGGATGAGAGAGAGGGTGAGAGAGGGGATGAGAGAGAGGGTGAGAGAGGGGGGTGAGAGAGGGGATGAGAGAGGGGGGTGAGAGAGAGAGAGAGAGGGGAGGGGTGGGGGAGAGAGTCACAGTGATCGAGGAATTGTGTATATTTCCCAACCGAATGACCCTATAACCCTCTGCGTGTCAGGGAATGGAAAATTAGGGCGATCCGTTTTACATCTTACTGAAAGCAGAAAATTTACTTATTTCTACAAAAGTAAAACATGTCAAATCACTGAAAGAAGAATGCCGAGCATTTCACCTCTCTGCGGCTCGCTGGTTATCACATGTTCCGGTAAATACACAATAAGATCTCCATCCAGCCTCCGGCTTCATTTTCCGGTTGGCACAGAAGGACGCTCATTGTTCTGTTTTCATTTAGCGAGTTGCTTTTATAAATTTGCAGCAGCGTTTTTTTTTTTTTTTAATTGCTGGCACCCAATTTTGGCCGAGGAATTGAGGATAATTGGATTTTAAGTCAATATTTGGATGCTGGGGGCAATCCAGAAGAATAGCGCTGGAGATAATCGTTCCCCAATAACTCAATTCGGGACTCGAAGTCAATCGATGGACTTTAGGAAAATGCTGTTGTGCAAAAATCTGCCCATTAAAAATGAAACACATTTTTCAAGTGGCCCAATTACCGAGCCGCTCCAGATCTTATTATCGTTGTGATTTGACTTCTCATAACTTCCCAAGATAATTAGCAAAACTGCGCAGCTTGGTGCGCGGACAGGAACAGTCGCGCGCATTTCTTGCGTTTGCTAAATGCCAACAGATCGATAGACTGAGTTGCAGCAATGATTCACATGATCCAAAAGTATCCACTTTTTACCATTAAGGGACCATTTACTTCTTTGCGGTGCGCTAATTAATGTGAGTTTAAGATGCGTTATGTTGCGTTTCAATGTGCATCGCGTTAAGGTGGATTGTTCAAAATGAATGGGATGTCACTTCACCCAGCGAGTCTGAAATGGCAAATGACCCCCTTTTTTCCCCTCGAAATTTAACTACCATGAGTTGACTTGCATTGTGGCTTACTATAACCCTAACCCTAACAATAACCCTTAGTAAATAGACATGTGCACTGCCGAAAAATGTGTTCGTTTTATTTTTCGTTTCATTTGTTTTGTTTTTTGGGTCATTCGTTATGATCGAAAATCTCTTCCTGCGCTACATCCTGAAGCAAATTAACTGATGATCCTTGTGCCCTTATTGCTCTCTATCTTGAAGCAAGTAAACTGAATCTTCTTGTGCTCTTCCTGCTTTTCATTGTGACACAAGCTAACTGATGATCTTTGAGTCCTTCCTGATCTCTATCCTGAAGCAAGCTAACTGAAGCTCATTGTGCTCTTACTGTTCTATATCTTGAAACAAGCTAACTGACGCTCCTAGAGCTCTTCCTGATTTCCATTCTGAAGCAAGCAAACTGAAGCTTCTTGAGCCCTTCCTGATCTCCATCCTGAAGCAAGCTAGCTGATGCTCCTTGAGCTCTTCCTGCTCTCCATCCTGAAGCAAGCCAAAGGATGCTCTTTGAGCTCTTCCTGCTTTCCATTCTGAAGCAAGCAAACTGAAGCTTCTTGAGCCCTTCCTGATCTCCATTCTGAAGCAAGCTAGCTGATGCTCCTTCAGCTCTTCCTGCTTTCCATTCTGAAGCAAGCTAACTAATAATCCTTGAGCCCTTCTGGCTCTCCATTTTGAAGCAAGCTAGCTGGTGCAGCTTGTGTGCTTCCTGCTCTCCATCCTCAAGCAAGCTAACTGAAGCTCCTTGAGCTCTTCCTGTTCTCCACCCTGAAGCAAGCTAACTGATGTTTCTTAAGCTCCTCCTGCTCTCCATCCTCAAACAAGCTAACTGATGCTCCTTAAGCTCTTCCTGCTTTCCATTCTGAAGCAATCTAACTGATAATCCTTGAGCCCTTTTTGCTCTCCATTTTGAAGCAAGCTAACTGATGCTTCTTGAATCCTTCCTGCTTTCCATCATGGCGCAATATAACTGATGCTCCTTGAACTCTTCCTGCTTTCCATTCTGAAGCAAGCTAACTGATGCTCTTTGATCTCTTCCTGCTCTCAATCGTAAAGCAAGCCCACCAGTGCTCATTGTGATCTTTCTGTTCTCCCTTCTGAAGCAAGCTGATACTACTTGAGCCTTTTCCTGTTCTCAATCCTGACGCAAGCTAACTGATGATCCTTGGGCCCCTGTCTGCTTTCCATCCTGAAGCAAACTAACTGATGTTCATTGTGCTCTTTCCGCTCTCCATCCTGAAGCAAGCTAACTGATGATTCTTGAGCCCTTCCTGAACTCCATCCTGAAGCAACTAATTGATTAACCTTGAGACCTTCTCGCTCTCCATCTTGAAGCAAGCTAACTGAAGCTTCTTGACCTCTTCATGTTCCCCATCTTGAAGTAAGCTAACTGATGCTCCTTGAGCCCTTCCTGCTTTCCATTCGGAAGTAAGCAAACTGATGATCCTCAAGCCCTTTCTGCTTTCCATTCTGAAGCAAGCTAACTGATGCTTCTTGAGCCCATCCTGTTCCCCATCCTGAAGCAAGCAAACTGATGCTCCTTGAGCCCTTCCTGCTCTCCACCCTGAAGCAAGCTAACTGATGCTCCTTGAGTCTTTCCTGATTTCCATTCTGAAGCAAGCAAACTGATGATCCTTGAGCCCTTCCTGCTCTCCATCCTGAAGCAAGCTAACTGATGCTCCTTGAGTCCTTCCTGATTTCCAATTCTGAAGCAAGCAAAACTGATGATCCTCGAGTCCTTTCTGCTTTCCATTCTGAAGCAAGCTAACTGATGCTCCTTGAGCCCTTCCTGCTTTTCATTCTGAAGCAAGCAAACTGATGATCCTCGAGCCCTTTCTGCTTTCCATTCTGAAGCAAGCAAACTGATGATCCTTGAGCCCTTCCTGCTCTCCATCCTGAAGCGAGCTAACGGAAGCTCCTTGTTCTCTACCTGCTTTCCGTATTTATCAATGCAGACTGTAAGGAAACATCCCACACTCCGCATGAGTGCTTTCGTCATATACGACTTCCTCCCAGTCTGAATATAGATATCAGATATTCCAACCGCTATCAACAACACACAAGACAATACTCGTTTGTTTGCGGAACATGAACTGTTTATTAGAACAAGAATTCAAGTCGTCTATACAGTTGAAGAGGAGGTCCCCCCCTGCTGCTCATATTACTCTAATAATACACCTGTAACCAGAAACCTAATTAACATGAGCTAATTAACTAATCCCTTAAAGCAGCCAATGTGACTCCGTGCCCTCCTGGGCATTGTTATGATAAATCAGAATTTCACTACAGGTCAGACTTGTTGTCACCGAGCTTCACACAGTACAATATACATTATCATAAGTATAAACACAGGACACCTTCACACAATAGCAGGGAGCTCCAGCAGGAGTCGGCCCGTCTCCTGCATTGTACAGAGGTCAATGTGATCAGCTCTCTCAACTAACATGTTAAGTTCAGAATCAAACAAACCAATAATAGTCTTTACATCTATCCTGGGAGATATTGTGGATAAATATTACTGTCCCATTTTAAGTAATCCAAGACATATTCTCTCAGTCACCCTGTGCCAGGATGGTACAGGGTCACTTAGACATAAGGGGGAAGATACTCAAAGATCTGCACCGGTGCAGAGTATCTGAGATACGCTACGCCGCCGTAACTTACCTGGCTTTGGTTTGAATCCAGAAAGAATTTGCGCCGTAAGTTACGGCGGCGTAGTGTATTTCTCGCGGCGTAAGGGCGCGGAATTCAAATGCGGCGAGTAGGGGGAGTGTTTCATTTAAATGAAGCACGTCCCCGCGCCGAACGAACTGCGCATGCCCCGTCCGTCAAAACTCCCAGGGTGCATTGCTCCAAATGACGTCGCAAGGACGTCATTGTTTTCATCGTGATCGTAAATGGCGTCCAGTCCCATTCACGGACGACTTACGCAAACAACGTAAAATTTTCTAAATTAGACGCGGGAACGACGGCCATACTTAATATTGAGTACGCCACCAGATAGCAGCTTTAACTATACGCCCGAAAAAGCCGAACGGAAACAACGTAAAAGAATGCGACGGCCGCTCGTACGTTGGTGGATCATCGGAAAAAGCTAATTTGCATACTCGACGCGGATTACGACGTGAGCGCCACCCAGCGGCCACCGGAAAATTGCATCTTAGATCCGACGGCGTACTAAGGCCTGTCGGATCTAACACAGATGCCGTCGTATCTTGTTTGGTGGATACCAAAACAAAGATACGACGCTCAAAATTTGAAATTACGCGGCGTATCAACAGATACGCCGGCGTAATTTCTTTGAGGATCTGCCCCAAGAGGTGCATGGGGAGCTGAAACAAGGGTTTCCCAACCTTTCCAAGGGATTCTGGGTTCCACGGGCTCCGTCCTCCCGCCGCCTTCCGCCGATCTGACCAGGCCACCGGGGGACCTAATCCAGCATCGAGACAGAGACTGGCACAAAGGCGGAAACGGCTTCCTTCCAGTCTCCTGTATGTAAACACGAAAGCGACGTCACAACGTCACTTCCAGTTTACTCGACTGCCAATGGCGCCGGATTTAAAAAATATATACAGTATTCACAATCGCCGTTTTTTTGGCGATCTGAATACTTTGAAGTGTAAAGGAGGGATTTGGGGTCTTTTAGACCTCCGATCCCTCCATAAAGATTACCTGTCATCACTTATTACTGTCACAAGGGATGTTTACATTCATCAATAAAAGTGATCAATAATAAAAAATAAAAAAAAAACACAATTTAATATAAAAATAGATAAGAAAAATAAACAATGTTAAAGCGCCCCCATCCTGGCGAGCTTGCGCAGCAAAGAAAACGCATACAGAAGTCGCGCCCACATATGTAAATGGTGTTCAAATCACACATGTGAGGTATCACTGGAAAGTGATTGGTTATCCGGGATAATATCCTTTCCCTTCTTATATTAACTGATTAAGGACTGTCTCCTGTACATATACGTCGGCACCGACAGGCAAATCAACATATATTGTCCCGGTCTTTGGGCAGCCAAATGGTCCGGGGCTGAAGTGGTTAAACCAACCCCAATAGCCATTGCAGGAAAAGGAGTACGGAACGGTCTTATCTCATCAAGAAATATGATATCCATAATAAAAAACCTGAGAAATCTTCCCTGAAGTCACATTAAATCCAACACTCCTTCTTAGGTCTCTCCATAAAAATTCCACCTCTCGCCCCGGGGAGATATTCCGGGAAGAAGCGAAGGATCCCCCCCCCCCCCCAGTTTATAAATATTCTTTACCTTGTTAATAAAGTAGATTTAATTAGCATTTACATCTCCTTGTCCCCTAATGAGAGCCTGAAAGACGGAGATAAATTGACTTGCACAATGTGACTTTGAGCCGACACTAAGGGGACAATTCATTAAACGGCGCTACGGAGGAGCCACTGGGGTAATACGCCTCGGAATCTCTTAACGGAAATAATTGCTCTTAATAACCTTGTAAGATTTCCATTGCAAACACCGTTCCCGGCCAATCAAAGCTCGGCATCTGCGGGAAGAATGGGAGACGGTCGAGATGACATGATATCGCTGTCACGCCCGGAAGTCTTCTGGCCGCGTTCTACGCAGTGGGTGATGGGCTATAATAGGCTTCTTCGGTGACTTCAGAAAAGGTTAATTGTGATTGGTTGCTTTGAGTTACCCGTTTTTCTCAATAAGCCGTAAGTGGATTTCAATTCGGAATTAGACTCTTAAGGCCGGGTACACACGGACAAACATGTATGGTGAAAGCGGTCCGTCGGACCGTTTTCACCATACATGTCTGCCAGAGGGCTTCTGTACGATGGTTGTACACACCATCGTACAGAAGTCCGCGCGTAAACAATATGCGGGGCGTGTCCGCGGTGTCGCCGCGTCGATGACGCGGTGTCGCCGCGACAATGACGCGGCGACGTGGGCGGCCCGCCTTTAAAATGCTTCCACGCATGCGTCGAAGTCATTCGACGCATGCGAGGGACGGCGGGCGCCTGGACATGTACGGTAGGTCTGTACTGACGACCGTACATGTCCGAGCGGGCTGAATTCCAGCGGGCTGTTTTAAAACAAGTCCAGGAATATTTGCCCGCTGGGAAAAGGCCCGGCGGGCAAATGTTTGCTGGAATTCGGCCCGCTCGCGCCCACACACGACCAAACATGTCTGCTGAAACTGGCCTGCGGGCCAGTTTCAGCAGACATGTTTGCTCGTGAGTATGGGGCCTTAAAGAAAATTGAGAATTGATAAGAGGTGGGAATTTTTTGGCATGCAAAGTGTCTTCTGCCAACAATCGTTTTCCTCGTTCCTCTACCATCCCCGGCATCGGTGAGATGCATTGAGGTTCTTCTGGTGTCACAAACAATTCAAAGTTCATTTGCCTGATTGTTAAAATCTGCACAACCCTGGATGTGCAAACAGAGCTTGCTACTAGGGTTGTCCCGATACCACCGAGTGCAAGTACCGATACTTTTTTCCAAGTACTCGCCGATACCGATACTTTTTCATGTGACAGTTTTCAAAGCACAATACAGATTAGGTGGCACTGATATGCCGCACTGATGGTCACTGACTGATGGCTGGCACTGACAAATGGCACTGACACATCAATGCCACTGATAGGTGGCTGGCACTGATAGATGGCTGGCACTGATAGATGACACTGACAGGTGGCTGGTACTGATATATGGAAATGATAGGTGGCACTGACAGATGGCTAGCACTGATCGATGGCTGGCACTGATAGATGGCACTGATAGGTGGCTGGCACTGATAGATGGCATTGATAGGTGGCACTAACAGGTGGCTGGCACTGACAGGTGGCTAGCACTGATGGCTGGCACTGACTGATGGCTGGCACTGACAAATGACACTGATAGATGGCTGGCACTGATAGATGACACTGACAGGTGGCTGGCACTGATATATGGCAATGATAGGTGGCACTGACAGATGGCTAGCACTGATCGATGGCTGGCACTGATAGATGGCATTGATAGGTGGCACTAACAGGTAGCTGGCACTAACAGGTGGCTAGCACTGATGGCTGGCACTGACTGATGGCTGGCACTGACAAATGTCACTGATAGATGGCTGGCACTGATAGATGACACTGACAGGTGGCTGGTACTGATATATGGCAATGATAGGTGGCACTGACAGATGGCTGGCACTGATTGATGGCTGGCACTGACAGATATATGGCACTGATTGATGGCTGGCACTAATAGATGGCATTGATAGGTGCCATTGACAGGTGGCTGGCACTGACAGGTGGCTGGCACTGATGGCTGGCACTGACTGATGGCTGGCACTGACACATGGCACTGATAGATGGCTGGCACTGATAGATGACACTGACAGGTGGCTGGCACTTATATATGGCACTGATAGGTGGCACTGACAGGTGGCTGGCACTGACAGATGGCTGGCATTGATTGATGGCTGGCACTGATAGGTGGCTGTCACTGATAGATAGCTGGCACTGATAGATAGCTGGCACTGATAGATGACACTGACAGGTGTCTGGCACTGATATATGGCAATGATAGGTGGCACGGACAGGTGGATGGCACTGACAGATGGCTAGCACTGATTGATGGCTGGCACTGATAGGTGGCTGGCACTGATAGATGGCATTGATAAGTGGCACTGACAGGTGGCTGACACTGAAAGATGGCTGGCACTGATAGGTGGCTGGCAATGATAGATGGCTGGCACTAAGAACTAGCATTGATAGGTGGCACTGACAGGTGGTTGGCACTGGCGGGTGGCTGGCACTGAAAGGTAGCTGGCACTGGCATTGGGCACTGAAAAAACTGCAGGAGTTGGGACCCCAGTCACCAAACAAACCATTGGTAACACAATACCCCACCATGGATTGAAATCCTGCAGCGCCCACAAGGTCCCCCTCCTCAGGAAGACACAAGTAGAGGTCTGTCTGAAGTCTCCCAATGAACATCTAAATGATTCAGAGAAGATCGGGAGAAAGTGCTGTGGTCAGATGAGACCAAAACTGAGCTCTTTGGCATTAACTCGCCGTGTTTGGGGGAAGAAAAATAGTGACTATGACCCCTAAGAACATCATCCCTACAGTCACACGGAGGGGGAAACATTATAATTTGGGGCTGTTTCTCTGATAAAAGGACTTTGCCGCCTTGAGGGGCCAATGGACGGGGCCATATTGTAAAATCTTGGATGAGAACCTTCAGAACACTGAAGACGGGTCATGGATGGATCTTCCAGCATGACGATGACCCAAAACATACCGCCAAGGCAACAAAGGAGTGGCCCAAGAAAAAGCACATTAAGGTCATGGAGTGGCCTAGCCGATCTCCAGACCTTAATCCCATAGAAAATGTATGGAGGAGCTGAAACTTCGAGTTGCCAAGCGAAAGCCAAAAATCCTTAAGGATTTAGAGAAGAGGCATGGATTCAGCTAGATTTCTCTATCTATCTGCTGGCGTAACGTATCTGCGATACAGTACGCCGCCGTAACTTTGGGCGCAAGTTCCATATGCAGAAAGAACTTGCGCCCTTAGTTAAGGCGGCATAATGTATGTGTGGCGGCGTAAGCCCGCCTAAATTTAAATTTAAGATGACCCCGCGTATTTTACGTATTTTGTGAAAGGCGCATGCGCCGTCCGTGGAATATCCCAGTGTGCATTGCTCCAAAGTACGCCACAAGAACGTATTGGATTAGACGTGAACGTAAATGACGTCCAGCCCTATTCGCGAACGGCTTACGCAAACGACGTAAAATTTTCAAAACTCGGCGCGGGAAGGACGTCCATACTTAACATTGGCTACACCTCATATAGCAGGGGTAACTATACGCCGAAAAAAGCCTAACGTAAACAACGTAAAAAAATGAGCCGGCGGGACGTACGTTTCTGAATCGGCGTAAATACCTAATTAGCATATTCCTCGCGTAACTATACGGAAGCGCCACCTAGCGGCCAGCGTAAATATGCAGCCTAAGATACGACGGTGTAAGACACTTACGCCGGTCGGATCTTAGGATCTCTGAATCAGTCGCATAGATATGACCGACCGCACTCAGAGATACGACAGTGTATCAGGAGATACGCCATCGTATCTCGTATCTGAATCCGGCCCACGATCTGTAAAGAAGAGTGGAGACCAAAATCCCTCCT
The DNA here is from genome assembly GCF_905171775.1 of Rana temporaria. Lineage (NCBI taxonomy): Eukaryota > Metazoa > Chordata > Amphibia > Anura > Ranidae > Rana > Rana temporaria. The sequence goes on along the minus strand of NC_053492.1, from coordinate 472,588,501 downwards.
GAGACGTGTGGAGACCTGATCACCAACTACAAGAAACGTCCGACCTCTGTGCTTCCCAACAAGGGTTTCTCCACCAAATACTAAGGGGATCAAATACTTATTTTACTTATTGAACTGCAACTCAATTGATAACATTTGTATCATGTGATTTTTTTCAGTATTTTTGGTTGAAATTCTGGCCTAGATTCACGTAGGGCAGCATTACGTTGTGTGGGCATAGCGTATCTTATTTACGCTACGCCGCCGCCACTTAGAGAGGCAAGTGCTGTATTCACAAAGCACTTGCGTCCTAAGTTATGGCGGCGTAGCGTAAATCGGCCGGCGTAAGCGTGCGTAATTCAAATGTGGAAGAGGTGGGCGTGTTTTATGTAAATTAAGCATGACCCCACGTAAATGGCGCTTCGAACGAACGGCGCATGCGCCGCCCGTGGACGTATCCCAGTGCGCATGCGTCGGATAGAAAGCCTAAGATATGTCGAGCACTGCCTACGCCGTGAACGTAACTTACGCACAGCCCTATTCACGTACAAATTACGTAAACGACGTAAAAAGATACGCCTGTTCCGACGTCCATACCTTGCATGGGCTGCGCCACCTAGAGACCAGCTTTATCTTTACGCCGGCGTATGTCTTACGTAAACGGCGTAACTAATTGCGACGGGCGCACGTACGTTCGTGAATCGGCGTATCTTGCTCATTTACATATTTAACGCGGAAATCAACGGAAGCGCCACCTAGCGGCCAGCGTAAATATGCAACCCAAGATACGACGGCGTAGGAGACTTACGCCACTCGTATCTTGGCCAAATCTATGAATCAGGCGCATAGATACGACGGCGGCCATCTCGGTCTTTGAGAATCTGGCCCATAATCTCTAATAGGCGTCCAAAAAGGTGAACAGCGGGCGCCATGCTGGGCACTCGCAGTTCACTCAGAGTTGTGTTAGGAAAGTGAATAAATATTCGCTTTCCAAACACTGAACCGCCTCTCAGCCAATCAGGTGCTCGGGTCTGTTACCTTTCGGGGCTGAAACGACAGGCGCTGTGATTGGACGCCTATCATGGCATCCAATCATAGCAGAGGATGGAAAGAGAGGGTGGGAGAAGAAATCGAGGAGCATGGAGGACAGTGCCGCCATGACCCGCTGCCCCACCGAGACAGGTAAATGCCGGGCAGTAGGGGGGTGCACACTGGCAGCAATTGATGGGCACAGTAGCAACAATTGATGAGCATAGTGAGAGCAATTGATTGGCACACTGGCAGCAATTGATGGGCACAGTAGCGGCAATTGATAAAAACACTGGCAGCAATTGATGGGCACAGTAGCAACAATTGATGGGCACAGTAGCAACAATTGATGGGCACAGTGACAGCAATTGATGGGCACAGTAGCAGCAATTGATGAGCAAACTGGCAGCAATTGATGGGCACAGTGGTGACAATTGATGGGCACAGTAGCGGCAATTGATGGTGATGGGCACAGTGACAGCAATTGATGGGCACACTGGCAACAATTAATGGGTACAGTAGCTGTGTTTGATGGCACAGTGGTGGCAATTTATGGGCACAGTGGCTGCGTTTGGTGGGCACAGTGGCTGCAATTAATGTTTTGTTTTTTTCAGTTTGTCCCCCCCCCCCCCCCCCAAAAAAAAATTGAGCACCAGCCGTCACTGGTCTCTATCATATAAAATACACCTATGGTAAAAATTATAGACGCTATAGGCAGCAATTGATGGGCACAGTAGCGACAATTGATGGGCACAGTGGCGGCAATTGGTGGGCACAGTGGCAGCAATTGATGGGCACACTGGCAGCAATTGATGGGCACACTGGCAGCAATCGATGGGTTATATTTTGTCTAGCGCTGCACTGTCTTTTTCCAATTGATGGGCACAGTAGAAACAATTGATGGGCACAGTAGCGGCAATTGATGGTGATCAGTACAGTGATAGCAATTGATGGGCACACTGGCAGAAATTGATGGGCACAGTAGCGGCAATTGATGAGCACACTGGCAGCAATTGATGGGCACAGTAGCGACAATTGATGGGCACAGTAACGGCAATTGATGGTCACAGTGGCAGCAATTGATGGGCACACTGGCAGAAATTGATGGGCACAGTAGAAACAATTGATGGGCACAGTAGTGGCAATTGATGGTGAACAGCACAGTGATAGCAATTGATGGGCACACTGGCAGCAATTGATGGGCACAGTAGCGGAAATTGATGAGCACACTGGCAGCATTTGTTGGGCACAGTGGTGACAATTGATGGGCACAGTGGCAGCAATTGATGGGCAGTGGGCACAGTAGCGACAATTGATGGGCACAATAGCGGCAATTGACAGCATTTGATGGGCACACTGGCAGCAATTGATGGGCACAGTAGAGGCAATTGATGGGCACAGTGGCAGCAATTGATGGGCACAGTGGCATCAATTGATGGGCACACTAGCAGAAATTGATGGGCACAGTAGTGGCAATTGATGGTGATGGGCACAGTGACAGCAATTGATGGGCACACTGGCAACAATTAATGGGTACAGTAGCTGTGTTTGATGGCACAGTGGTGGCAATTTATGGGCACAGTGGCTGCGTTTGGTGGGCACAGTGGCTGCAATTAATGTTTTTTTTTTTTCAGTTTGTTTTTGCCCCCCCCCCAAAAAAAATTGAGCACCAACCGCCACAGGTCTCCATCATATAAAATACACCTATGATAAAAATTATAGACGCTTCATTTCTTTCTAAGTGGGCAAACCTACAAAATCTGCAGGGCATCAAATAACCCCCCCCCCCCCCCTGTACTGTTGAGGTAGGGGAGATGGCAGTGTACATGTAGTATGTGTATATGTTTGGGATTTCAATTAACGTTGCTTCTGTTGTTGGACCCGGCGTGACCCTATTTCCTCTCCGTAATGTTCTCTGGCTCAGATCTGCGAGACGGAAATGTCAATGGATCTGTAAAATTAAAATAAACACCTTTAAAAAAAAAAAAAAAAGTTTAATTTTCCTTCCAAGGCTGCGCAGTCCTGATTTACAATACACACAACACATATAATGGAAAATAAATGAAAAGGATTGCCTATTATTGCCACACTTGGGGGAAAAGCAGAAACATAATCTCAGAGACAAAGCGCTTCATAGGAAATCTTCTACCATCTTCTTCCAATTTAAATATCTCTCCGCACAAGTCCGTGCACGCCTCTCCGCACAACAAATCCAGGAGACATCCTTTTACCGCACAGATATCCCTCCTTCCTTCACATTCACAATGGTGGCGGCGGACGCGTCCTCCACTTGACATCGTTCTCCTCCCGGTATTGTGGATCCCAATTAGAGGACGCCATACATGCAATTATCTATACAATGGCCCGGATTCACGTAGAGGCGCGTATCTTTTGGCCGGCGTAGCGCATCCCACTTGCGCTACGCCGACGTAACATAGTGAGGCAAGGCCAGTATTCACAAAGCACTTGGGGCTAGATTCAGCAAGAATTTACGCCGGCGTATCTATAGATACGCCACGTAAATTCAAAGCTGCGCCGGCGTATCTTCTTTCTGTATTCAGAAAGCAAGATACGCCGAAATTAGGCTAAGATCCGACTGGCGTAAGTCTCTTACGCCGTCGTATCTTAGGGTGCATATTTACGCTGGCCGCTAGGTGGCGCTTCCGTCGTTTTCGGCGTAGAATTTGCAAATGACCTAGATACGCCGATTCACAAACGTACGTGCGCCCGGCGGAATTTTTTATGTCGTTTGCGTAAGGCTTTTTCCGGCGTAACGTTGCTCCTGCTATATGAGGAGCAACCAATGTTAAGTATGGACGTCGTTCCCGCGTCGAAATTTGAAATTTTTACGTTGTTTGCGTAACTCGTCCGTGAATGGGGCTGGCCGCAATTTACGTTCACGTCGAAAGCATGACGATTTGCCGACATCATCTTTCACGCATGCGCCGTTCGTTAGAGACGTCATTTACGCGGGGTCATGTTTTATTTACATAAAACACGCCCACCTCTTCTCAATTTGAATTCTGCGCGCTTACGCCGGCTGATTTACGCTACGCCGCCGCAACTTACGGAGCAAGTGCTTTGTGAATACTGCACTTTCCCCGTCTAAGTTGCGGAGGCATAGCGTAAATAGGATACGCTACGCCCGCACAAAATTACGTCCCCCTGCCTGAATCTAGCCCTTGCTCCATAAGTTACGTTGGCGTAGCGCAAATGGGCCGCCGTAAATTGTTTCCTGCAAGATCTGCCACTTTTAAATTATGGGTGTTTTTCTTATTTGGTGAAAATAATGGGGTTTGTTTTTAAAAACATAACAAAGAAAATAATGGTTGACAGTTACCGTATATACCCGAGTATAAGCCGACTTGAATATAAGTCGAGGCACCTAATTGTACCACAAAAAAATGGGAAAACGTATTGACTCGGGTATAAGCCTAGGGTGTCCATCTGCATGCCTCACTGTGCCCATGCCTCACTGTGCCCATGCCTCACTTTGCCCATACCTCACTGTGGGGCCTTCTTAATAGCATCATGGGCCCCTGGGCAAAATAATGCTCTGGGGCCCCTACAATGATGACAGTGCAGGTAAACGGACATCAAGTAGGTAGGAGGGAGACGGCCTCCCCTGTGTATCTATCACTCTCAGAGCCATCATGGGGCCCCCAATTTCGGGGCAGCGTGGACTTAAGGACCAGTAGCTTTGGGCAGCCCTGCCTCACTGTGCCCAGGCCTCACTGTGTCCATGCCTCACTGTGCCCAGGCCTCACTGTGTCCATGCCTCACTGTGTCCATGCCTCACTGTGTCCACGCCTCACTGTGCCCACGCTTAAAGCGGGAGTTCACCCAATTATATATTTTTTTATCTTTTCCCCTTAGATGGATGCTCGTTTTGTCTAGGGGAATCGGCTAGTTGTTTTAAAATATGATCCGTACTTTCCCGTTTTCGAGATGCATCTTCTCCGTCGCTTCCGGGTATGGGTCTTCGGGAGCGGGCGTTCCTTCTTGATTGACAGTCTTCTGAGAGGCTTCCGACGGTCGCATCTATCGCGTCACTAGTAGCCGAAAGAAGCCGAACGTCGGTGCGGCTCTATACTGCGCCTGCGCACCGACGTTCGGCTTCTTTCGGAAAATCGTGACGCGATGGATGCGACCGTCGGAAGCCTCTCGGAAGACTGTCAATCAAAATAGGAACACCCAGTCCCGTAGCCCATACCCGGAAGCGGCGGAGAGGATGCATCTCGTAAACGGTAAGTACGGATCATATTTTAAAACAACTAGCCGATTCCCCTAGAGAAAACGAGCAGGAATCTAAGGGGAAATAGTGTCATGTGCGGGTGAACCCCCGCTTTAACTGTGTCCATGTCTCACTGTGTCCATGACTAGACTGACGTTTCACATGAGTCTATGGAAGGGGTGCCCAGCTTTGAAGAATCGGTGCTTCCCGGCCGTAGGTCCTCCAGACAACAAACTTTGCACATTAGTAGAGGAAGAGTATAAGCCGACCTGAATATAAGTCGAGGCACCTAATTGTACCACAAAAAACTGGGAAAACTTATTGACTCCGGTATAAGCCTAGGGTGTCCATCTGTATGCCCCACTTTGCCTCACTGTGTCCACATCCATGCCTCACTGTGCCCATGCCTCACTGTGCCCATGCCTCACTGTGTCCATGCCTCACTGTGCCCATGCCTCACTGTGATCATGCCTCACTGTGCCCATGCCTCACTGTGATCATGCCTCACTGTGTCCATGCCTCACTGTGATCATGCCTCACTGTGCCCATGCCTCACTATGCCCATGCCTCACTGTGTCCATGAGTAAACTGACGTTTACAAAGAAACTTTGCACCCTTGTAGAGGAGAAATGGGGCTATATGTGTGCCAAGGTCCGGGTCCAGGGGACCTACGAACGGCCGGTACTGGGTCCCTAAAATCACTGGAGAAATGACTGTTTAACATGGGAGTCTATGGAAGGGGTGCCCGACTTTGAAAAATCGGTGCTCCCCGACCATAGGTCCCCCGGACAACAAACTTTGCACACTTGTAGAGGAAGAGTGGGGCTACATGTGTGCCAAGTACCGGGTCCTCAAAGTCCGGGAGATCAGGTGCAAAAGGTGACTCGAGTATAAGCCGAGGGGGGCATTTTCAGTACAAAAAATGTGCTGAATAACTCGGCTTATACTCGAGTATATATGGGACATTTTTTTATAACACCCTAGAGAATAAAATGGCGGTCATTGCAATTTATGTCAGACCCTATTTGCACAGTGGTCTTACAAGCGCACTTTTTTTAAACAAAAAATAAGACAACAGTCAAGTTACAGTAGCCCATTTTTTTTTATATTGATATATAAAAAACATGTCACGCTTCACAATTGCGCCCGCTCGTGGAATGGCGTCAAACTTTTACCCTTAAAAATCTCCATAGGCGACGTTTAAAAAATTCTACAGGTTGCATTGGCTGCGCTTGATGGGCACAGTGTCTGCGTTTGATGGGCACAGTGGCGGCAATTGACAGTGGCTGCGTTTGATGGACACAGATACCCGGATTCAGATACAATGGAGTATCTATCCGCGGGCGTAACGTATCTCAGATACGTTACGCCGCCGTAAATTAGGGCGCAAGTTCCGTATTCAGAAATAACTTGCGCCCTAAGTTATGGCGGCGTAACCTATGTGGTCCGGCGTAAGCCTGCCTAATTCAAATGTGGATGATGTGGGCGTGTTTTATTTAAATTAATGGTGACCCCGCGTTTTTGAAGTTTTTTTTACAAACGGCGCATGCGCCGTTCGTGAAAGAATCACAGTGCGCATGCTCGAAATTACGCAAATCGTCAATGCTTTAGACGTGAACGTAACTTACGTACAGCCCTATTCGCGAACGACTTACGCAAACGACGTAAAATTTTCAAAATTCGACGCGGGAACGACGGCCATACTTAACATAGGATACGCCTCATAGAGCAGGGGTAACTTTACGCCGGTAAAAAGCCTAACGTAAACGACGTAAAAAAAAAGGCGCCGGGCGGACGTACGTTTCTGAATCGGCGTATCTACCTAATTTGCATATTCCTCGCGTAAATCTACGGAAGCGCCACCTAGCGGCCAGCGTAAATATGCAACTAAGATACGACGGTGTAAGACACTTACACCTGTCGGATCTTATGGAAATCTCTGCGTAACTGATTCTATGAATCAGGCGCATAGATACGACGCCGCAACTCAGAGTTACGACGGCGTATCCGGAGATACGCCGTCGTAACTGCTCTCTGAATCCGGGCCAGTGGCTGCGTTAGATTTTTTTTTTTTCAGTTTGTTTGCGCCCCCCCCAAAACTATTGAGCACCAGCCGCCACTGCAAATGACCAACATTTCTGGGGTGCGATTCACAAAAAATAAAGGGCCAGATTCACAGAATAAGTACGCCGGCGTATCTGCTGATACGCCGGCGTACTTTCAAATTTGCCGCGTCGTATCTTTAGTTTGAATTCTCAAACAAAGATACGACGGCTTCTGCCTTCGATCCGACAGGCGTACGGCTCCGTACGCCTTCGGATCGTAGGTGTAATACTTCGGCGCCCGCTGGGTGGAGTTTGCGTCGTTTTCCGCGTCGGGTATGCTAATTAGCTGTTTACGGCAATCCACGAAGATACACGCGTTCGTCGCATTCCCTTACGTCGTCGCTAGTCGGCTTTTCCCGGCGTAAAGTTACGGATGCTATTTCTTGGCTTATATTTAGACTTGCCATGTTAAAGTATGGTCGTCGTTCCCGCGTCGAGTTTTAAATTTATTTTTTTTGCGTAAGTCGTCCGTGAATAGGAAAGGACGTAACGCACGTCGCCGTTCAAAAAATTACGTCGGTGCGACGTCATTTCGCGCAAAGCACGGCGGTAAATTTCAAAACGGAGCATGCGCAGTACATTTAAATGATACACGCCCCATTTAAATTAGGCGGGCTTGCGCCGGACGGATTTACGCTACGCCGCCGCAAGTTTACAGGCAAGTGCTTTGTGAATCAAGCACTTGCCCATAAAACTTGCGGCGGTGTAACGTAAATGCAATACGTTACGCCGCCGGAATTCTACGTGAATCTGGCCCAAAAAATGTAATCCCAGCGCCAACCAGGTCCAGGAGCGGTTAAAAAAAAATCAATACATGAGCAGCAGATGTCGAGCGGTTGCGCGGTGACGCCGCTCAGATGTGTGGGCCGCCGGATTACCGACGTATTTCAATCAATGTACAAAACCCAACGGCAATTCGTCAAACAAAAAACTCCATTACACTAATTTTAAAAGCCGCGTATTTTTCTAAACAATGCCTAACAGCTTAAATACCGAAGGCAACAATAGGCGAGCGCTGTCGGGGATCTTTAACTCAACTTCTTGAAAAGCCGTCCCGGGGATGAGCATTGTTCCGGGGGTTCGGTGGGCATTGTCACCGCGGCGGTGTGACACAATGTTGCCGTATTGTTTCTCCTTGTTTAATAATGTATCCACTCCACATCGCCGATCGCTCTCCTCCCCGCTACACGGCGCTTTGTGAACGTAACTTATTGTGTGTGAGATTTAATTAAGCTTCAGCCTCGGAAAATAACTCTTTGTGTGCCGAGGGATAATGGCGTCTGAGATAGGAATGCTGGGAGTCAAGACGTTGTTGTGACATAAACAAGAGTTAAACAACCACAGCACTTTAAAGTACACATCTAATCCTCATTCCTCACCGTTACCGACTACGGTGAATCCAAAGTACAAAGAAAAGATTGAAACGGGCTTCACTTGGTACCCCTCGGGGATAAGATATAAAAGCAAACAATTCCTTTATTGATATCAGTAATTTAAAAGACCACATTCATTTGTTTTAAAAGCAAAAAAAAATACATTGCCTTGTAGCATTGTACAGCTCTGTTATACAGTATCTCACAAAAGTAAGTACACCCCTCACATTTTTTGTAAATTATTTTCTTGTATCTTTTCATGTGACAACACGGAAGAAATGAGACTTTGCTACAAAGTAGTGAGTGTACAGCTTGTATAACAGTGTAAATTTATAATAATAATAATAATAATAATAATAATAATAATAACAATCATCATAATTTTGTTAAAATATCTTCATTATTTATTAATAGTATTATTAAGTTATTATTATTATTATTATTATTATTATTATTATTATTATTATTATTATTAATAATAATAATAATAATAATAATAATAATAATAATAACTTATTCGTATTAATATTATTTGTTAATATTATATTTAATAATAATAATATTAAATATAATATTAACAAATAATATTAATACGAATAAATTATTATTATTATTATTATTATTATTATTATTATTATTATTATTATTAATAAAAGTAATAATAATAATAATAATAATAATAATAATAATAATAATAATAATAATAATAATAATATTATCTTTAGCTATGAGTAAGCACTGATTGTAGTGTGAATCGTCAGCTGTATGCCCCCTGTCTTTGCTGTGATGTGTGGTGTTTGAAAACTTTTATCAATAAAAGGCAACCAAGAAGGTTTTTCCAGAGTGTGGCTGTCCAAACATTGCTTTCTACTATTATTATTATTATTATTATTATTATTAATAATAATAATAATAATAATAATAATAATTTATTTGTATTAATAATATTATTTGGTAATATTATATTTAATATTATTATTATTAATAATAATAATAATAATAATAATAATAATAATAATAATAATAATAATAATAATATTATCTTTATTTTTTATATGACTATTTTTTATTTATATTACATTTATTATGCTGTTTTTGTTATTTATTTTTTTAACAATGCAAATAAATACATAATAATAAATTATTGCTATGTATGGTACATCTCTATCTACAGTATCTCACAAAAGTAAGTACACCCCTCACATTTTTGTAAATATTTTCTTCTATATGTTCATGTGACAACACTGAGGAAATTACACTTTGCTACTATGTAAAGTAGTGAGTGTACAGCTTGTATAACAGTGTAAATGTATAATAATCATAATAATAATAATAATAATAATATTATTATTATTATTATTATTATTATTATTATATTATTATTATTATTATTATTATTATTAATATAATAATAATAATAATAATAATCATCATAATTTTGTTAAAATATCTTCATTATTTATTAATAGTATAATTAAGTTATTATTATTATTATTATTATTATTATTATTATTATTAATAATAATAATAATAATAATAATAATGCATTCGTATTAATACAATTATTTGTTAATAATATACTTAATATTATTATTATTATTATTATTATTATTATTATTAATAATAATAATAATAATAATAATAATATCTTTATTTTTTATATTACTATTTTTATTTATATTACATTTATTATGCTGTTTTTGTTATTTTTTTTAAACAATGCAAATAAATAAATAAATAATAATAAATTATTGCTATGTATGGTACATCTCTATCTACAGTATCTCACAAAAGTAAGTACACCCCTCACATTTTTTGTAAATTATTTTCTTGTATCTTTTCATGTGACAACACTGAGGAAATGACACTTTGCTACAATGTAAAGTAGTAAGTGTACAGCTTGTATAACAGTGTAAATTTATAATAATAATAATAACAATCATCATAATTTTGTTAAAATATCTTCATTATTTATTAATAGTATTATTAACTTATTATTATTATTATTATTATTATTATTATTATTATTATTATTAATAATAATAATAATAATAATAATAATAATAATAATAATTTATTCGTATTAATAATATTATTTGGTAATATTATATGTATACGGCATGCGCCGTTCGTGAAAAAATCCCAGTGCGCATGCTCGAAATTCCGACGCAAATCGTCATTGCTTTCGACGTGAACGTGAATTACGTCCAGCCCTATTCGCGAACGGCTTACGCAAACGACGTAATAAATTCAAATTTCGAAGCGGGAACAACGTCCATACTTAACATTGGCTGCGCCACCTAATAGCAGGAGCAACCTTACGCCGAAAAAGCCTAAAGTAAACAAAGTAAATAAATTGCGCCGGCCGTACGTACATTTGTGAATCGGCGTATCTAGGTGATTTGCATATTCTACGCCGAAAACAACGGAATCGCCCCTAGCGGCCAACGTAATATTGCACACAATTCTACGCCGCCGCATTCAAGTTACGTCGGCGGAGGAAGCCTATTTTTTTAGCGTATCTGCCTTTGAGAATCGGCGTAACGATACGCGGGCGCGGATTTGAAATTACGGATCTAGATACGCCGCCTTAAAAGCTTCCTGAATCTACCCCAATGGCCCGGATTCAGAGAGCAATTGCGCCTGCGTAACCATAGTTACGCAGCGCAATTGCTGACTTGCTCCGGCGTTACGAATGCTCCTGATTCAGGAACATCGTAACGCCGACTGCAGCCTAAAATCTGCGTGGCATAAGTCTCTTATGCCACGCAGATTTTAGGCTGCATTCTTGTGATGACCGCTAGGGGGCGCTCCCATTGTGCTCAGTGTATAGTATGCAAATTGCATACTAACACCGATTCACAATGTTGCGCGAGCCCTGCGTACGCAAGTTACGGAGTTTCCGTATGGTAGGGGCAACCAATGCTTAAGTATACCCGCCTTTCCCGCGTCGTGAAATTTGAATTTCACGTCGTTTGCGTAAGTGATTCGTGAATGGCGCTGGACGCCATTCACGTTCACTTTGAAGCAAATGATGTCCTTGCGACGTCATTTGCCGCAATGCACGTCCGGAAAGTTTCCCGACGGCGCATGCGCTTTACGATCGGCGAGGGAACGCGCTTAATTTAAATGATTCCCGCCCCCTGCGGGATCATTTAAATTGCGCGCGCTTACGCCAGGCAATTTTGCCGGCGCGCCTCCGCAATTTACGGAGCTACTGCTCTGTGAATCGAGGGCAGCGGCGCAAATTTGCGGGGGCGCAGGGCAAAATCGTTGCCCTGTGCCTCCGTAATTTATGCGCAAATCTTACTGAATCCGGGCCAATGTGTATTGGACTATGGATGGAACTGTCCAGTGCTGAAAGTTAGGAATGAGTTGTAAAGGGGACAGCGGGAACTGTCCAGCGCTGAATGTTAGGGATCTGATGTATTACAAAGTACAAGGATATGTTTGTATTATATAAAAATAGTGGCACGTCCCTAACATACTGTATCTTAACCACTTGCCGACCAGTCAAGTACCTGGCACGTCATTGGTCTTCAAGTGGTTGTACTGGGAGGATTCTGCAGCAGCTGCAGGCATCATCCCAGTACCATTTTTAGAGCCAGGGGTCTGCTCTCTTGTAATAGCAATCACAGTGGCCAAGTAGCTGCTAGATTGCTATTACAAGCAGCAGGAGGGGACGTGTCCTCCACTCCCACATCTTGCTCGGGCTCTCCGATACCACCGGGGGAGACCTGAGCTACCAGACGGTGCGCCTGCTGGTTGGCCTAACAGCCAGTGGACATGTGCAATTCGTTTCGTTCCGAATTAGTTTTTTAACAAATTTTCGACACATTCGTTAATCCACAAATATCCGAATTAACGAAAACCTGTTTAACAATTATTCATAAATTTGAATGTTCAAAAATTCGTAAATTTCGAAAAATTCATAAATTAGAAAATCGGAAAAAAACACCAAAAAATGAAATCTTAAATAATATCTAACTCAGGGCTCCATTAAATCTGGGCGCCAGGTCGCAATTGCGACTAGAATTAGCGACCTGGCACCTGGGGAAGGAAGCCTAGGCCTGCAGAAGGGCGCAAAGCCGCGGCCTCAATTACTGGCCACTGCGGCCCGATGCGGTGGGGGAGGTGGGGGTGCACGGAGACACAGGATACCCTATCCTGTGTCTCCGTGCGCCCCCACCTCCCTGCCGCACGATCGCGTCGGGCCGCGCCGGCCGGTAATTGAAGCCGCAGCTTTCTGCAGGCCTATCCTTCCTTCTGTGATCTGGCGCCATCTTGTGGTGGTCGTTGGCATGACAAGACAACCAGCAATGCTAATGGTGCTTCCCCTGTCTGTTTTCACTGCCATCTCCTTCCCTCTAATTAGAACCCCCAAACACTATATATATTTTTTTATTCTAACACCCTGCATACCCGACGCTGGAATACGACGCAAACTTCCCCCAGCGGCGGCCGAGGTATTGCATCCTAAGATCCGACGGTGTAAGTCAATTACACCTGTCGCATCTTAGGGCTATCTATGCGGAACTGATTCTATGAATCAGCCGCATAGATATGACAGGAGATACGCCGTCGTATCTCTTCTGTGAATCTGGCCCATAGTTCTTTTCCTCTATAGGTAGTATTTACTGCCACATCACATGTAGGGCCAGATCCACAAGGAAGTTACGTCGGCGTATCTATTGATACGGCGCGTAACTTCTAGGATGCCCCGTCGTATCTTTGTTTTGCATCCACAAAACAAGATACGACTGAATGGGGGCTCGATCCGACTGACGTACGTCTTAGTACGCCGTCGGATCTTAGGTGCATATTTACGCTGGCCGCTAGGTGGCGCTTCCGTTGATTTCCGCGTAGAGTATGCAAATTAGCTAGATACGCCGATTCTCAGAACGTACATCCGGCCGGCGCATTTTTTTACGTCGTTTACGTAATGTTTTTTTCGGCGTAACGTTACCCCTGGGTCTATGAGGCGTGGGCAATGTTAAGTATGGACATCGGGCCAGCGTCGAATTTTCCGTTGTGTGCGTCGAATTTTCCGTTGTGTACGTCGTTTGCGTAAAACGTTCGCGAATAGGGCTTTGCGTAAATTACGTTCACGTCGAAAGCATTGACTATTTGCAACGTGATTTTGAGCATGCGCACTGGGATACCCCCACGGACGGCGCATGCGCCGTTAAAAAGAAAGTCATCTACGTGGGGTCAAGTTGAATTAACATAAATCACGCCCACATCTTTGTCATTTGAATTCCGCGCCCTTACGCCGACACATTTACGCTACGCCGCCGTAACTTTAGACGCAAGTGCTTTGTGAATACAGCACTTGCCTCTCAAAGTAGCGGCGGCGTAGCGTAACTACGATACGCTACGCCTGCTTAAAATGACGCGGATCTGGCCCCTGGACTTTGTTTTATTTTACTTTATTGCACTTTTGATTACTTGTCCACCATTTATGCACCTTTGGTCACATTATCAGTGTGTTTTAAAGATTATGCGCAATAATTCACTTTAATTAATTTACTTATTGCTGTGTATTGTAAAGCGCTGCCAGTTTTTGCTGCATTTTCATTACTGTATATTTTGGAACACTATTTACTTTTTCACTGTTTAGTAGTGCGAAGGACACTATTTTATCAGTTTTAGGTATATATTTTTCTAACTTTACTTCACCAACTTATAGGCAGATTCACGTAGAGATACGACGGCGTATCAGTAGATACTCCGTCGTAACTCCGAATCTGCGCCGGCGTATATTTAAGTGTATTCTCAAATTGAGATACACTTAGGCCCCATACACACGAGAGGATTTATCCGCAGATACGGTTCAGCGGACCGTATCCGCGGATAAATCCTCTCGAGGATTTCAGAAGATTTCTATGCGATGGAGTGTACACACCATCGCATTGAAATCCGCGCTGAAATCCTCTGCCGATGACGTGTCGCGCCGTCGCCGCTATTATGACGCGGCGACGGGCGCGACGCTGTCATATAAGGAATTCCACGCATGCGTCAAATCATTACGACGCGTGCGGGGAATCCCTTTGGACGGATGGATCCGGTAAGTCTGTACAGACGAGCGGATCCATCCGTTGGAATGGATTCCAGCAGATGGATTTGTTGAGCATGTCAGCAAATATCCATCTGCTGGAAATCCATCCCAGGGGAGATTTATCCGCGGATAAATATCCGACGGAGTGTACACACCATAGAATCTATCCGCAGAAACCCATTTGATGGGATTTATCTGCGGATAGATTCTATCGTGTGTATGGGGCCTCAAATGTAGCTAAGATACGACCGCCGGCGTCGTCGTATCTTAGCTGTCTATTTACGGCGGCCGCTAGGGGCGTGTGCACTGATTTACGCCTAGAATGCGTAAATCAGCGAGATACGCCTATTCACGAATGTACGCTTGCCCGTCGCAGTAAAGATACGCCGTTTACGTAAGGCGTTTTCAGGCGTAAAGATATTCCACCAAAAAGATGGCGCAGCCAATGTTAAGTATGGACGTCGGAACTGCGTCGAATTTTTTTATTTTTACGTCGTTTGCGTAAGTCGTCCGTGAATGGGGCTGGACGTAATTTACGTTCACGTCGAAACCAATAAGTCTTTGCGGCGTAATTTGGAGCATGCGCACTGGGATACATCCACGGACGGCGAATGCGCCGTTCGTTCAAAACTTCATTTACGTGGGGTCATGCTTTATTAGCATAAAACACGCCCACCTCTTCACAATTTGAATTAGGCGCGCTTATGCCGGCACATTTACGCTACGCCGCCGTAACTTAAGACGCAAGTGCTTTGTGAATACAGCACTTGCCTCTCTAACTTACGGCGGCGTAGCGTATATGAGATACGCTACGCCTGCCTAACGTTAGGCACTTCTACTTGAATCCAGCTATTAGATTATTGTGTTCTGATCCATCACACATAATTCAGATAAAAAAAAATTGAACTAAAGGCCGCAATGTAACAAAATAGGTAAAAAGCCAAGGGGGGGGGGGGGGTGAATACTTTCGCAAGGCACTGTATAATCACTAAACAAATACCGCAACAGATGTAGAGATCTATGACGTTGGGTTGGGTCAGATTCCAAGACATCGGATGA
This sequence comes from Rana temporaria, assembly GCF_905171775.1. Lineage (NCBI taxonomy): Eukaryota > Metazoa > Chordata > Amphibia > Anura > Ranidae > Rana > Rana temporaria. Next base: position 472,572,664 of record NC_053492.1, on the reverse strand, counting down.
AAATCGCTCCGAGTGGCGCCTCCATGTAGAACTTTACAATTCTTTCCTGTTTCCTTGGCGGCGCGTTTCACCTGGCGCGGTGATATGTTGTGAATGTGCTATTAGTGCAATAAATCTCTTATTTCCAATCTAGTCGCTGTATTAATTACTGTGCCAAGGCGGACGGGAGGTGAAATACAAATCACAGGAAGGTTTGTAGTGTGAGACTCGCTCACGCCTCGGGGCCCCTCGTGCCGGCTCACGGGGGCCTTGAATATGATTAACATGCCAAACGTAATGGAAATGAGCCCAACGAAATGCGTGTGCGCCGTGAGAAGGGAGGGGAAGACGCCTCCTCTCCGTATCGCACATCCACACATATAACAAAGCCTCCTTTTTATTATTTCACCTAAATTTCCCATATGGGGGACGTGTGACTGAGAGAGAGACATTAATGTGTAATCTTCTTCATGATTGGAAGTGATGCCAATGATTTGGTGATAGAAAAATTGTCAGCATTGTAATATAAATTAAGGAAATAAATCAATTTATCAAACCGCTCTGCCAATCACCGCTCTAATATATGCAGTTCAGGTTCATATTGGATACCGAAGCGAATACATTCTTAAAGATTAGCGCCATCAGTTTTGATTAAATATTCGTTTGTTTTTTCCTGAGAGTAGGCAAGACCAAGGGGCAGATTCACGTACAATTGCATGGGCGCAGCGTATGTGAGATACGCTACGCCGCTGTAACTTACTTTTCAAAGCTTTGAATCCAGAAACAAACTGCGCCGTAAGTTACGGCGGCGTAGTGTATCTCTCGCGGGGTAACAGCGCGTAATTCAAATCGGCGAGTAGGGGGGCGTGTTTCATTTAAATGAAGCGCGTCCCCGCGCCGAACGAACTGCGCTTGCGCCGTCCCTAAATTTCCCGCCGTGCATTGCGCTAAATGACGTCGCAAGGACGTCATTGGTTTTGACGTGGACGTAAATTACGTCCAGCCCGATTCACGGACGGCTTACGCAAACAAAATAAAAAAAAATTCAAATTTGACGCGGGAACGACGGCCATACTTAAAATTGCGTACGCCACCAAACAGCAGCTTTAACTATACGCCGGAAAAAGCTGAACGGAGACGACGTAAAAGAATGCGACGGCTGCTCGTACGTTCGTGGATCGTCGGAAATAGCTAATTTGCATACTCGACGCAGATTACAACGGGAACGCCACCCAGCGGACGCCGAAGAATTGCATCTAAGATCCGAAGACGTACGCCTGTCGGATCTAACCCAGATGCCGTCGTATCTTGTTTTGAGGATTCAAAACAAAGATACGACGCGGGAAATTTGAAAGTACGCCGGCGTATCACTAGATACGCCGGCGTACTTCCTTTGTGGATCTGCCCCCAAATATTTATTGATAGTATTGATTAAATATTTGGTCAGTGAGATCTTCCCATCAGATATTCCAATTCTGCCCCAATGCCATTGCAATGAGGGCGTCACCCTCCCCCAACATGGATTTTCCATAAGGTAGAAAAAAAACACATGCAGTAAAACCTTGGTTTGAGAGTAACTTGGTTTGAGAGCGTTTTGCAAGACAAGCAAAAGGTTTTAATACATTTTGCCTTGATATACAAGCGATGTCTTGATATAAGAGTAGCGTCATTTCACAACTGAGTATAAAAAAGAAGAGAGGAGCCTCTAAGTGTAGCAATATGGTTACATTAAACCCCTTCCATACCGGGTATTTTCACCCCCTTCCTGCCCAGACCAATTTTTAGTTTTCAGCGCTGTCGCACTTTGAATGACGATTGCGCGGTCGTGCGACGTGGCTCCTAAACAAAATTGACGTCCTTTTTTTCCCACAAATAGAGCTTTCTTTTGGTGGTATTTGATCACCTCTGCGGTTTTTATTTTTTGCGCTATAAACAAAAGAGCGACAATTTTGAAAAAAAACACAATGGGCCAGATTCAGAGACAGCTGCGTATTTTTGTGCGGGCGTAGCGCATCTCATATGCACTACGCCAACGTAACTCTGAGAGGCAAGAGCAGTATTCACAAAGCACTTGCTCCCTAAGTTACGTTGGCGTAGCGTAAATGGGCCGGCGTAAGCCCGCCTAATTCAAATTAGGAAGGTAGTGGGCGTGTTGTATTAAAATTAGCCGTGACCCCATGTAAATTAATTCCCGAACGAACGGCGCATGCTCAGAATCACGTCGCATATACTCCCTAAGATACGTCGGCTCAATGCTTTCGACGTGAACGTAACCTACGCCCAGCCCCATTCACGTACGACTTACGCAAACGACGTAAAATCCGACGGCTGTTCCGGCGTCCATACCCTAACATGACTTACCCCTGCTTTATCAGGGATAACTATACGCTGGACGTACGCCTTACGTAAACGCAAGTACGTTCGTGAATCGGCGTATCTAGGTCATTTACATATTCGGCGCGTAAATCAATGGAAGCGCCCCTTGCGGCCAGCGTAAATATGCGCCCCAGATACGACGGCGTAGGAGACTTACGTCGGTCGGATGGAGCCAGAATTCAGGCGTATCTGGTTTCAAGAATACAGCGCATAGATACGACGGTGCATCCTAGAACTTACGCGGCGTATAAACAGATACGTAGGCGTAAGTTCTCTCTAAATCTGGCCCAATATCTTTTAATTTTGATTTAATAAATATCATAATTTTTTTTTTTTTTAACTTTTTTTTCCTCAGTTTAGACCGATACGTATTCTTATACATATTTTTGGTAACAAAATCGCAATAAGCGTATTTGATCGGTTTGCGCAAAAGTTCTAGCGTCTACAAAATAGGTAATAGAATTATGGCATTTTTTTTTTTTACTAGTAATGGCGGCGATCTGCGATTTTTATTGTGACCGTGACATTGCGGCGGACGTATCGGACACTTTTGACACATTTTTGGGACCAGTCACATTTATACAGCGATTAGTGCTATAAAACTGCACTGATTACTGTGTAAATGTGACTGGCAGGGAAGGGGTGAACACTAGGGGGCGAGGAAGGGGTTAATATGTTCCCTAAAGTGTGTACTAACTGTAGGGGGAGGGGGACTCACAACATCAGTCTCCTCACTGATGACAGGACATGGATCTGTGTGTTTACACCCCATCATTACACACACAGATCCATGGTCCGGCCGTGATTGCTGGCAATCGGGGGGGTTCCCGGCGGACTTGCTTACCGGGCACTTAAACCCCCCTTCCTTCCCAGACCAATTTTGAGCTTTCAGCGCTGACGCACTTTGAATGACAATTGCGCGGTCATACAACACTGTACCCAAAGGAAATTTTTATCATTTTTTTCCCACAATTTTTTTTATTTTTTGTAAAAAAAAAAAAAAAAAAAAAAAAGACAGAATTTTAATTATTTTACATTTTTTTTTTTTATATTTTGTTATAAAATTTTGCAAACAGGTAATTTTTCTCCTTCATTGATATGCGCTGATGAGGCTGCACTGATGGGCACAGATGGGCTGCACTGATGGACACCAATGAGGCAGCACTGGTGGGCACTGATAGGCGGCACTGGTGGGCACTGATGTGTGGCACTGAAGCGATTGATAGACGGCACTGGTAAGCACTGAGAAGTGGCTCTAATAGGTGGCACTGATAGCTGGCACTGATAGCTGGCAGTGATGGACACTGATTGGTGGTAGTGATGGGCACTGATGGGTGGCAATAATGGGCACTGGTAGGTTACACTGATAGGCAGCACTGCTAGGTGGCACTGATTAGGCACTGATTGGCACCACTGGTGGGCATTGATAGGTGGCACTTGTGGGCACTGGCAGGTGGCAATAGCAGGTGTGGGCACTGGCAGGGGGTACAGATTGGCACAGATGAGGCAGAATTGCCTCTTCCTCTTCTTCTCCCTTGCACATAAGCCAGTGATCTGTTTCCTTTTCTCCTCATGCTATCAGCCCCTGCCGCGAGCTCTGTGACCGTGGGAACTGCAGACTCGATGTCCGCCGGTGTCACGCGATCGGGTCACAGAGCTGCAGAACGGGGAGAGGCCAGTGTAAATAAGCATCTCCCCATTCTGCCAAATGACACTATTACTGATCGTCTGTTCCCTCTCATCGGGAGCAGTGATCAGTGACATGTCACTCGTAGCCACGCCCCTTAACCGTTAGAATCACTCCCTAGGACACCTAGTGCTTAACCTCTTCCCTGCCAGTGTCATTTACACAGTAATCAGTGAATTTTTATAGCACTGATCGCTGTAAAAATTACAATGGTCCCAAAAATTGTATCAAAAGTGTCCGATGTGTCCGCCATAATGTCGCAATCACAATAAAAATCTCAGATCGCCGCCATTACTAGTAAAAAAAAAAATAGATAAAAATGCCATAAAACTATCCTCTATTTTGTAGACACTATGGCCCGGATTCACGTAGAACCGCGTATCTTTGTGCGGGCGTAACGTATCCTATTTACGTTACACCTCAGCAACTTTTACAGGCAAGTGCCGTATTCTCAGACGAAAGTTGCGGTGACGTAGTGTAAACAGGCCGGCGTAAGCCCGTCTAATTCAAATGTGGTAGATGTGGGCGTGTGTTATGTAAATTTTATGTGACCCCACGTAAATGACACTTTTTACGAACGGCGCATGCGCCGTCCGTGAAAGTATCCCAGTGTGCATGCTACAAATTAACCCGCAAGAAGCCAATGCTATCGTCGTGAACGTAAATGACGCCCAGCCCTATTCGCGAACGACTTACACAAACGATGTAAAATTTAAAAAATATGACGCAGGAACGACGTCCATACTTAACATTGGTACGCCTCATATAGCAGGGGTAACTTTACGCCGGGAAAAGCCTAACGTAAACGGCGTATCTGTACAGCGTCGGCCGGGCGTACGTTCGTGAATTCGCGTATCTAGCTGATTTACATATTTCTAGGCGTAAATTGGCGTACACGCCCCTAGCGGCCAGCGTAAATATGCAGTTAAGATACAACGGCGTAAGAGACTTACGCCGGTCGGATCTAATACAAATCTATACGTAACTGATTCTATGAATCAGGCGCAAAGATATGACGGCTCAGACTCAGAGTTACGACGGCGTATCTGGAGATACGCCGGCGTAACTCGTACGAGAATCCGGGCCTATAACTTTTACGCAAACAAATCAATAAACGCTTATTGCGATTTTTTTTTTTGCAAAAATATGTAGAAGAATACGTATCGGCCTAAACTGAGGGGAAAAAAATATTTTATATATTTTTGGGGATATTTATTATAGCAAAAAGTTAAAAATATTGTTTTTTTTTCAAAATTGACGCTCTATTTTTGTTTAAACCGCAGAGGTGATCAAATACCACCAAAAGAAATCTCTATTTGTGGGGAAAAAAAGGACGCCAATTTTGTTTGGGAGCCACGTCGCACGTCGCATGTCAGTTAAAATGACGCAGCGCCGAATCGCAATCGCTCTAGTCTTTGGGCAGCCAAATGGTCCGGGGGGTGAAAGTGGATATATACTGTATACACGCAAATATTGTTATTTGACCGTGTGTTTCAGCGCAATCTATCAAAATAAGATAACAGAAGCAATTACGCTTTCTCCTGCAAATAATAATAATAATAATGAAAAAATTATAATTAAGACTAATAATAAAGGAAGATTCCTCAAAAAAAAATCTCTAATGCCGCGTACACACGATCATTTTTCGGCATGAAAAAAAAAACACAAAGTTTTTAAAAACGTCATTTAAAATGATGGTGTGTGGGCTTCACATTGTTTTTCGGCTTCTGAAAAAACGACAAAAAAAAAATTCGAACATGCTGCATGTTTTCACGTCGTTTTTAAAATGTTGTTTTTCGTGATGTAAAAAATGATCGTGTGTGGGCAAAAACAACGTTTTAAACCCGCGCATGCCCAGAAGCAAGTTATGAGACGGGAGCGCTCGTTCTGGTAAAACTACCATTCATAATGGAGTAATCACATTCATCACGCTGTAACAGACAGAAAAGCGCAAATCGTCTTTTACTAACACGGAATCAGCTAAAGCAGCCCCAAGGGTGGTGCCATCCGAATGGAACTTCCCCTTTAGGCCCCGTACACACGACCAAACATGTATGCTGAAACTGGTCCGCGGGCCAGTTTCAGCATACATGTTCGGTCGTGTGTAGGCGCGAGCGGGCCGAATTCCAGCAGACAAATATTCCTGGACGTGTTTTAAAACCGTCCGCTGGAATCCTGCCCGCTCGGACATGTACGGTCGTCAGTACAGACCTACCGTACATGTCCGAGCGCCCGCCGTCCCTCACATGCGTCGAATGACTTTGACGCATGCGTGGAAGCCTTTAAATGGCAGGCCCGCCCACGTCGCCGCGTCTTTGCCGCGTCATCGTCGCGGCGACGACGCGGACACGCCCCGCGTATTGTTTACACGCGGACTTCTGTACGATGGTTAGTACAGTCATCGTACAGAAGCCCTCTGGCAGACATGTACGGTGAAAACGGTCCGACGGACCGGTTTCATCGTACATGTTTGCCCGTGTGTACCGGGCCTTAGAGTGCCGTTGTACGTGTTGTACGTCACCGCGCTTTGTTCATCATTTTTCAAAAACGATGGTGTGTGGGCGACATCGTTTTTAATGATGAAGTTGGAAAAACTTTGTTTTTTGGACATGCTGAAAAATTCCTTTTTTTTTTCATGCCGAAAAATGACTGTGTGTACGGGGCATGAGAACTGAAATTGTCCCCGGCCGTCAGAAGTAGACGAAGCCACAAAGAAACCAACGAAGACGTCCCAACCATCACCCTTCCGCCTGCCGCTGCTTCCCCGCGTTCCTTTCATTCCGGCGGTCTCCTAATCTAATCTGCGCCTCCTTTCCTGAGTCTATGTCGCCGGGCCCCGTTGCGGGTAAGATCGGCAGCCGCGGTAAATGAGCTGTCAAGACTACGGCTGGATGTGTGCGCTGGTGGCCTTAACTCATAAATATCTCCTCAATGGGCGAGTGACAAGCCAGATCCTTCACCGCGCAGGAATCCGACTCAGCAGAATTTGGCAACCCTGAGAAGAGCTCCATCATTTTTATATATTCCCTTATACAAAAATAGATTGAGAGGCGCGGGCAGTGATGGAGCGGTGAGGAGACGTTAACCTCTAACAAGAACATCCTGAAGATGATGGATGCTTAGAGGGAGCCAACGGGAGGGAGACACCTGACGTTTAACCCTCGCCGGGTAGCATAGCGCCTCTGTGCCACCAATTTAACACCTTCTGTGAAATGAAAACTGTCTGAGCTGCCCTTTGCAAACAGATCCGATTTTTTTTGGGGGGGGGGCGCAAACAAACTGAAAAAAAACCCCCCCATCAAATGCAGATACTGTGCCCATCAATTGCTGCCACTGTGCCCATCAATTGGCGCCACTGTGCCAAACGCACACCAAAAAAATTGCTTTTAAATTTTTTTAATTTTTGCTTTTTTTTAACCACTTCCCGCCCACCATATGAAGAATGGCGGCCGCAGGGTGGCTCTATTATCCTCACCAGGCGTCATACGATGTCCAGCAGGACAAGCTGCTCGCACGCGCGCCCGGGGCAATCGGTAGTGCGGTGTGTCGCTTGGCATCTCCGATCCCGGTAAAGAGCCCATGACGTAGGCTCTTTACCATGTGAGCAGCTGTGTCCAATCACAGCTGGTCACATCGTAACCAGGAAGTGCGGTTTATCATCTTTTCCTCGATTCGCGCTGACAAGGTGTGAGTAAAGAAGAGCCGTCAGCGACTCTCCTGACAGGGGGGGGGGGTCTGCGCTGATAATTAGCCCATTGATTATCAGTGCAGACCCATCAAGGATGCTCACTAGAGCCCACCAGTGATACCAACCTGTGCCTACCAGTGATGCCAACCTATGCCCACCAGGGATGCCAACCCATGCTAAACAGGGATGCCAACCTGTGCCCACCAGGCATGCCAACCCATGCCCATTAAGGATGCCAGTTAGAGCTCATTTGGGGTGCCAGTCAGTGTCCATACGTAATGCCTGTCAGTGCCTAGTCATAAGTGCTGTATATCAGTGCCCATCAGTGCCCATCATTGCCTATCAGTGCCACCAATAAGAGCCCATCAATGCGGCCCATCAGTTTCACCTATGAGTGTCCATCAGTGCCGCCTATCAGTACACATGAGTGCCACCTATTGCCCACCATTGGCTGTGTGTTGGGTTATTTTAAGGGGACGGCATATTTACACTGTTGTACAAGCTGTACACTCACTACACAACATTGCAGCAAAGTGTCATTTCTCCAGTGTTGTCACATGAAAAGATACAAGAAAATATTTACAAAGTAAGGGGTGCACTTACTTTTGTGAGATATTGTAAATGTTAACAGGTTCCCGACCAGCGCACGGCGATGTACGTTGACAGAATGGCATGGCTGCGCAAATGGGCGTACAGGTACGTGACCTTTAATTTCCGAGCCGTGTGGTCGCGCGTGCGCCGCCGCCGGCACGCTCGCGACCCTGCTGTGAGCTCCGTGACCATGCTCTGCGACCCGATCGTGGGACACTGGTAAACACAACATCTCCCCGTTCTGCCTAGTGACATATCACTGATCGAATGTTCCCTGTCATCGGGAGCAGCGATCAGTGACGTGTCACTCGTAGCCACGCCCCCTAACAGTTAGAATCACTCCCTAGGTCACACTTAACCCCTTCAGTGCCCCCTACAGGTTAACCCCTTCACTGCCAGTGTCATTTACACAGTAATCAGTGTATTTTTATAGCGCTGATCGCTGTATAAATGACAATGGTGTCAAAAGTGTCCGATGTGGTGCCGTCACGACAAAAACCGCTGATTGCCGCCATTACTAATAAAAAAAAATATTAATAAAAACGCCATAAAACTATCCCCTATTTTGTAGATGCTATAACTTTTGCGCAAACCAATCAATATACGCTTAAGTAGAAGAATACGTATCAGCCTAAACTGAGGAAAACATTTTTTTTTATATATTTTTGGGGGATATTTATTATAGCAAAAAGTAAAAAATATTGATTTTTTTTCAAAATTTCGCTTCAATTTTGTTTATAGCGCAAAAAATAAAAACCACAGAGGTGATCAAATACCACCAAAAGAAAACTCTATTTGTGGGGAAAAAAAGAAAACAATTTTGTTTGGGAGCCACGTCGCACGACCGCGCAATTGTCAGTTAAAGAGACGCAGATCCTTCTCAGTATGGGGGTACATCTAAAACCAACCACTAACAGTTTTAACAAGTTAACAGAATTTCAAAAGTTACTTTTCTTCAAATATTTACTTAATTTTTCAAGAATTTAACATAAAAAAAACAGGAAAATTTGCCTTATTTCACAACAAAAGTACTCAGAAACAATAGAGTGCTGCCTGTGATACTTTTTTTTATTTGCACTAACATACAATTTTTTAGGACGAGCTTTCAGGGTGCGTCCCCTTCTTCAATGCAGTTCTGATTCACAAACGTTGTAGCAGAATGTTACAAAAAAAAAGATAACAAACAAAAAGACAAAACAAACAACAAAACAAATTATTTTGATTAGGTTTTGGCTCCACTCTTCTTTACAGATCGGCTCTAAGTCCTTAACCCCTTCAATACCGGGCTTTTATACCCACCTCAATACCGGGCTTTTATACCCACCTCAATACCGGGCTTTTATACCCACCTCAATACCGGGCTTTTATACCCACCTCAATACCGGGCTTTTATACCCACCTCAATACCAGGCTTTTATACCCACCTCAATACCGGGCTTTTATACCCACCTCAATACCGGGCTTTTATACCCACCTCAATACCGGGCTTTTATACCCACCTCAATACCGGGCTTTTATACCCACCTCAATACCGGGATTTTATACCCACCTCAATACCGGGCTTTTATACCCACCTCAATACCAGGCTTTTATACCCACCTCAATACCAGGCTTTTATACCCACCTCAATACCAGGCTTTTATAGCCACCTCAATACCAGGCTTTTATAGCCACCTCAATACCTGGCTTTTATACCCACCTCAATACCGGGCTTTTATACCCACCTCAATACCGGGCTTTTATACCCACCTCAATACCGGGCTTTTATACCCACCTCAATACCGGGCTTTTATACCCACCTCAATACCGGGCTTTTATACCCACCTCAATACCGGGCTTTTATACCCACCTCAATACCGGGCTTTTATACCCACCTCAATACCAGGCTTTTATACCCACCTCAATACCAGGCTTTCATACCCACCTCAATACCGGGCTTTTATACCCACCTCAATACCGGGCTTTTATACCCACCTCAATACCGGGCTTTTATACCCACCACAATACCAGGCTTTTATACCCACCTCAATACCAGGCTTTTATACCCACCTCAATACCCGGCTTTTATACCCACCTCAATACCAGGCTTTTATACCCACCTCAATACCAGGCTTTTATACCCACCTCAATACCAGGCTTTTATAGCCACCTCAATACCCGGCTTTTATAGCCACCTCAATACCAGGCTTTTATACCCACCTCAATACCGGGCTTTTATACCCACCTCAATACCGGGCTTTTATACCCACCTCAATACCGGGATTTTATACCCACCTCAATACCGGGCTTTTATACCCACCTCAATACCGGGATTTTATATCCACCCAGGGATGGACTGGCCATTGGGACTACAGGGTGTTTCCCGGTGGGCCGATGGCTCAGTGGGCCGGCTTCAGTGACAGCGGACCGCCGCCCCCCTCCGCTCCTCTGTCTCTCCCTTCCCGCAGCGCTCACCTCCTCTCCCTCCCCACAGCGCTCACCTGGGGGGAAAAAAGAAGCAGGGGAAGGACCAGAGGAGCATGGGGGAGGGGACAGACAGCTGACTCAACAGCTATGGCCTGGGAGTTTCTCACTTCTGCCTACTCTTGTCCCATAAGGGGGGGCACCGAACTGATTCTTTGCCCCGGGTGAAATAATTTCTAGCTTTCCCACTGGTACTGCCTATAAGAGGACCAGTACCAGCCGTTCTACTCTAATAAAGTAGAATGGCTAGTGGCTAGTTCCATGCGGATGGCGCCACCCTTGGGGCTGCTTTAGCTGATTCCGTGTTAGTAAAAGACAATTTGCGCTTTTCTGTCTCTTACAGCGTGATGAATGTGCTTACTCCATTATGAATGGTAGTTTTACCAGAACAAGCGCTCCCGTCTCATAACTTGCTTCTGAGCATGCTCGGATTTTTCACCTCGTTAAAGCCCACACACGACCAATTTTTACAACTCGAAAAACGTTGTTAAAAAATAGAGCATGTTTGAATTTTTTTTTGCCCGTTTTTCAGAACCCGAAAAATGCTCTGGAGCCCCCACACGATCGTTTTTAATGACATAAAAAACAAAACATCATTTTTTACAACCCGAAAAAGGATCGTGTGTACGCGGCATAACGCACGCGCCGATACCTCACATATGTGGTTTGAACGGCGTTTACATATGTGGACGGGACTTACATGTGCGTTCGCTTCTGCGCGCGAGCTACCGGGGACAGAGGCGTTTTAAATTTTTTTATTATTATTATTTTATTTATTATTTTATTTTTTATTTTACTTATTTTACTTATTTATTTATGTTTTTACACACTTTTTATTTTTTTTTATATTTTTATCACTTTTATTCCTATTACAAGGAATGTAAACATCCTTGTGTGACAGGTCCTCTTTATGGAGAGATTTGGGGTCAATAAGACCCCGCATCTCTCCTCCAGGCTGGAAAGCATGAGATTGTAAAAAAAATTTCACCGATCTCATGCTTACTAGCCGCAATCGCGGCTTTGTTAACTTCCGGGTACAGGGGCGTGACGTCATCACATCGCGCCCGGGCCTCCGACGGTCATAGAGATGACTGGTGACCATCTGGTCACCAGTCATCTCTATGCTTCGGACGATTCTTTCTCCGGGCTCTCCCGTGCCACCGGATGGTGGCGGGAGGGGGGCATGTCCCCTACCGCCGCCTAAAAGAATGATCAAGCAGAGGAACTGCCGCTAGGATCGTTCTTATGGTGCACAGAATCTCCGGCACGAAAGAATGATATCTGAATGATGCCTCTAGCTGCATCCATCATTCAGATATCACCGCACAAAGCCCAGGACGTCATATGACGTCTGTAACGGCTACCCAGGTAGTGAGAGGGTATCAGCCGCTGGAGACGTCCTTTTCCCTGGCAAGTTGCTGTATGCAAGTAAAACCGGTATCGTCCCATCCACGAGATCCAGAGAGAGAGTCAGGCTCAGCTGTGAAAGGAGCAGAATAATAGTCCCATAGGATCCCCTTTCAAGAACGAGACAGAGCTACGTGTTGAAGGGTCAAAAAGAAGACTCTTTCAATGGAACATGCACCTGGTTTATATCTGGTTACAAGCTGTTACAGGAACAATGAAAATCTCCGCCCCCCCTCCTCACACAGTAGGGGGCTTCCATACAGATACTTTAAAATAATGCCATCCCCTTGAGCTAATCACTTAATCAGTATCTAGACATTTCGGCCCCGAATCCCATTTAACATGACCTGACCAGACACATTCCTTTATCAATAGAATTCAATTAACCTTTAGAACAATACACACTCACAGATAATCCCATCAGCATACACCTGACAGGAGACTGCTTAACTTGTAGTACAATACACAAAAGAGAGTCAATTAGCTGGAGGAGAGGACATTAGAATTTAGCAGTGAAAGAGTCACTCTGCAATTAACCCTTTGTATGCCTCACTGCATGATGATTATAGATGTCCAGGCAGAATACATAGTTCCGTTACAACGTCCACCCGGGATGGGAGATTCCCTCTGTGGACGTCTATGGCTATGGGCCGGTAGTGAAGTGGTTAAAGATGAAGTAAACCCTTGCTTAAAAAAAAAACCTGCAAGACAAAGGGGCATAGCATGATTGGCCAGCGCTGTGACTGGCCGGAGCAGCGATGACGTCACTCCCAGGAGCCGCCCATCTAACGCCATGATCACCGTTAGTAGCGGCACTCTCAGTGCGCCTGTACGCCGTTGTCTACGGCGCGTGCGCGGTAGACATCGGTGCCGTCTTTCTTGCAAATATCTCCTTAACCGTGTAGGTTTAGGAGATATTTGTTACACCTTCAGGTAAGACTTAATCTAGGCTTGCCTGTAGGTCAAAGTGGTCTGTAAGGGTTCACAACCACTTTCAGGTTTCTTGGCTGTTCACTTGGCAACTCGAAGTTTCAGTTTCAGCCATGCTGCTATCTCAGCCAATGAGGAGGGAAGTTCCGGCAGCCAAGGCACTCCTGCAACATCGCTGGATAGAGATGGGGCTCAGGTAAGTATTAGGGGGGGGGGGGGTTGAGAGGGGCTTCTTTCTTGTTATCTTTATGCACAGAATGCACCTTCTGCCTTTACAACCACTTTAATGCAACACTATATTTATTAGTAAATCAATAAATTGCATTTTCAAATGCAAGCAGTTCAAGTACTTTAAGCATTTTTTACCCCAACACTTCATATTCCTGATATGTGGCTGCTGTGCCATGTATTGATATGAGCAAATATCCTGTTATCTTTGTATCGCTTCCTTTGTGTGAAATCCCTGGTGTTCCTACCAGTCCCTCTGCTTTCCTATAAAAAAAACTGACCACACTAAGCAGGGGAGCACTTGTCCTGACATACCCAACAGGCTCCACCCCTCTACAGAAAACTACAGGAGGGGCGGAGACAAGACCAGTCACCCTGCACAGGAAGAGAGAGAGAGAGGAGCTGTGGGAGGGGCTCTACAGACTCCACCCACTACAGGTTGCCTACAGTAAACTACAGGAGGGGGCGGAGACAGGACCAGTCATCCTGCACAGGGAGAGAGATCTGAGTTGTGGGAGGGGCTCTACAGGCTCCACCCACTACAGGTTACCTACAGTAAACTACAGGAGGGGGGCGGAGACAGGACCAGTCACCCTGCACAGGGAGAAAAAGCAGAGCTGTGGGAGGGACTCTACAGGCTCCACCCACTACATGTTGCCTACAGTAAACTACAGGAGGGGGCGGAGACAGGACCAGTCACCCTGCACTGAGAAAAAAAGCAGAGCTGTGGAAGGGACTCTACAGGCTCCACCCACTACAGGTTGCCTACAGAAAACTACAGGAGGGGGGCGGAGACAGGACCAGTCACCCTGCACAGGGAGAGAGAGAGCAGAGCTGTGGGAGGGGCTCTACAGGCTCCACCCACTACAGGTTGCCTACAGTAAACTACAGGAGAGGGTGGAGACAAGACCAGTCACCCTGCACAGGGAGAGAGAGTAGCAGTGATCGGTCTTTATTACAGGAAGTCTCACACTGGATTACTGCACAGATCTGGAAGAAATATACAAAGCTCACCGAGATTCAAGAACAGTAAATATGACAAATTTATTTAGATAACATTTTCTTATCCTGGTGTTTAGATATGAATGCATGATGTGAATTTCAGACATACTCCGCGCTCTTTGGTATCAGAATGGTTGTCCCTGTAGAGGACAAGCCATTCCTTTGTTCCCGCCACTCATGTAGCATTGCACGGTTCATCTCTATGATGTAGACATTCATTATCTTCTATATCTATTGTATCAGAAAAGACAATATCTTAGCCTGCAATTTATAGACCCATAAGTGGCCTTGCCTTGAAATGTAACATCCAGCTCTTTATTATTTCACGGCTTTTATTGTTCTGTACAGATAGTTTTCTGGTGTCCTTAACTCAGTTACCATTGTGAATCTCATATTCTCCCTCAAGGCTTCTTTCACGTGAGTTGCAGGTGGATCCTTCTGATGATGAGGACCAGTGTACACCACCGACTGATGATCCCGGCCTTGCAGCCCTAATCAAGAACCTTGTACTGCACAAACAACAAAAAGAACAAAGGGGCAGATTCAGGTAGCTTTTGCGGCGGCGTATCTCCAGATACGCCGCCGTAATTTGAAATCTGCGCCGGCGTATCGTTACGCCGATTCTCAAAGGCAGATACGCTTCAAATATAGGCTTCCTCCGCCGACGTAACTTGAATGCGGCGGCGTATAATTGTGTGCAATATTACGTTGACCACTAGGGGCGCTTCCGTTGTTTTTGGCGTAGAATATGCAAATTACCTAGTTACGTCGATTCACGAACGTACGTGCGCCCGGCGGTCGTTTTTTACGTAGTTTGTGTAAGGCTTTTTCGGCGTAAGGTTGCTCCTGCTATTAGGAGGTGCAGCGAATGTTAAGTATGGACGTCGTTCCCGCTTCGAAATTTGAATTTTTTACGGCTTTTGCGTAAGTCGTTCGCGAATAGGGCTGGACGTAATTTACGTTCACGTCAAATCCAATACGTCGTACTTGAGAGCAATGCACACTGGGATATGTACCAGTGGCGGCCCGTCCATAGGGACGCACGGGCGCCGCCCCCCCTCCCACAGTCACAAAAAAAAAAAAAAAAAACGGGCCCTTTAAGAACTTTTATTCGGCTAAAATGTCATTTTGACATTTTAGCCGCAGTTCTGGCGGCCGCCTATAGAGGGCGCTGCAGCGCCACCCCCTCTCGCAAACAAATAACACACATTCGTGCATAAATGCACAAATGTATGTTATTGTTGGTTGCCAGCGCTGCCTGGTCTATTCAGATAACCGGATACGGGACGCCGGTTACCCGAATAGCGGCAGCTGGTTGGCTGAGGGGAACTGCCTATCAAAGCCAGCGGCTCTGATAGGCTTTTCTCCGGCTCTCAGCTGTCTATACTCTGAGCGCAGGCAATCTGCGCTCATTGTATAAGACAAACGGCCGTTTCAGCCAATCAGGTTTCCGAATTCTGGTTATCAGGAACCTGATTGGCTGAAGCTTCACCACAGCGGCAGAAGACATCGAGGGAGCACATGGAATCCTCAGGTAAGTGCTTTTTACAGGGAAAGGGGCACAGTGACATCATGGGGCACAGTGGTGACAAAGGGCACAGAGGTGACAATTGGCACAGTGGCATCATGAGGCACAGTGGTGACAAAGGGCACAGAGGTGACAATGGGCACAGTGGCATCATGGGGCACAGTGGTGACAATGGGCACAGTGGCATCATGGGGCACAGTGGTGACAATGGGCAGAGTGGCATCATGGGGCACAGTGGTGACAATTAAAGGGCACAGTGGTGACAATTGGCACAGTGGCAACAGTTGAGGGGCACAGTGGCTGCGTTTGATGGCATGTCACAGTGGTGACAATTGATGGCACAGTGACTGCGTTTGATGGTATGGCACAGTGGTGACAATTGATGGCACAGTGGCTGCGTTTGATGGCATGGCACAGTGGTGACAATTGATGGCACAGTGGTTGCGTTAGATGGCATGGCACAGTGGTGACAATTGATGGCACAGTGGCTGCGTTTGATGGCATGGCACAGTGGTGACAATTGATGGCACAGTGGCTGCGTTTGATGGCATGGCACAGTGGTGAAAATTGATGGCACAGTTGCTGTTTGATGGCATGGCACAGTGGTGACAATTGATGGCACAGTGGCTGCATTTGGTGGCATGGCACAGTGGCTGCGTTTAACCACTTAAAGACCTCAGGTGTTTTTCAGATTTGGTGTTTGCAAGACTAAAACATTTTTTTCTGCTAGAAAATTACTTAAAACCCCCAAACATTATATATTTTTTTTTTCTAACACCCTAGAGAATAAAATGGCGGTCATTGCAATACTTTTTGTCACACCGTATTTGCGCAGCAGTCTTACAAGCGCACTTTTTTTGGAAAAAATTCACTTTTTTGAATTAAAAAATAAGACAACAATAAATTTGGCCCAATTTTTTTATATATTGTGAAAGATAATGTTACGCCGAGTAAAATGATACCCAACATGTCACGCTTTAAAATTGCGCCCGCTCGTGGCATGGCGTCAAACTTTTACCCTTAAAAATCTAGATAGGCGACGTTTAAAAAATTCTATAAGTTGCATTTTTTGAGCTACAGAGTAGCTCTAGGGCTATAATTATTGCTCTCGCTCTAACGATCGCGGCGATACCTCACTTGTGTGATTTGAACACCGTTTTCATATGCGGGCGCTACTTGCGTATGCGTTCGCTTCTGCGCGCGAGCTCGTCAGGACGGGGCGCTTTAAAAAATTTTTTTTTTTGTTTTCTTATTTAATTTTATTGATTTTATTATTTTTTACACTAAAATATAAAAAAAAAAAAAAATGATCACTTTTATTCCTATTACAAGGAATGTAAACATCCCTTGTAATAGAAAAAAGCATGACAGGTCCTCTTAAATATGAGATCTGGGGTCAAAAAGACCTCAGATCTCATATTTAGGCTTAAATGCAAAAAAAAAAAAAAAAAAGGAAAATTTGTCATTTAAAAAAATGACAGAAAAAAAATTGTCTCTTTAAGAGGCTGGGCGGGACTGACGTTTTGACGTCACTTCCGCCCAGCAGAGCTATGAGGACGGGTGGGGGCCATCTTGCCCTCACTCAAGTCCTCACACACAAGGCGGCAGCATCGGATCTCCTCCGCCGCTACCGACGGCTCCGGTAAGCGGCGGAGGGCGCGGAAAAGCGGCGGGAGGGGGGGGGGCCCTCTCCCGCCACCGATAACGGCGATCTCGCGGCGAATCCGCCGCGGAGACTGCCGTTATCGTTTACACGGCCGCCAGCTGAAAACATGGATATCTCAGTTGTGGCAGCAGCTGCTGCCGTTACTGAGATATCCATGTTTAAAAAGAGGACGTACATATACAGTGGGGGGTCCTTAAGTGGTTAATGGCACAGTGGCTGCATGTGATGGCACAGTGGCTGCATGTGATGGGCACAGTGAGGCTGCAATTTTTTTTTTTTTCGTTTGCGCCCCCCCAAAAATTTTGAGCACCAGCCGCCACTGATATGTACACGGACGGCGCATGCGCCGCTCGTAAAAAAAAAAGTCAATCACGTCAGGTCATCACACATTAGCATAAAACGCGCCCCCCCTTCCACATTTGAATTACGCAGGCTTACGCCGGCCCCATTTACGCTACGCCGCCGCAACTTATGGAGCAAGTGCTTTGTGAATACCGCACTTGCTCCTGTAAGTTGCGTCGGCGTAGCGTAAATACAATACGCTGCGCCGCCGTAACTAGGCGCGCAGGTACCTGAATCTGCCTCAAAGGGTGCAAATGCCTTGTGCATTATCTCAAGCACTTAATTAGAGGATAAAAGATACAAGATAAACTCACATAACCAGTGGGAATCATAGCGTTGTATAACACCCAGGAACCAGAAGCAAGCCCATCATAGAACTCCTCAGGTTCAAAAGAAGGATGATAGTACCAGGCTGATGCTTTTTAGGGGACGTGCCCCCTTCATCAGAGCAAAACTGTGCCTGTCCCCATATTGGCACTATACCCCCTCCCCCTTCCTCTCTTTTTTTACTTTTTCATCAGTCACTAACTTTCAAAACTAAGGCCCCATACACACGAGAGGATTTATCCGCAGATACGGTCCAGCGGACCGTTTCCACGGATAAATCCTCTCAAAGATTTCCGCAGATTTCGATGCGATGGAGTGTACACACCATCGCATTGAAATCCGCGCGGAAATCCTCTGCCGATGACGTGTCGCGCCGTCGCCGCTATTATGACGCGGCGACGGGCGCGACGCTGTCATATAAGGAATTCCATGCATGCGTCAAATCATTACGACGCGTGCGGGGAATCCCTTTGGACGAATGGATCCGGTAAGTCTGTACAGACGAGCGGATCCATCCGTTGGAATGGATTCCAGCAGATGGATATGTTGTGCATCACAGCAAATATCCGATCTGCTGGAATCCATCCCAGAGGAGATTTCTCCGCGGAAACAGATCCGCTGGCGTGTACACACCATAGGATCTATCCGCAGAAACCCATTTGCTGGGATTTATCTGCGGATGGATTCTATCGTGTGTACGGGGCCTATCAATAACCCCTAACCCAGTCCCTCTCTGGCCAGTCCCTACTCTGCTCTACTGTACCTGTCCCATATTGGCACTATACCCCCTCCCCCTTCCTCTCTTCTTTTTTTTTTTTTTTTACTTTTTCGTCAATCACTAACTTTCAAAACTAAGAATAACCCCTAACTAAATCCCTCTGTTGCCAGTCCCTACTCTGCTCTACTGTGCCTGTCCCATATTTGCACTATACCCTGTCCCCCTTCCTTTCTTTTTTACATTTTTATATTTTTTTTACTTTTTCGTCAATCACTAACTTTTTAAAACTAACAATAATCCCTAACCCAATCCCTGTCTGGCCAGTCCCTACTCTGCTCTACTGTGCCTGTCCCATATTGGCACTATACCCCCTCCCCCTTCCTCTCTTTTTTTTTAAATGTATTTATTTATTTTTTCACTTTTTCATCAGTCACTAACTTTCAAAACTAACAATAACCCTGTCATGGACCTTGGAATGCGGAAGTGTTTCTCCTTGAAATCTGTTACACTGTCTTAAGGCTAACCCCCCCCTCCAGACGGCTCCATTGTTCTGTGTCTGGCTGTTTGTGTACATTGATCGCCCCCTGGGGCTTCTGTCTCATTACACATAGCAGTCCTTCTATTCAAGCTATCGGACCAATCCCTGCTGACCCTGTTTCAAGCCCTCATTTGCATGGCTAAGAGGACCTAATTGAGAACTACAATGTATTTTACAATTGACCCAATAGGAAAGTGGTTGTTGGGGCACATAGCTGTAGTTCGAGTCCCGGAGCCTTGGATGACCGAACCATCAGATGTTGCGATCTGCAATCTGATTCAATAGCAGCAGAAGAGTGTCGGGAGAGTGGAACCGAGCGAGCAAGGGTCTCGTTACAAACCCCTAACCTAGTCCCTCTGTGGCCAGTCCCTACTCTTCTCTACTGTGCCTATCCCATATTGGCACTATACCCCCTCCCCCTTCCTCTCTTTTTTTGACTTTTTCATCAGTCACTAACTTTCAAAACGAACAATAATCCCTAACCCAATCCCTCTGTGGCCAGTCCCTACTCTGCTCTACTGTGCCTGTCCCATATTGGCACTATACCCCTCCCCCTTCTCTCTTTTTTTTATTTTATTTTGTTTTATTTTTTTAAACTTTTTCGTCAGTCACTAACTTTCAAAACTAACCTCCTAAACTATACCCCTAACCCAATCCCTCTGTGGCCAGTCCCTACTCTGCTCTAGAAGTCCTGTCCCATATTGGAACTATACCCCCTCCCTCTCTTCTTTTCATTTTTTTTCTTTTAGGTCAGCCAATAACTTTCAAAACTAACAAGAACACCTAACCCAATACCTCCCTGGCCAGTCTGCTCTACTGTGCCTTGTCCCATATTTAGGCTAAACCCACTTCCCACACCCACCTTCCACCTTATCTGTGTATAACCCTCCAAACACATTGACTGTCAATTCAGAGCTGAGGTAGTAGGGCGCTATTTTCAGATGTTTTTTCACCTTAATGCATAGATTGCATTAAGGTGAATTTTTTTTTTTCTTTACAACTCCGTTAAGGTTAAAGAGAAGCAGCAAGAAAACTCTTCCCGTTCTGTGATGATTTGCTATACACAGAGATGGCGGTGGGGGGTGAGAATGGTGGAGGATGCGGAGTTCCCCGGAATAACAATGTATCTTAGTGAAGGTTGTTGGTATCTATTCTCTGTACGTAGGAGCGCGGGGTGGAAGTGTTTAATGTTGGCTCCCTCTGATCTCTGAGCCGTGTGAGTTATTGATCTCATCCTTGTAATACACATGATAGGTTTATAGGGATCTAATCAGAGCTGGACATGGTAGGGAGCCAACCCCCAATCCCCCCCCATCCTTATCGTCTGAAATATTCCCAGCTAGAGTTCCTCCCATCCAGCGCTCCCATTCCTCCCGCTAAAGATTTCCTCTACGTTCGTTATCCACATTTACCATGAATACCGCCATCCCAGAATATCCAATGTCTGCCGGAATAAACAGAATCTTTACTGGAATGTTCCATATCGGAGAGAGACGGAGGACTATAACTCCCAGCATGCCTGTATTCACTCAGGGCATTATACTGAGAATTACACCCAGAATACAGGACAGGGGAAGGCTATATTTATTCATTATACATACAGTATAGTCACAGGCAGCTACCCTCTGCATCCACTCATTCCCTTATCTTCTGCATCCCCCTACTACCCCCCTGCACCCCCCTTCCACCCCTATCTTCTGCTTCTTCTACCCTTGCATCCCATTCTATCTCTATCCCCTGAACCCTCTACCCTCTGCATTTCCCAGGCGCACCCTCTACCCTCTGCATCCCCTGCACCCCGCACCCTCTGCATCCCCAGCACCCTCTGCTCCCCCCCATCTTCTGCTTCCTCTACCCTCCGAATCCCATTCTGCCTCTATCCCCTGTACTCTCTACCCTCTGCATCCCCTGAAACTTCTACCCTCTGCTCCCCCTTACCTGAGCATCTGCTTCTCCCCCCTATCTTCTGCTTCCCCTACTCTCTTAATCCCATTCTTCCCCTATCCCCTGCACCCTCTGTACCTCTGCATCCCCTGCACCCTCTACCCTTAGCATTCCTGACCCTGCTCCCACCACTTTAACTCCTGCACCTTCTACCCTCTGCATCCCCTGCTTTCACTTTTCTCTGCACCCCCCCCCCTTCCCTCTGCATCTCCTGCATAACTTACCCTCTGCACCCCCTGCTCCCCCTACCCTCAGCATTTCCTGCTCCCCTTACCCTCTAAATCCCCTACACCCTCTACTCTCTGTATCTCCTGCTCCAGGTACCCCTAGAATCACCTGCACCTTTAACTTCTACATCCCTTGCACCCCCTACCCTCTGCATCCTGTTCTCCCTCTTCACTTTGCATCCTCCGCTCCCCCTTACCTCTGTATCCGCTACAACTTCTACCCTATGCAGCCCTTGCACATTTAGCCATTTGTTTCCCCTGCACCCTCTACACTCTGCATCCCTTACTCCCCCTACCCCCTACCCTCCGCATTTTCTTCTCCCTCTACCCTGAGCCCTCTTCAACCCCTATGTTCTAAATCTCCTGCACCCTCTACCCTCTGTATCTCCTGCTCTCCCCTTTCTCTGCATCCTCTGCACCCACTACCCTCTGCATATCCTGCATCAGTTACTCTTTGCATCTTCTGCTTTCCCTTACCTCTGCTTTCCCTGTGCTTCCTATACTCTGCTTCTACTGCACCCCCAATCCTTTGCATTCACCCCCAATTCTTTGCAACTTTCTGCGTCCCCTGCTCCCCATACCCTCTGCATACCCTACTGCCCCTACCCTCACCATGGTGTGGGGGTGTTTTTCAGGGGTTGGGCTTGGCCCCTTAGTTCCAGTGAAGGGAACTCTTAAAGCATCGGCATACCAAGACATTTTGGACAATTTCATGCTCCAAACTTTGTGGCAACAGTTTGGGGATGGAATCTTCCTGTTCCAACATGACTGCACAGGAGGAGGAGAAACTTGACTGGTCTGCACAAAGTCCTGAACTCAACCCTATAGAACACCTTTGGGATGAATTTGAGCGGAGATTGCGAGCAGGGCTGGAGCTACCACTAGGCAAACTAGGCAGCCGCCTAGGGTGCACTGCTGCCTAGGGTGCCCGGCCCCAATCGGGTCCCCCCTCCCCTTTGGTAGGCTGCTTTGATGGGCGCTGGTAGACTGCATTGATGGCTGCTGGTGAGGCTGCATTGATGGCTGCTGGTAGACTGCATTGATGGCTGCTGGTGAGGCTGCATTGATGGCTGCTGGTGAGGCTGCATTGATGGGCGCTGGTGAGGCTGCAATGATGGGCACTTCATTAAAAAGGTGGGGTATACAGGGGCAGGGCAAAGGGGGTGAAGTCAGGGATAGGGTCAGGGGGGGGCGGCAAAATTAGGTTTCGCCTAGGGTGTCAAAAATCCTTGCACCAGCCCTGACTGTGAGCTTCTCGTTCACATCAGTGCCTAACCTCACAAATGGTCTTCTGGAAGAATGGTCAAACATTCCAATAGACACCCTCCTAAACCTTGTGGACGGCCTTCCCAGAAGGGGTGAAGCTGTTATAGCTGCAAAGGGCGGGGCCAACTCAATATTGAACCCTACGGACTAAGACTGGGGGGTCATTAAAGTTCATGTGCGTGTAAAGGCAGGCGTCCCAATACTTTTGACAACATAGGCCCGGATTCAAGTAGATTTGCGCATTTTTTACGGAGGCGCAGGGCAACGTTTTTGCCCTGCGCCCCCGCAAATTTACTGCGCTGCCCTTGATTCACGAAGCATTAGCTCCGTAAATTGCGTGGGCGCGCCGGCAAAATGCCTGGCGTAAGCGGGCGCAATTTAAATGATCCCGTAGGGGGCGGGAATCATTTAAATTAGGCGCGTTCCCGTGCCGAGCGTAGAGCGCATGCTCCGTCGGGAAACTTTCCCGACGTGCATTGCGGCAAATGACGTCGCAAGGACGTCATTTGCTTCAAAGTGAACGTGAATGGCGTCCAGCACCATTCACGATTCACTTACGCAAACTACGTAACTTTCAAATTTCACGACGCGGGAACGAGGGGTATACGTAACATTGGCTGCCCCTGCTAATAGCAGGGGCAGCCTTACGCGAAAACCGCCGTACGGAAACAACGTAAATTGCGTACACAGGGCTCGCGCAACGTTGTGAATCGGCATTAGTATGCAATTTGCATACTATACGCTGAGCACAACGGGAACGCCACCTAGCGGCCATCGCAAGAATGCAGCCTAAGATATGACGGGATAAGAGCCTTATACCACGCATATCTTAGGCTGCAGTCGGCGTAACGAGGTTCCTGAATCAGGTGCATTCGTTACGCCGGGGCAAGTAAGCAATTGCGCTGTGTAACTTATGGTTACACAGGCGCAATTGCTTCTTGAATCCAGGCCAGTGTGTATGTCCCAATGTCCGGAGGTCGTCACATGATGATAATTTAGTCTGTGAATTGTGAGGCTCAGTGCTGCCGGCATCAGGCGTTTCCCCCGAATCAATACTCATATCTATATTTGTATAAACATGGCGGACTTCTCATCCAGCCCATAATATTTATTTAGAATGGTTGCCCTCTGACCCCACCGCTCGGCAGCCGCGCCAGCTGTGCAGAAATCCCATCAGGTGCCCGGCGCCGGTATTTGTATCGCCATTCGCTGGCCTATTTGTTTAATGGCTTTAAACCGTCTGTCAGAGAGTCAATTATTAGTAATTGCGGCGAGTGCGCGTCCGGCGGCGGATAATGGGATGCGTATTCATCAAACATTGTAGAAGATGAAAACCCGGCACTTGACGGAAAATTGATGCAGAATAATAAATCTCAGGAGATAATTATCAGGTGCTCACACACATTTCATGAAATTCAGCCCTTTGAGATAAGGTCGGCGTTGGCGCGGCGGACGAGTCAAACTGTTTTTTTTTTGTTCTATGTTGAGTCTTTTTCAACGCTCAATTTCCAGGCAATGCTGGAAAACTGTCAGGTGAACGCGGTGAGAGATCATTTTGCGAGTCTCTCCTACCGGCCACCAAAGAAGAATCCGGGAGATAGTGCTGCACATCGAGGGCCCTCCTGAATCCAGCGCCATCTTCTCACCCGTCATACTAAAGTCAACTGAGAATCCCATATGTGCCACTTCCAGGTATGTATCGCCTCTCACAGAGCTCACAGCACTCCATGACAATACTTTCATGGGCTTTTCTCTTCAGAAAGATGGCGCCAACTTTGTCTAGGCATCGTCTGCGGTTACTATCTACCTTCTGGAGTGAGATGCTGGCAGGGCTGGACTGGGACAAAAATTTGGCCCTGGACTTAATCCAGACTGGCCCACTTTGACAGGTCTCTCCCATGGTGGCCAGACAACTCCCGCACCACCCCCCCCCCCGGCCCCCCAAGCCCCCTCTTCCCCTTCACTAGCCACTAGCTGTTCTACTTAATTAGAGTAGAACGGCTGGTACTGGTACTCTTATAGGCAGTACCAGTGGGGAATCTAGACATTATTTCACCCGGGCAAAGAATCAGTTCGGTGCCCTCCCTTATGGGACAAGATTAGGCAGAAGGGAGAAACTCCCAGGCCATAGCTTTTGAGTCAGCTGTCTGTCCCCTCCCCCATGCTCCTCTGTCGTCATCCCTGCTCCTCTGGTCCTCCCCCTGCTTCTTTGTTCCCCCCAGGTGAGCGCTGCGGGGAGGGAGAGGAGGTGAGCGCTGCAGGGAGGGAGAGACAGAGGAGCGGAGGGGGGGCGGCGGTCCGCTGTCACTGAAGCCGGCCCACTGAGCCATCGGCCCACCGGGAAACTCCCTGTAGTCCCAATGGCCAGTCCATCCCTGGATGCTGGCATCTTCTTCTAAGTGCCAGTCTTCTGGCCTCTTCATTGGCTGGCATCACTCTTCAGCATATTGCCTGTGAAATAAAAAATAAATACTCAGAACATCTTGACGGCCTCCCTGGCTCTGATCTCCTCATCCTTCTCCTCTTCTTCTGATCTCCTCATCCTTCTCCTCTTCTTCTGATCTCTTCATCCTTCTCCTCTTCTTCTGATCTCCTCATCCTTCTCCTCTTCTTCTGATCTCCTCATCCTTCTCCTCTTCTTCTGATCTCCTCATCCTTCTCCTCTTCTTCTGATCTCCTCATCTTTCTCCTCTTCTTCTGATCGCCTCATCCTTCTCCTCTTCTGATCTCCTCATCCTTCTCCTCTTCTTCTCATCTCCTCTTCTTCTCATCTCCTCATCCTTTTCCTCTTCTTCTGATCTCCTCATCTTTCTCCTCTTCTTCTGATCGCCTCATCCTTCTCCTCTTCTGATCTCCTCATCCTTCTCCTCTTCTTCTCATCTCCTCTTCTTCTGATCTCCTCATCCTTCTCCTCTTCTTCTGATCTCCTCATCCTTCTCCTCTTCTTCTCATCTCCTCTTCTTCTGATCTCCTCATCCTTCTCCTCTTCTTCTCATCTCCTCTTCTTCTCATCTCCTCATCCTTCTCCTCATCAAATGATCTCCTCATCCTTCTCCTCTTCTGATCTCCTCATCCTTCTCCTTCTGCTCGATGTAAGTAGGGATGAGCTTCGAGTTCGAGCCAAACTCATGTTCGACTCGAACATTGCCTGTTCGGCGAACAACGAACAATTAGGGGTGTTCGCGGCAAATTCGAAACGCTGCGGAACACCCTGTTAAAGTCTATGGGAGAAATCTAAAGTGCTAATTTTAAAGGCTAACATGCAATTTATTGTCCTAAAAAGTGTTTGGGGACCTGGGTCCTGTCCCAGGGGATGTGTATCAATGCAAAAAAAAGTTTTAAAAAAGGCTGTTTTTTCAGGAGCAGTGAATTTAATAATGCTAAAAGTGAAACAATAAAAGTGAAATATTACTTTAAATTTCGTACCTGGGGGGGGGGGGGGTGTAAAGTTAGCATGTGAAATAGCGCATGTTTCCCGTACATAGAACTGTCCCTGCACAAAAGTGTCATTTCTGAAAGGAAAAAAAGTCTTTTAAAACTGGACTTGCGGCTATAATGAATTGTCGGCTCTGGCAATTCAGAGAGAATTCATTCATAAAAATAAAAAAATGGCGTGGGGGTCCCCCCAAATTCCATTACCAGGCCCTTCAGGTCTGGAATGGATATTAAGGGGAACCCCGCCGTCAATTAAAAAAAAAATTACGTGGGGTTCCACCCAAATATCCATTCCAGACCCTTCAGGTCTGGTGTGGATTTTAAGGGGAACTCCACCCCAAATAAAAAAAAAAAGGCGTGGAGTTCCCCCAAAAATTCACACCAGACCCTTATCCGAGCACGTTAACCTGGCCGGCCGCAGAAAAGAGGGGGGGACAGAGTGCGGCCCCCCCTCCTGAACCGTACCAGGCCACATGCCCTCAACATGGGGAGGATGTCCCCATGTTGATGGGGACAAGGGCCTCATCCCCACAACCCTTGCCCGGTGGTTGTGGGGGTCTGCAGGCGGGGGGCTTATCAGAATCTGGAAGACCCCTTTAACAAAGGGCACCCCCAGATCCTGCCCCCCCCTATGTGAATTGGTAATGGGGTACACTGTACCTCTACCATTTCACGAAGGAAGTGTAAATAGTTGGAAAAAACACACACACACACACTGTAGAAAAAAGTCCTTTATTAATGAAAAAAAAGAAAAAAACTCCAGCGGTGGTAATCCACTCTCGGTCCCGGCTTCCTGCTCCAACGTTGTCTGTATCCAGCGACGGTTGGTGGTCTCCGGTCCAGCGATGAGAAGATCCATCCATCCAGAGTGCAGCCACGCCGACCTCCTCTCTCGCTGGACACAGCCCAGCGAATGACGCGGCTGAAGCTGTGACATTTCTTATATAGGGGAGGCGGGGCCACACGTCACGTGACCCCGCACCCTCTGACGCACCCTCTGCTACGTCACTGGGGAAGCCCATCCACAGTGACGTAGTCTACCATGTTCCTTGAACCCCACGTCATTTTTTTTAAAATTGACGGCGGGGTTCCACTTAATATCCATTCCAGACCTGAAGGGCCTGGTAATGGAATTTGGGGGGACCCCCACGCTATTTTTTTTTTATTTTTATGAATGAATTCTCTCTGAATTGCCAGAGCCGACAATTCATTATAGCCGCAAGTCCGGTTTTAAATGATGCCTTTTTTTCCTTTCAGAAATGACACTTTGTGCAGGGACAGTTCTAAGTACGGGAAACATGCGCTATTTCACATGCTAACTTGCTAACTTTACACCCCCCCCCCCCCCCCGGTACGAAATTTTAAGTAATATTTCACTTTTATTGTTTCACTTTTAGCATTATTAAATTCACTGCTCCCGAAAAAACTGCCGTTTTTAAAACTTTTTGCATTGATACATGTTTCCTGGGACAGGACCCAGGTCCCCAAACACTTTTTAGGACAATAACTTGCATATTAGCCTTTAAAATTAGCACTTTAGATTTCAAATGTTCGAGTCCCATAGACTTTAACGGGGTTCTAAAGTTCACACGAACATTTGGTGTGTTCGCAGGTTCTGGTGCGAACCGAACAGGGGGGTGTTCGGCTCATCCTTACTTGTAAGAAATGTCTGATAGTTATCGGCTGACATTCCCTCTCTGTGTTAATGTGTGAGATTAATTAACATCTTCTCCAAGTATCACATTAATGCAGCTGACCTTGAAATGGGACTAATGTGTTATAGATGTAAGCGGATTTGTATCATCAGTGAAACATGATTCAGGCGATGTAGCATTTCATGGGAAGGGTCCGATGTCTGATATATGTCCCGTCCTTGTCTCTCCGCAGCGCCTTCTAATTGATGTACATTGCAGAGGGAATCCTTCAGCACTGAGAATAAAACAGATTCATAGGGAACACAGACAGGCCGACCTTCACATCATAAAACGGATTTTATTTATTCATTTCATGTCTTAGTATAGTGCTGATATAGAACACAGCTTTGTAAACACCGTTACACATTATTATTATACATTTGTACTGGACTTTTTCTCTCAGAAAATAGGTGAAGGAACTCAACCACAACCCCCCAAAACCCCCCTCCTCCCAGGGGTGCGCTATGTGCAGAGTTCTTGGGTGCACTTGGTACATAGTACAGAGTTTTGGGGTGTGATACGTGCAGCTTTCCGGGGTGCACTTGGTACATAGTACAGAGCTAAGGGGTGCGCTATGTGCAGAGTTCTTGGTACATAGTACAGAGATTAGGGGTGCGCTACGTGCAGAGTTCCGGGGTGCACTTGGTACATAGTACAGAGTTTAGGGGTGCTCTACGTGCAGAGTACCGGGATGCGCTCGGTAGGGACTCCGGCGGACATCGAGTCTGTGGGCATGGTCACGGAGCTTGTGGCAGGGGCGCACGGCATGAAATTCAAAGCAACGTGTAGCAGATCCTTGAAGTCCTGTAAGTTGGGGGGGCGGGGCCTCCATGGATCATATATGTTGCTTTGCGTAGCCGTGCCATTCTGCTGACATATATCTACGTGGCGCCGTCGGCAAGTGGTTAATGGCACTTACGGAACAAATGTTTCCATTGTGCACATCTCGAATCCAAACCCCGCAATCGTGAGATCTCTTGGTGGTAATAAAGTTTTCTTTCCCATTGCGGAGAGTCGGGTAGGTATGAATTTATAACGGGCGGTGTTCTGCAGCCTTCTAGAACAAGTGGAGGAGAACTTACCAATCGGATACATAATACATTATCTATGGCTGAGTTCCTGGGAAGATGGAGAAGTTCTGAAACGTTATTCCTTTTTCCAATATTGGCCATCGGTGTCCCGACTCTCGGAGAATATTAATCGCTCCGTCTCCGTTCACACGGTGAAATCTTTTATTGATGGGCTCTCTTCGCTGTGTTATCCACGGTCAGAACTTTCTTCAGCGACTGGTGAGTTTTTAGTACCAATTTAACCACTTGAGACCCGCGCTATTGACAAAAGACGTCAACAACGCGGCTCTCAGGTGCCAACTGGACGTCTTTGGACGTCATTTGAAAGCATTACCCGCGCGCGCCACTGGGGGGGTGCGCAGCGGGTAAACACTGTTCCGGCGCATAGCTGGGGACCCGATGCGTGTACCTGGCGGCCGCGATGTCCGCCGGGTAGACGCGATCGTCGGTGACACAGCCGGTAACAGCAGGGACGTGGAGCTCTGTGTGTGATGATGAGGTGTAAACACAGAGCTCCACGTGCTGTTAGAGGAGAGGAGACCGATCTGTGTCTCTTGTACATAGAGACACAGCATCGGTCACCTCCCCCAGTCACCCCCCTCCCCCCACACAGTTAGAACACACCCAGGATGCACATTTAACCCCTTCCTCACCCCCTAGTGTTAACCCCTTCACTGCCAGTCACATTTATACAGTAATTAGTGCATTTTTATAGCACTGATCGCTGTATAAATGTGAATGGCGCCAAATTTGTGTCAAAAGTGTCCGATACGTCCGTCGCAATATCGCAGTCCCAATAAAAATCGCAGATCGCCGCCATTACTAGTAAAAAAAAAATCATAATTCTGTCACCTATTTTGTAGGCGCTATAACTTTTGCGCAAACCAGTCGCTTATTGCGATTTTTTTTTTTTTTTACAAAAATATGTCGAAAAATGCGTATCGGCCTTAACTGAGAAAAAAAATAGTTTAAAAAAAATTGGGATATTTATTATAGCAACAAGTAAAAAATATATATATATTTTTAAAATTGTCGCATTTTTTTGTTTATAGCGCAAAAAATAAAAACCGCAGAGGTGATCAAATACCACCAAAATAAAGCTCTATTTGTGGGGAAAAAAGGACGTCAATTTTGTTTGGGAGCCACGTCGCACGACCGCGCAAATGTCAGTTAAAGCGACGCAGTGCCGGAAGCTGAAATTTCACCTGGAAACGAAGGGGGTTTATGTGCCCAGTAAGCAAGTGGTTAAATCAGTTTTTTTTCCTGAAGAATAGTTTGAGACTTTTTGAACATTGCGGGATTGAGCGCCGACGACGGGGGGGAAGACGTCTCATACAAATGAGCCTGGTAATGGATTTAGACGGCAGACATACCAAGCGCCGAGTTATTTCAAATCATTTCAAATAAAGAGGTTTGAAAAGCAAAATATAAAACACTTCTAGGAGGTTGTTAAGGATTAATAGTGTTGTGAAAGCCGATACTATGATTCTCATTGGAGTGCGTCTGTATCTATGAGTGTTCAGCGTTATTTGCAGGGCCCTTTATGAACACCCAAAGGCAGGCATGTACTGGACATTGGGACTACAGGGAGTTTCCCGTTGGGCCGATGGCTCACCGGGCCGGTTTTGGTGACAGCCTGTCAATGTATCAATGTAATGTCAATGTAAATAAGGTGCCTCGGCTTATATTCGGGTCGGCTTATACTTGAGTATATACGGTATATCTACAACTCGTGATACATTAGTGTGATGGTCAGGGCCGCTGATAAGCCAGTACAACTGGCCCTGTTGTAGGGGGCCCCATGATTTCTATCAGCGGCCCTGGTGATGGTCAGAGGGGAGAATGCTCCTCACGCTTGTGGTCATTGGGAACAGTTCCCCCCTTACAGATCGCTATAAAGATCATTGCTCTCAGTGGAAACTTATCCTAGAGGCAGAAATCGCTCATTGCTCAAGGAACCCCTAGCAACCTCCGAAGGAACCCTGGTTGAAAAACCCAACTCTAGATTGAGTCGTTGAAGCTGGAGTGAATGGACTGGTGCTCGTGGAGGATGAGCAGCCTCTGTACTATTTGAGAAGAACCAGTTATTGCCAGCGGCTCCTATGGGGGTAACACTACACATACCGTAACTTGTTTATTTAATACTCTTTATAACCCAACCCAACAATCTTCCAAATGTACCATGAGCTGTAGGTCTAATAATTTAGGTGGGGGTTCCCTGAGACTTCAAGACTATTTCAGGAGGTTCCTTTATGGTGAAAAGGTTAAGTAGGGCCGCCTCATATACAGATGCGGCTCTTTAATAAGGCAAATTAGGCTGCCGCCTAAGGCCTCGCACTCACAGGGGCCCTCGTGGCCACCTAACTTCCCCAATGCATTACTCCAGTCTTGAGGGACAGGGGACCTTAACGCTGCTGTGCTCAGGCAGCATTAAGAGCCCTGATTTATGAGCGGGCCCGCCAGCGTCCCTAACAACCAGTGAATATCGGTGACACCACCCCTTGTGACGTCAATGACCCAGCATGCCCTCAGTCAATGACGTCACAAGGGGCGGGTTCACCGGGTGGCCCCCGCCCCTTAGTTATTAAAGAGCAGGATCTGGGGGCCGCCTTGTTAAAGGTATAGGTGACCACATTTCCAAACTGACATTCAGGGACACACCCCCTCTCTCACCTTCCCCCCAAAAAGATGAGGGGGCGGGGGAAATGTAGTCTCGGGGTTGTGCCACCAGATGCAGTGCCGCTGTCACGTGCGTAAAAGGAAAGAAGTGGAGTCACTATCTGGAGAGTAGAGATCACACCAGTCCCTGCTGCTTGCCGCTGGGTGCCGGAGAAGGAGGAGGTGCCGAGGTGGGTGGGGACAGCAGTGCTGCACTATGCGCAGGCCTCGCTCCCGGCCTCACTGTCTGAGAGTAAATTGTCACTGGTTGTAAGATGCAAGGCAGCGCCAGCCCTAGCAACCAATTCTGTAAATGTAGTTATTAGTTGGTGGCTGTGTCCTCTATTTCATTCCGGGACACTGTATTGTCCCAGAATGAAGGTGCCCGGGACCTGGGACAGACATGTCAATTGCGGGACATTCCCGGGCAATCCGGGACACGTGGGTACCCTAGTTAAAGTGGACTTCCAGATTCCGATTTGTCCCCTGCCCGCAGACCCCCCACAACCACCGGCCAGGGTTGTGGGGAAGAGGCTCTTGTCCGTGAATTTTTTTTCCCCATCATGGGCGTGAGTGGGGCCCCATGTCAAGTTTTGCCTAAGGCCTCACAAAGCCTAGAGCCGCCTCTGCTCATATACTCAACATCACATGGCATGATTCATATTTTATCGGCTTATAGCCTTTAAGAGTTAGACTGTAATACAAAGCTGTCAGTGATAGCTCTGCCTCAGACTGAACTCTGCAAACCTCCCCCCCAGCAGTTTCCCAACCTTTGTGACTGCGCACGGCCTGATCGCCGCATGGAATAGACGCTTATCTGGCCTTCAACAAGCCGCCGCAAGAGAGCCAGCCAAGCTGTAGAATAGCTTAAGCTTTCCCGAGCACTTAGAGGAGCGGGGGCCCCGACTTACTGGCCTGTTTGTTCAGAGGAATCTGCAATTTAGCAAAGAGCACACTTCTGTAAATGTCACGGAGGCCTATTACTATCAGAGACCTCGTTTAGCCGGCAAACGGCGCGGGATTGGCCATCGGCACCCCCCGTGTCTCCCGCACAGGAGCAGCTCGAACTTTGATGGGTTTACACACAATTAGGTTGAAAGCGTGAGCCGGTTCTGCTCGATTTTCTTTACAAGCTGAATTTTAAAATAAGTTTTAAGAGACAGTTTATTTGACTAATCGGAGAAAAGCACCGACAAGGAAAAGTCAACAACCTCTGCTCACAAGGAAGAGTTTTCAAAGTTTAGAAGTTCAGAAGAGAAATGTTACATAGTAACGGGAAAGATCGGAAAGTAGAGGACCTGACTTCTTCGTCAAAAGGGAAGGCTTTTAGGCCCGGATTCACGTAGAACCGCGTATCTTTGTGCGGGCGTAACGTATCCTATTTACGTTACGCCTCCGCAACTTTGACAGGCAAGTGCCGTATTCTCAAACCAAAGTTGCGGTGGCGTAGCGTAAATAGGCCGGCGTAAGCACGCCTAATTCAAATGTGGTAGATGTGGGTGTGTGTTATGTTAATTTATTGTGACCCCCACGTAAATGACGCTTTTTACGAACGGCGCATGCGCCGTCCGTGAAAGTATCCCAGTGCGCATGCTCCAAATTAACCCGCAAGAAGCCAATGCTTTCGACGTGAACGTAAATGACGCCCAGCCCTATTCGCGAACGACTTACGCAAACGACGTAAAATTTTCAAAATTCGACGCGGGAACGACGTCCATACTTAACATTGGTACGCCGCATGTACGCCTCATATAGCAGGGGTAACTTTACGCCGGGAAAAGCCTAACGTAAACGGCGTATCTGTACTGCGTCGGCCGGGTGTACGTTCGTGAATTTGCGTATCTAGCTGATTTACATATTTCTAGGCGTAAATCAGCGTACACGCCCCTAGCGGCCAGTGTAAATATGCAGTTAAGATACGACGGCGTAAGAGACTTACGCCGGTCGAATCTAATACAAATCTATGCGTAACTGATTCTAAGAATCAGGCGCATAGATACGACGGCTCGGACTCAGAGTTACGCCGGCGTATCTGGAGATACGCCGGCGTAACTCGTACGTGAATCCGGGCCTCAAGCTTCAGTCCTGGACAGTTGTCATGTAGACAGGGCAGCCATCACAAATTTTGGGGCCCCTTACACAGCTTTAGGCAGGGCCAGGGCCGCCATCAGGGGGGGGTACAAGCAGTACACCTGTAAGGGGCCTGGAGGTCCCCAGGGGCCCGGATGGCAACCCCTTTTTTTTATATAAAAATTATTATTTTTGTATTATTTTTTATATATTTTTTTATTTTATTTTTTATTAAAGGGCCCAGAGGTCCCCAGGGGCCCGGATGGCTACCCCCCATTTTTTTTATATTTATATATATATATATATATATATTGTGACAGGAAGTCAGGTAAATCTGTGGGTGTTGTCACTGATGGGACATACATTTCTGCCTTGTTTAGACGATACACAGATTGTTATCGGGCGTCGGCTGCAAACGTAGCCAGAGGAAGGCTAGGTGCCGTTGAAAAGCTTCAGCTGTTCAGAATGAAGCAATCAAGGCCTTTATAAGTAGCCAGAGGGTTACCACGTGGTTGCTGCATCACTCCTAAGGCTGTGTGAGTAGGAGAGCAGTGCCAGAAAGTCTCCTGATGAGGTGAGGAGACCATTGACTTTTTTCCTGTGTTATAAATATCAAAAGACTACTGTTTGTGCTATATGACCAGCATTGTCTGCCCAGCGCTAGGCTGAGCCAGACTCCTTAGATAGGTTCCTGTGTGGAAGGTAGACGCCCAGAGTGGCTAGGGTTTATTTTATGTTGAATTTTGTTTATGCTGTTTGGATGCTTGCAATTGTTTTCCAGCAAGATGGAAAATAAACCAAAAACTTTCTTTTCAACCGTCTTCGACTGCCAGTCTGTATAATTCAGTGTGTGGCGAACCCATCCAAGGGGTCACACACCCCGCTACTGAGCTAACCCCTCACAATATATATATATATATTTTTTGTAAGGGTCCCCAGGGCAACCCCCCCCCCAATTCGTGGCACCCCCGCTTCTGAATTAGCGGCGGCACCCCCGCTTCTCAATTTGAGGCGGCAGCATCCCCTCCCCCCCCCCCCCCGGGCCCATAATTAATGTGTAAGGGGCCCCATAGTTCCTGATGGCAGGGCCCCCCTGGAGCAGAGGGGGGGGGGGGGGTGCTAACGAAAAAAACAGGTGTAATCTCTCCTCTCCTGACGTGAGATAATAAGCATCATACAAGTGTAAGGGGCCATGGGGACCATTGGGCCCCGTAGGCCTCGTACACACCACCGGATCTATCCACTGGAATTGATCCGCGGATCAGTTCCAGCGGATAAATCCGGTCGTCTGTACGGCCTAGCGGATATTTATCCGCGGACATTTCTTGGCCCGATCGATTTCAAGCGGATATAAATTTCTTAGCATGCTAAGAAATTTATCCGCTTGAATCGGGTCCAGCGGATTGATCCGGTGGTCTGTACAGACTCACCGGATCAATCTGTCCGCTCCCCTCCCTCGCATGCGTCGTAATGATTCGACGCATGCGTGGAAGTACTTACCTTCCAGCGTCGCGCACGTCGCCGCGTCATCATCGCGGCGACGGCGCGACACGTCACCGCGGATGAATTCCGCGCGGATTTTGATCCGATGGTGAGTACAAGCCATCGGATCAAATCCGGAGGAGGAATCTCCGCTGAAAACGGTCCGGCGGACCGTTTCCAGCGGAGATCCCCTCGTGTGTACGGGACCTTAGGGGTGTAATGCAAAAAAAAATATAAGAAATTGAAAAAAAGATGAAAAATGGGAGGGGGGCCAGCCGGGCCTGTAAGGGGCCCTGGGGACCATCGGGCCCCTTACAGGTGTAATGCAAAAAATACAATTAAAGTAATAAAAAACGGGAGGGGGGCCAGCCCGGCCCCTTACAGGTGTAATGCCTGTACCCCCCTGATGGCGGCCCTGCATGTAGGACCTCCCAAATATAAACATTTTACATATTAACCCATTCACTTATCAATATGCACAAGCAACATATCAACAATTACAGGAGACATTAATTTCTGTTATTTTGGAACACCTTATCAGCTTTATCAGGACCCTCTGTCATGTACCTGTAGCACCAGTGGCGACTGGTAGAAATTATTTTGGGGGGGGGGGCAGCAAACAGTGAACCCACCATCCCCCCACTCGGGTCGAGTCGGCCGGTCGGTCAGTGCACTTACCACATCCACGACAGGCAATCACGGCCCGCTTCCCCGGCTCTCCTCCCCGGGCATCATGAGCAGATTCTTCTTCCCCCGCTCAGCGGCTTCTGTCTCCTCCCACCTCCTTGGCAGCCAATCAGAACGCTTCTTCTCTTTTGGCTAATCAGAAAAACGGGTTTCAGACCCGCACTTCCTGATTGGCAGAGAGGGGATTCAGTGTGACAGTAGGAAATATTAATTTGCTATTCTCACATGCCTAGGTGGGCTCCGAGAGTATTCTCAATGGCATGCAATACCGCATGTGGCCAGAGGTGGGCGGTGGAGAGCCTCGGAAACAGCCGGAAATGGCACGAGGACAGCTCGGCTCGGCTCGGGAATGAAGTATTTCTGTGTCTTTCCGAGCATATCCGAACGGCTCAGTTTGGCTCCGATCGGCTCCGGCGCCCCCCCACCTCAGGCTAAACGCGGTACTGCACACCGCTTTGGCCTGAATCCTGCTAGTTTTGCAAGACAACACTCGCAAACCGAGTTAGGATTTTAAAAAAAATACAGCGCTCGTGTTGCGAAACACTAGTTAACCGCGTTACTCGCAATCTGAGGTTCCAGTGTACTGTAATAGAGTGGATTATAGGATTTTACAAGCATTTTAACTCACACTGGGGATTCCTATCAGGAAGGGAGAGAGGGGGGGAGAGAAGACAGCACATTACATGGTAAGACCAGGGCTTTTTTTCAGCAGGAACGCGGGGGAACGCAGTTCCGGCACCTCCAGCTCTGAATGTACTGTATGTAATGGCAAGGAGTGCTGGGGTGTACTGGAGTGTCTATTAATGCTGGCTGCTGGGGGATCTAATGTTGCTGGAGGGGGATCTATTTTTACAGGGGGGAGGGTCTATTGTTGCTGGGGAGGTCAGTTGTCACTGGTAGGGGATCTATTGTTGCTGGAGGGCTCTTATGCTACTGGGAGACAATCGTTGCTGGGAGACATCAATTGTTGAGGGAGGGGTCTATTGTTGCTAGCTGTTCAGAGTCTATTGTTGCTGGCTACAGGGGGATCTATTTTACTTCCTATCATATACAAATTACTTAGCACCACAAATTGACACTTGGTTCTGAATCTATTACTGAGAAGTGGGTAGGGGGTGGAACCAAAGAATGGTGCTCGGAGGTGGGTAGGGGGTTGAACCAAGGAATGGTGCTCGGAGGTTGGTAGGGGGAAGAACCAAGGAATGGTGCTCTGAGGTGTGTAGGGGGTTGAACCAATGAATGGTGCTCGGAGGTGGGTAGAGAGTGGAACCAATTAATGGTGCTCATTGGTGGATAGGGAGTGGAACCAAGGAATGGTGCTCGGAGGTTGGTAGGGAGGGGAACCAAAGAATGGTGCTCGGAGGTTGGTAGGGAGGGGAACCAAAGAATGGTGCTCGGAGGTGGGTATGGGGTTGAACCAATGAATGGTGCTCAGAGGTGGATAGAGAGTGGAACCAATGAATGGTGCTCATCGGTGGATAGGGAGTGGAACCAAGGAATGGTGCTCTTAGGTGGGTAGGGGGTTGAACCAAGGAATGGTGCTCAGAGGTAAGTAGAGGGTTGGAACCAAGGAATGGTGCTCGGAGGTGGGTGAGGGGGTGGACACAACAGGTGACTCGGAAGTAAGGAGTTCCTGCACCTATTCTCTGAGAAAAAAGCCCTGGATAAGACCTACCCTGAAAATAAGCCCTACTGTGTCTTTTGTTTCCAAAGTTAATATAAGACCCAGGCTTATTTTCGGGGAAACGCGGTATATGCACATAAACATATTCAACATGACAATGTAAATAGCAACAATGCTTAGTAAGCTTTAGCACCAATCAGAAATCAGATCTCTGCGGCTTTTACTGAATGGATCAGCGAGGGTTGGATCCTCCTAAGCCTCTCTGGGTTAACAATGGCCTCCTCCACCCATGGCAATTTCCTATGTTCTTCGAGGCACGATACGTCTTCTGCTACTTGGTTGTCTTCAAGCCTTTAATCAGAGGGATTATTATAGCTGAACTTTACAAAAGCTGTCAACAAATCAAAGCAACAGACGCACGGGTCAACCGCTGAAAACAACAAAACACAGAAGATCGCAGTGCAGAACAGAGCGCTCTCCAGGCAAGCCGTGAGAACTTTAAAAAGAACAAACTACCAATTAGCCGACTTTGACTGATGTAACATTCATGGGCTTCCTTCTAAAAGTCGCACGGCTGAGGAAAAGGTTGCGATTGTGAGAACAAAAACAAGAAAACAATGTAACGATACAGCAACAGTGTCGGTGCGTCCAAAGAGGGCGCAGGAGCGCCGCCCCCTCTCTCCTCCACCCATCTATCACCATAGATAGATTTATGCATTGCATGAATATATCTATTGTCGCCGCTGCCGCCCACTATTCAGGTGTCCGGCCCCCGTGTCGGGTGCCGGCCATCTGAACTGCAGCAGCATGGGCTCTAATAGGCTTCCAAATTGGTAAACAGCGGGCGCAATGCTGTGCGTTCGCAGTTTACACAGTGTTGTGTTAGGGAAGTGCATAAATCGCTTTTCTAACACTGACCCGCCTCTCAGTCGATCAGGTGGTAGGGTCTGGTTACCCTGTCACCTGATTGGCTGAAGCCACAGGCGCTGTGATTGGATGCCTATCAGGCGTCCAATCATAGCAGAGAGGACGGGAGAAGACATGGAAGACTTGGAGTGTGGAGGACAGCACTGAGACAGGTACGGTAAGTGCCATCCGGGGGGGGGGGGGCACACTGGCAGCATTTGATGAGGCACAGTAGCGGCAATTGATGGGCACACTGGCAGCAATTGATGGAGCACACTGGTGGCAATTGATGGGGCACACTGTCAGTAATTGATGGGTCACACTGGCAACAATTGATGGAGCACACTGGTGGCAATTGATAGGGCACACTGGCAGCAATTGGGGCACAGTGGCAGCAATTTATGGGGTACACTGTCAGCAATGCATACTGGCAGCAATTGATGGGCACACTGGCAGCAATTGATGGGGCACACTGGCAGCAATTGATGGAGCACACTGGTGGCAACTGATGGGGCACACTGGCAGCAATTGATGGAGCACACTGCTGGCAATTGATGGGGCACACTGGCAGCAATTGATGGGGTATACTGGCGGCAATTGATGGGGCATACTGGCAGCAATTGATGGGGCACACTGGCAGCAATTGATGGGGCACACTGACAGCAATCGATGGAGCACACTGGTGGCCATTGATGGAGCACACTGGCAGCAATTGATGGGGCACACTGGCAGCAATTGATGGGCACACTGGCGGCAATTGAAGGGGCACACTGGCAGCAATTGATGGGCACACTGGCGGCAATTGTAGGGGCACACTGGTAACAATTGATGGGCAAACTGGCGGCAACTCATGGGGCACACTGGTGGCAATTGATGGGGCACACTGGTGGCAATTGATGGGGCACACTGGCAGCAATTGATGGGGCAAAGTGGCAGCAATTGATGAGGCACAGTGGAGGCAATTTATGGGTACAGTGGCTGCGCTTGATGGTTTTTTTTTTTGCTTTTTTGCCCCCCCCAAAAAAAATGTTGAGCACCAGTCGCCCCGCCACTGTACAGCAAAGTAACAGTTTTCCAGAGTGCAAACAAGAAGACATTGTAACAGTTTTCCAGGATGCAGGCAGTTAATCACAGTAGCACCAATGCTTGCCAACATTTTCCATGCTGATATGTTAATTCCTGGATTTGTTTAGGCTCATTACATTATTATTATTATTTTTGGCATGTTAATATATTCAGCCCGGGTCCTGATGTCATTTTCTTTGTCATTATTGTCAGTGATAGGATTACGGCTGGTCCCAAAAGTTCAGGAAACAAGCTTGGAAAGGAAATAGGGGAAGTCTGATGAATATTTACAAAATCATTATAACGGATAATAGGGAGAGTCAAGAGGCGCCAAAAGCATCACAAAAGAAAGGAATACAAAAGAGGAAGAAATCCGATATACACCGAGAATACAAGATCTCCGCTGGAAAAGTTGAGATTCTGCTCATGGAAGGTTCCTGTCTTTATTGCATTTGTTCCGGGTTTTTTAAAGTTTATATGGCAGTATATATATATACACACACACAGTGAAACCTTGGATTGCAAGTAACGCGGTTAACGAGCGTTTCGCAATACGAGCATTTTTTTTTTAAATCCTGACTCGGACGACCAGAATTCAAGCCTCTGCGGTGTGCAGTGCCGCATTTGGCCAGAGGTGTGGGGGCGCCGGAGCCGTTCGGAAACCGATCGGAGCCGTTTCGAAACACTCGGAAACACTCCGTTCCCGGGCCTTTCCGAGGGTTTCCGAGTTTAGCCGAGCTGTCCCCGAGTATTTCTAAGGCTCTGCAGCGCCCCCCCCCCCCCACCACTGGCCACATGCGGTATTGCATGCCATAGAAGTCAATGCGGAACAAATTATTTTCATTTCCATTGACTACTATGGGGAAACTCGCTTTGATTTGCGAGTGCTTTGGATTACAAGCATTCTCCTGGATTGGATTATACTCGTAATCTAAGGTTCCACCGTATATATATATATATATATATATATATTAGTGCTGTCAGTTTTTTTTATCGCGCGATTAACGAGGCGGCGTTCGGGGGTTATACCGGGATGATGCCTGCAGCCGCAGGCATCATCCCGGTACTGTTGTTTAGAGCGGGCGATCGGCTATCCAAACATAACAACCGATGCGGCTAAAAGCCGCTCGGTTGTTATGCCGGAGGAGCGGGAGGGGACATCCCCCCCCTCCCGCTGCCTTTCGCCGCTCTGACCGGGCCTCCCGTCCCACCGGGAGACCCGATCCTCCATCCGGCGCCTTCTGTGTCCAGGCGGAGACTGACACTAAGCCGTAAGCGGCTTTGATTCAGTCTCCGCATTGAAACCACGGAAGCGACGTCATGACGTCACTTCCGGGTTTCTCGGCTGCCAATGGCGCCGGATTTAAAAAAGTACACAGTATTCAGAATCGCCGTTTTCGGCGATCTGAATACTTTGAAGTGCAAAGGAGGGCTCGGAGGTCTTTTAGACCCCCGATCCCTCCATAAAGAGTACCTGTCACCACCTATTGCTGTCACAAGGGATGTTTACATTCCTTGTGACAGCAATAAAAGTGATCAAAATGTAAAAAAATTAAAAAAACACAATTTAATATTATAAAAAAATAAAAAATAAATAAGAAAACAAAAAAAACATTTTTGGCGCGATTAATCGTGAGTTAACTATGACATTAATGCGATTAATCGCGATAAAAATTTTTAATCGCTTGACAGCACTAATATATATATATATATATAAAACACCCTGATGTTTAGGCAGGGTTGCCAGTAAATTTACCTGCCAGGTATAGTTGCCTTGGCCAATTGTTAGGAGATCAATTGATTCCACCCTAATTCTGGAATTGCTGCACTTCTCTCTTCTGTCACTAGATGGCGGGGTATCCAGTGGCATTAGATAAGACAAGGGCATTGCAAGGACAGATTAGGAATAGATGGGGTGTCTCAGCCAATGGGCAGGGATTTTCTTGGGTCCCTTGGCCTGTTAGGAAAACCTATATATTTGGCGGAGTCGGGTGATCAGGGTTCGGAGCCAACTGGGCATCTGTCTGGGTGGACGTGTGTTGTGCTGTCCCGGGCTGCTAGGCCAGAGCCTGAGGACTATCCGGGGAGATCTGGCTGCTAGGCTGTCTGAGGGCCTATCCAGAAGCAAGAGAGCAGCGCAGGGTTGGGATTGCGGCTTGCAGTCCAACCAGAAGTGACGGTTCTGTCGACCGGAGAATCTGTCGTGGTCGGAGGTAGAGGGGAAGCTGTTGCCACTATGGGACCATCCACCTTGTTGCAAGGGACCACAATGAGTAACTGAAGCAAGTATCGGAGCAGTGTTCTCACCAACCGGGACGGTGAAGAATTGGGAAACTTCAGCAGGAGTCAAGCCAGGGACCCAACCAGCGGAGACCAGGGACCCAACCAGGGGAGACCAGGGACCCAACCAGCGGAGACCAGGGACCCAACCAGCGGAGATGGCGCTTGCAGAGCAGACTTGTGTGTCAAGCCAGGGACCGAGAAGGCCAGTGGGGGGGGGGACGCTTAAGAATGATCTTGGATGCCAAGCTAGGGACCCAGCCAGGACGTGGGGGTGACGCTTGAGGAAGATAAGTCAAAGTCTTAAATGGAGAGGTGAATAAACATCGTTGAGTTTCACAGGCCTTGGAAAGAGTGGAAAATTTAGTGGAAAATTGAATAGAGGCTTACCAGAAGAAATGGACTTAAATAGGCATATACCACTTAAGTCATACAGGCTTATGGTAAAGATCACCGTCAGGGCAAAGAAGATGATGTTTAGCAGATCCAAATACGCCAACACAGGTCCACCACGGATAGATAATGGTCTCGATATTCATATGTGGTAACCGGAAATTAAAGAAAGGTACACTCACATTTTCATAGTATAAAAAGGCTTCAATAAGGACATATCGTGGTGATGTTAACAGGTCCCACCCGACACGTTTCGTCTATCAAGACTTCATCTGGGGTTCAATTATGTCACTTTGGACCAAAATCTCAGAGGAAGGTTTACAACACCTTGTTTAATATATGCCATGAAGAATTAAGGCAGGTCTGAAGGCAAAAGGGGGTCCAAGTATCAAGGTGTACCTAATGTACACTCACAATGAGGACAAACATTTATAATAGACATACAATAACTCAAGAAGCTCCATTAATCTTCTTACTTCTAGTGTACATAGGCAAGAACAAGGATCATTGACTCTAATGTAATGAGGCGTCCCCCCTCGTGCCCCTGTAACTGTCCCAGGTCCCCATTCTTCTCATGTGGGGAGAAAATCTAAACTCTGTTATGTTCTACTGCTCACATTTCACAGGCTTTTGGGGTCCAGCCTCCCGTCCTGTGATTAAAAAAAAGGCAGAGGTTTAGATATCAGATTTGAGTCAGGGAAAAAAACGGCAGATTGTATAAGACACGCTGAGACATGCAGTTCTTCTATCGAGCACTAGCTTTCAGAATTCAACCTCAGCTAGACCCCTGAAACACAAAAGCTGTTTTCAACATTATGTGATCTTCCCACATAATTCCCAGAGGGTCTAGCCCTCTTCTCAGCTTTGAGGAAGAGGGCTAGACCCCCGAAACACATAAGCTATTTTCAACATTATGTGGTCTTCCCACGTCATCAGTTGATGAGCATTGTGGACCTGACACAAGCCTATCAAGAAATTCAAATGGGACGACGTCCAAGTCCACAATGCTCAACTGATGATGAGGGAAGACCCTTATAATCAAAATGGCTTACGTGTTTTAATGGTCTATCCCTCTTCCTCAGCTCCAAGGAAGAAGACTAGACCCTTGAAATGCTTAGTCACTTTGGATGCTTTGAGGTCTTCCCACGTCATGACAACTGATTATGTGGAAACAGCTTACATGTTTAGAGGGTCTAGCCCTCTTCTTCAGCTTTGAGGAAGAAGGCTAGACCCTCGAAACGCTTAGCTGTTTTGGACGCAATGAGGTCTTCCCACCTTATCAGTTGAGTGTCATGGACCTGGAGGCAGTCCCATTTGAATTTCTTGATAGGCTTGTGTCAGGTCCACAACGCTCAACCGATGACACGGGAAGACCTCATAGCTTTGAAAACAGCCTATGAGTTTTGAGGGTCTAGCTATCTTAATCAGATCTTAGGAAGAAGACTAGACCCTCGAAACATGCCAGCCATTTTCAACACTATGAGGTCTTCCCACATCATCAGTTGTGGACCTGGAGGCAGGCCAATTGAATTTCCTGATATGCTCATGCGTTTGTGAGTGTATTACTTATAATATAGATCCAATAAAGCTGTATCATGGTAATGCGCTAGGTTGGTGCACCCTTTCTTCTTTGTTGTTGTTAAAGTCCAAAAATCCACGGGGCTTACATGGGCGTCTGCAGAATTTATTTCAGGGGGGAGCGCTTCGGCAGTGGCGATACTCAGCCGCATTTAACCCTTTCTTCGACCGCTAGCGGCCGAAATAGCGCAGCTAAAATGCTAGTAAAGCGCTGCTTTTTAGCGGCGCTTTACCGATAAAATAGCTCCTGAGATAATACAGCTTCCATGCCCATATAAATATAGTCTAGAGAATGTACAGACCCCCCCCCCCCCTTCAGCACAGATGGACCCCCCTTCAGCACAGACCCCCCCAATCTGCACAGACCCCCCCTTCAGCACGGATGGACCCCTCTTCAGCACATACCCCCTCCCTTCAGCACAGACCCCCCTTCAGCACAGATGGACCCCCCATTCAGCACAAACCCCCCCCTTCAGCACAGATGGACCCCCACCCTTCAGCACATACCCCCACCCTTCAGCACAGACCCTGCCCTTCAGCACAGATGGACCCCCACTTCAGCACAGATGGACCCTCCCACTGCGTACACTTAAACACTGGAGGGGGAGGTGGCTTCACTCTGCTCGCTGTGCCTG
Organism: Rana temporaria; assembly: GCF_905171775.1. NCBI lineage: Eukaryota > Metazoa > Chordata > Amphibia > Anura > Ranidae > Rana > Rana temporaria. Next base: position 472,528,180 of record NC_053492.1, on the reverse strand, counting down.
TGTGACATCCGGCCCGGAACTGCTCAGACAGCCCGCGGCCGCGAGAGAAGGGGATGGTTGGTCAGGTGCAGTGGTGTCACCCCGCACCAGACCACCCCCCCTTGCAATGCCACGGCCAGTAGCTCGCCTCTCTCTCTCTCCCTGTTATAACCTGCCTGTCACCGCGGCACTGTCACTGCTTCAGTCGCGGAGGGGTGTCTTCACTCTTCAACACCTTCTCGATTCCAGGGGGGGTCAATTGCTCCCCCTTGCCCTATGAAGCAGACACCCATGGGGGCTTAGCACAGTCCTACCTCCTCCTATCATTGATTAAGCGCTACGCTTAACAACGTTTGGTCTCTTTTGTACCGCAGAGTTGTGGATTTTTCAAGGCTTCCATGGCAGAGTAGCACTCAGAAAGGGACCTAATTGTTCCTGGTATGTGCTTTACCGAAGTTAACCATAGTATGGGGAATAGGCAAGGAACACATTATTTTCCTTGGAAAATCAGCTAGGATCAATCTGTATATCTGCCTGATCCAAGTTTTATCAAGCTTTATCTCTTTCTAATACTGTTCCTCGGTGGCGATCCATAAAGGGCGCAGGAGCGTCGTCCCTCCCTCTCCTGTCACTCTGTAATTACTGACACCCCCTATTCAGGTGTCCGGCCCCTTTTCGGGCACCCGAATTACAGCGGTGGGGGTGTTTTTTGGATGCACCTGATTAGAGCCACAGGCTCTAATAGGTGCCCAAAAATATGAGAAGCGGGTGCAATGCTGTGCGTTCCTTGTCACATATGTTATGTTTGTAAAACAAAAGGAATTCGCTTTCCTAACATTGAACTGCCTCTCAGACAATCAGGTGCACCGCGTCTGTGATACCTGTCAGCTGATTGGCTGAAGCGACAGGTGCTGTGATTGGACGCCTATCAGGTGTCCAATCACAGCAGAGGATGAGAGGAGGAAGATCGAGGTCGGGGAAGATGGAGGACACCGCCTGCCGCCATCACCCGCTGCCCACCTGAGACAATGTAAGTGCCGGGCATATGATGGGGGCACAGTGGCAGCACTTGGGGCACAGTGGCAACATTTGGGGCACAGTAGCAATACTTGGGGCACAGTGGCAAAACTTGGGGCACAGTGGCAAAATTTGGGGCACAGTGGCAAAATTTGGGGCACAGTGACAACATTTGGGGCACAGTTGCAATACTTGGGGCACAGTGGCAACATTCGGGGCACAGTGGCAGCACTTGGGGAACATTGGCAACATTTGGGGCACAGTGGTAGCACACGGGGACAGTAGCAACATTTGGGGCACAGTAGCAATACTTGGGGCACAGTGGCAACATTTGGGGCACAGTGACAACATTTGGGGCACAGTGGCAATACTTGGGGCACAGTGGCAACATTCGGGGCACAGTGGCAGCACTTGGGGCACAGTGGCAACATTTGGGGCACAGTGATAGCACATGGGGGACAGTGGCAACATTTGGGGCACAGTAGCAATACTTGGGGCACAGTGGCAAAACTTGGGGCACAGTGGCAACATTTGGGGCACAGTGACAACATTTGGGGCACAGTTGCAATACTTGGGGCACAGTGGCAACATTTGGGGCACAGTGACAACATTCGGGGCACAGTGGCAGCACTTGGGGCACAGTGGCAACATTTGGGGCACAGTGGTAGCACATGGGGGACAGTGGCAACATTTGGGGCACAGTAGCAATACTTAGGGCACAGTGGCAAAACTTGGGGCACAGTGGCAACATTTGGGGCACAGTGACAACATTTGGGGCACAGTTGCAATACTTGGGGCACAGTGGCAACATTCCGGGCACAGTGGCAAAACTTGGGGCACGGTGGCAACACTTGGGGCACAGTGGCAACATTTGGGGCACAGTGGCAATACTTGGGGCACAGTGGCAACATTCGGGGCACAGTGGCAGCACTTGGGGCACAGTGGCAACATTTGGGGCACAGTGATAGCACATGGGGGACAGTGGCAACATTTGGGGCACAGTAGCAATACTTGGGGCACAGTGGCAAAACTTGGGGCACAGTGGCAACATTTGGGGCACAGTGACAACATTTGGGGCACAGTTGCAATACTTGGGGCACAGTGGCAACATTTGGGGCACAGTGACAACATTCGGGGCACAGTGGCAGCACTTGGGGCACAGTGGCAACATTTGGGGCACAGTGGTAGCACATGGGGGACAGTGGCAACATTTGGGGCACAGTAGCAATACTTAGGGCACAGTGGCAAAACTTGGGGCACAGTGGCAACATTTGGGGCACAGTGACAACATTTGGGGCACAGTTGCAATACTTGGGGCACAGTGGCAACATTCCGGGCACAGTGGCAAAACTTGGGGCACGGTGGCAACACTTGGGGCACAGTGGCAACATTTGGGGCACAGTGGCAGCACATGGGGCACAGTGGCAGCACTTGGGGCACAGTGGCAACACTTGGGGCACAGTGGCAGCACATGGGGCACAGTGGCAACACTTAGGGCACAGTGGCAGCACATGGGGTACAGTGGCAACATTTGAGGCACAGTGGCAACACATGGGGCACAGTGGCAGCACATGGGGCACAGTGGCAGCACTTGGGGCACAGTGGCAACATTTGGGGCACAATGGCAGCACATGGGGCACAGTGGCAACACTTAGGGCACAGTGGCAGCACATGGGGTACAGTGGCAACATTTGGGGCACAGTGGCAACACATGGGGCACAGTGGCAGCACATGGGGCACAGTGGCAGCGTTTGATGGGTACAGTGGCTGCGTTTCATGGGCACAGTGGCTGCGTTTGATGGGCACAGTGGCTGTAATTGATGGTGTTTTTTCCCCAGGATTTTTCAGTTTGTTTGCGCCCCCCCAAAAAATTTGAAGCACCGGCAGCCACTGCTGTTCCTGAAAATCTGGAGAAATTCAGACCCACGGATAACCGCGTGACCCCACTTATTTGTCTGCAGTCAGGCAACAAGCTATGTTACGAACGTGCTGACACCTAACCTGATACATGACGGATCACACGAGCGCACAAAGGATTCCCGCGAGGCCTGACCGCTGCCACTTCATTCGCTCGCCAATTAGCCAAATCTGACATTGATTATCTCCCCGGAGTTAATTTCTACAGAGTCTGCATTGTGTTCAGAGCTACTCAGCGTTTTGTCCCTTTAATGCTCTATTAAGCCCATCACAATGTCATTTTTTTTCTCCCTGGAAGGGAAGGAACCTCAAGGAGCATAACTGAAGAGGAACAGGCAAAGGTCAGCGTGGCGGTCACACGGCACGCACATTCAACTTTGTATCAATTTTCCGTATCTGCGTCACGCGGCAGGATTGTTTATCAGACCTTCGGATCGGATTCTGCTGGGAAAACATCTAATGTTGCATTTATGATGTTCAAACGGTCAGATTTCAAGCCGTAAATGTGTCAGAGGGTCTCAGTTAAAGGGTCACTGATATTAACTCTTTCAGTGCTGCTGTAGAAACTGTGGCCACCTGAACCATGATCTTCTGCTATCATGGTCCAGTTCATAGGTGTGCACAGCCTATTGACGGGGTCAGCAGGGCAGAAGTTGGTGTCAGTAGAGCAGTGGACGGTGTCAGTAGAGCAGTGGATGTGTCAGTAGAGCAGTGGATGTGTCAGTAGAGCAGTGGACGGTGTCAGTAGAGCAGTGGACGGTGTCAGTAGAGCAGTGGACGGTGTCAGTAGGGCAGTGGACGGTGTAAGTAGAGCAGTGGACGGTGTCAGTAGGGCAGTGGACGGTGTCAGTAGAGCAGTGGATGGTGTCAGTAGGGCAGTGGACGGTGTCAGTAGAGCAGTGGACGGTGTCAGTAGAGCAGTGGATGTGTCAGTAGAGCAGTGGACGGTGTCAGTAGAGCAGAGGACGGTGTCAGTAGAGCAGTGGACGGTGTCAGTAGGGCAGTGGACGGTGTCAGTAGAGCAGTGGACAGTGTCAGTAGAGCAGTGGATGTGTCAGTAGAGCAGTGGAAGGTGTCAGTAGAGCAGTGGACGGTGTCAGTAGGGCAGTGGACGGTGTAAGTAGAGCAGATGACGGTGTCAGTAGAGCAGTGGACGGTGTCAGTAGAGCAGTGGACGGTGTCAGTAGAGCAGTGGATGGTGTCAGTAGAGCAGATGACGGTGTCAGTAGGGCAGTGGATGGTGTCAGTAGGACAGGGGATGGTGTCAGTAGAGCAGAGGATGGTGTCAGTAGGGCAGTGGACGGTGTCAGTAGGGCAGTGAACGGTGTCAGTAGAGCAGTGGACAGTGTCAGTAGAGCAGTGGATGTGTCAGTAGAGCAGTGGAAGGTGTCAGTAGAGCAGTGGACGGTGTCAGTAGGGCAGTGGACGGTGTAAGTAGAGCAGATGACGGTGTCAGTAGAGCAGTGGACGGTGTCAGTAGAGCAGTGGACGGTGTCAGTAGAGCAGATGGTGGATGGTGTCAGTAGAGCAGTGGACGGTGTCAGTAGAGCAGTGGATGGTGTCAGTAGAGCAGTGGACGGTGTCAGTAGAGCAGATGACGGTGTCAGTAGGGCAGTGGATGGTGTCAGTAGGACAGGGGATGGTGTCAGTAGAGCAGAGGATGGTGTCAGTAGGGCAGTGGACGGTGTCAGTAGGGCAGTGAACGGTGTCAGAAAAGCAGTGGATGGTGTCAGTAGGACAGTGGACAGTGTATGTAGAGCAGTGGATGGTGTCAGTAGGGCAGTGGACGGTGTCAGTAGAGCAGGGGATGGTATCAGTAGAGCAGTGGACGGTGTCAGTAGGACAGTGAATGGTGTCAGTAGAGCAGTGGACGGTGTCAGTAGAGCAGATGACGGTGTCAGTAGGACAGTGGATGGTGTCAGTAGAGCAGTGGACGGTGTCAGTAGAGCAGTGGACGATGTCAGTAGGGCAGTGGACGGTGTAAGTAGAGCAATGGATGTGTCAGTAGGACAGTGGACGGTGTCAGTAGAGCAGTGGATGGTGTCAGTAGAGCAGTGGATGGTGTCAGTAGAGCAGTGGACAGTGTCAGTAGAGCAGCGGATGGTGTCAGTAGAGCAGTGGACAGTGTCAGTAGAGCAGTGGATGGTGTCAGTAGAGAAGTGGATGGTGTCAGTAGGGCAGTGAACGGTGTCAGTAGAGCAGTGGATGGTGTCAGTAGGGCAGTGGATGGTGCCAGTAGAGCAGTGGACAGTGTCAGTAGAGTAGTGGACGGTGTCAGTAGAGCAGTGGACGGTGTCAGTAGGGCAGTGAACGGTGTCAGTAGAGCAGTGGATGGTGTCAGTAGGGCAGTGGACGGTGTCAGTAGAGCAGTGGATGGTGTCAGTAGAGCAGTGGATGGTGTCAGTAAAGCAGTGGACGGTGTCAGTAGGGCAGTGGACGGTGTCAGTAGGGCAGAGGACGGTGTCAGTAGAGCAGTGGACGGTGTCAGTAGGGCAGTGGACGGTGTCAGTAGAGCAGTGGACAGTGTCAGTAGAGCAGTGGACGGTGTCAGTAGAGCAGTGGACGGTGTCAGTAGGGCAGTGGACGGTGTCAGTAGAGCAGTGGACAGTGTCAGTAGAGCAGTGGACGGTGTCAGTAGAGCAGTGGACGGTGTCAGTAGGCCAGTGGACGGTGTCAGTAGAGCAGTGGACAGTGTCAGTAGAGCAGTGGACGGTGTCAGTAGAGCAGTGGATGGTGTTAGTAGTTTTTATTTTTATTATTTTATTTATTTATTTTTTATTTATTTATTTCAATTTTTTACAATTTTTATAGGTGCCCCATTAGTGGGCTAAGGGGGAAATATTAGGGATCCAAACAGGGGGAATTTACACCACACAGTATGATTAGGACTTAAAGCGGAGGTCCACCCAAATTTTTTTTACCAGCAGCTACAAATACTCATGCTACACTTACCTGTCCAGGGCGCCCACAATGTCAGCATCCAAGGCCAATCAATCGTTCGTCTCTCGGCTGCCCCCGCCGGGGGGTGGTGGGAGGACAGACCAGCAATCGTCGACCCAGGGCCAATGGCGTCTGTTCCTTAAGTACTCCTCCCCAGCATGCACAGCGGGACGATCAACCCCCACTGATTGGCTGCCGAAGGGGAACACCCAAAACACCTTGACCTGACTGCTGCCACCCTCGGCCTGGGTTGGTAACGGCACCCCAGACAACAATATTGGTCACTCACAGCACAGCCATGGCTGGAACAGAGGCCCAAGTTTGTAAAAAATCATACGGCCTGAGTCAACGAACTCTCAGACTACCCTCTAATTTTAAAGCAGCGCCGGCTAAAAAGTAGCAGGCCGATACCACTGTAAAATGCAAATACCATGTACAATATGCATGCCAGATATTGATGTATACCAACAAACCGATAAAGCCAAGTGAAGAGAGAAGACTTTAATATGAAAGATAAATCAATGTTCCTGGAACAGTAGTTGGCTCCCATCTACTACGGGCTTGTTAATGACTTTGCCAGTTAGATCATACATTACACTGTAGAATATTTTTGGATGCTTATTCTGCATCTTCAGTCCTCGTTGAACATGACGGCTGGATTGGTATTAATAACTGTCTTTCCCTCTGGGGAGTTGACTGTGAAGAGGTGGGTTTAGGATGGTATACTGATAGCTGTAGGCAGGGCCATCTTAATAGCATTATGGCCCCCCCTGGGCAAAGTAATGCATTGGGGCCCCTATCAGCTTGCCCCAACTTACACACCTACTTTCAAGAAATAAAGTATAAATAGTTGATAGAACTAAAGTTTTTTTTCCCCTAAATAGCTTCCTTTACCTTAGTGCAGTCCTCCTTCACTTACCTCATCCTTCCATTTTGCTTTTAAATGTCCTTATTTCTTCTGAGAAATCCTCACTTCCTGTTCTTCTGTCTGTAGCTCCACACAGTAATGCAAGGCTTTCTCCCTGGTGTGGAGTGTCGTGCTCGCCCCCTCCCTTGGACTACATGAGTGTCAGGACGCCCACTAACACACAGCTCCTTTCTCTATCTGCAAAGTAGAGCGCGTACTGACTCTCCTGCTCGCCCCCTCCCCCCTCAAGAGGCTTTCTCCACACCAGGGAGAAAGCCTGGCATTACTGTGTGGAGTTACAGACAGAAGAACAGGAAGTGAGGATTTCTCAGAAGAAATAAGAACATTTAAAAGCAAAATGGAAGGATGAGGTAAGTGAAGGAGGATGGCACTAAGGTAAAGGAAGCTATTCAGGGATTTTTTTTTACCTTTACAACCCCTTTAACCACTTGCCGCTCGCCAATTGCAAATTGTCGTCGGCAAAGTGGTTTGAATATCCTGACTGGACGTCATATGACGTCCTCAGGATATTGAGCCGCTGCGCGCCCCCGAGGGCACGCATCGCGGCGATCGTTGTTGCAGGGTGTCAGTCTGACACCCTGCAACACCAATCTAGGTAAACAGTCTCTGACGGAGACTCTTTACCACGTGATCAGCCGTGCCCAATCACGGCTGATCACGATGTAAACAGGAAAAGCCGGTAATCGGCTTTTCCTCACTCGCGTCTGTCAGACGTGAGTAGAGGAGAGCCGATCGGCATCGAATGTGACGAGCGCATGCTCGTCATACGTGATGACGTCACCGGGTTCTTTCCTTTCAAGAGAACCGCGGTTCTTTTGAAATGAAATGCTGTACACTCGGGCGGCAGGAGTTTCTTGCCAACAATCTCGTCAGGGAAAACGACGGGTTTTTCCTGACGAGATTCTCGGACGTGTCTTTTGCAGACTCGAACAGTTTTTCTTCTAAGATTGTCCTGTATTTGGCTCCATCCATCTTCCCATCAACTCTGACCAGCTTCCCTGTCCCTACTGAAAAAAAAAAGCATCCCCACCACATGATTCTGCCACCATGGTGTGTTCAGGGTGATGTGCAGTGTTAGTTTTATAGCACACATAGCGTTTTGCTTTTAGGTCACAAAGTTCAATTTCAGAGCCCCTTCTTCCACATGTTTACTGTGTCCCCTCCCCCACATGGCTGATGAATGCCCTCCTTGTCCGGCCCGGTCAGTTTAGGGCATGGGTCTTCCAACTATGGCCCTCCAGTTGTTCAGGAACTACAATTCCCATCATGCCTGGTCATGTCTGTGAATGTCAGTGTGTTACAATGCCTCATGGGATGTGTAGTTCCACAACAGCTGGAGGGCCATAGTTTGAGGATCCCTGGTTTAGGGGGCCGGCCATGTCTTGGTAGGTTTGCAGCTGTGCCCTACTCTTTCCATTTTCTGATGATGGATTGAACAGAGCTCCGTGAGATGTTCAATGCTTGGGAGAATTTTTTTATAACCTAACCCTGCTTTATACTTCTCCACAACTTTATCCCTGACCTGTCTGGTGTGTTCCTTGGTCTTCATGATGCTGTTTGTTCACTAAGGTTCTCTAACAGACCTCTGAGGGCTTCACAGAACAGCTGTATTTAAACTGAGATTAAATTACACACAGGTGGACTCTATTTACTGGTTAGGTTACTTCTGGAGGCAATTGGTTCAACTGGATCTTAGTTAGGGGTATCAGGGGTATTAGGGGTATCAGAGTAAAGGGGGCACCATACAAATGCCCCCCCACACTTTTTACAGATTTATTTGTAAAAAAAATGAAAACCATTTATCATTTTCCTTCCACTTCACAATTATTTGCCACTTTGTGTTGGTCTCTCACATAAAATACCAATAAAATACATTTACGTTTTTTGGTTGTAACATGAGAAAGTGTGGAAAATGTCAAGGGGTATGAATACTTTTTCAAGGCACTGTATATGAAGCATAAATGATTTTATAGGAACAGGCAAGTTGACAATAAATTTACCTTTTTACTTTTTCTCTTTCAGTGTTTGTTACTCACCTGTAAAGGATCTACCGTTGCCTTGAACTTCTTTTTTTCTCAACTTGATAAAGAAACTGCACAAGCTTTGAAATGTCAGCTTCATCCTCACATGAGAAAATATAGTCACTTTAGTTCTTTTTAGGAGAAGGAAATGTTTGCTTCTTGTTGCTTCCGCACAGTCAGTGTTACATAGTTAGTCTGGTTGAAAAAAGTCCATCTAGTTCAGCCAATAAAAGGGGAAAAAAAATATCATACAATCCCATGTTAAATCCAATTTGGGGGTCTTAATCAAGACAATCAGATGAGATGGTAGATCCAGATAAGTAGGTGCTTTAATTATACAAAAATTGCAATGGAGAAATACAACACAGATCTCGGCATATAAGCGAGTAAAAGTGATTCTGAGCTTACAACTACGGGGTATACAATTTATACGTATGAATATTCAAAGGATATGGGTATGTATCAAGTGTATTCTAGGCGTGATAAAGGTACGATCATATAGTTTTAGTCCAATCAAAGTCTATTTCTTCTTTATAGCAATGGAACAGTTAAATGGGTGGTTACATCATGTGACTGGCAAAAAAAACTTTTTCAAGAGTCTCTGGCCAGTTCAAACTGGTTTAGTAGAAAGTATATTCCGAACAGGCCTTATCAGCAGCCTGTGTCTGGTTCCCAAGGACAAAACGAAGAAGCTGTGAACATCTGTGAAAAAGCAAACAAGGGTGCATTATCAATCCTTAAAGTGAACGTCTATATTTATATATCTATATCTATATCAATATTATCAGACCCCTAAATTATACTCACCCATATACCCAATTCTACACCCACAGTTGATCCAGAGGAAGGTGAAAAACCCCCAGCAGAGCATGAGATCCAATTTGCTACAGCAGGGGAAAAAATTGCTTCCTGATCCCCGGAGAGGATTTTCCCCCGGATTAACTTTACCTACCGTATTTTCCGGCGTATAAGACAACTTTTTAACCCCCTTCTTAAAAGTCGGGGGTTGTCTTAACCTAACATGCAGACAGCGGCCGTCCATTTTTCAAAAGCCGCGCCTCCTTCTTCTGCTGTTCCGTAATAGGCCGAACACTCAGCTTCCCAGGAGACACTGTGTTCAGTGTTCCGCCTATCACGGAGGCCCTCTCGTCCGAGATCGAGGACGAGAGGGCCTCCGTGCTAGGCGAACATTGAACACAAGTGTCTCCTAGGAAGCTGAGTGTTCGGCCTATTACGAAACAGCAGAAGGAGGAGGCGTGGCTTTTGAAAAAAATGGACGGCCGCGGTCTGACAGATACAGCATGTCTTAGGATAAGGTAAGGGATCGTCAAGACATGCAGTGACACAGTGAGGCATGTAATGGGACACAGTGAGTCTGGCATGTAATGGCACAGTGAGGCATGTAGTGGCACAGTGAGGCATGTAATGGGGCACAGTGTGTCTGGCATGTAAATGCACAGTAAGGCATGTAGTGGCACAGTCTGGCATGTAATGGTGGCACAGTCTGGCATGTAATGGTGGCACAGTCTGGCATGTAATGGCACAGTGAGGCATGTAGTGGCGCAGTCTGGCATGTAATGGTGGCACAGTCTGGCATGTAATGGTGGCACAGTCTGGCATGTAATGGTGGCACAGTGAGGCGAGGCATGACTAGTAGGAAGGGGGTCATCTTATACGGCGAGTATATGCCAAAACCAACATTTTAGCTGGAAAATTAGGGGGTCGTCTTATACGCCGGCAAATACGGTATAAATGTCAGTACCCAGTTATATTCTGTATATTTAGGAAAGTATCCAGACCTTTTTCTTAAAGCAATCTACTGAGCTGGCCAGAACCACCTCTGGAGGAAGTCTGTTCCACATTTTCACAGATCTTACTGTGAGGAATCCTTCCTGTATTTGGTGATGAAATCTCTTTTCCTCTAGACGTAAAGAGCGCCCCCTTGTCCTCTGTAATGACTGTAAAGTGAATAACTCAACACCAAGTTCACTGTATGGACCCCTTATATATTTGTACATGTTGATCATATCCCCCCTTATTCTCCTCTTCTCAAGAGTGAATAGCTGAGCTCCTCCATGCCTCTTATCAGTTTGGTTGCCCTTCTCTGCACTTTCTCCAGTTCCCCGATATCCCTTTTTTGAGAACTGGGGCCCAAAACTGGACTGCGAATTCCAGGTGAGGTCTTACTAATGATTGTAAGAGTGTTAATAATATCTACAGTTAAAGAAGAATTCCAGGTCTGGACAATTTTACATAGGTAAATTGTTCCAGCTTGGTTTGCAACCACTTTAATTCAACCACTTCCCGCCCGCCGTATGCAGAATGTCGGCCGGGAAGTGGTTCTGTTATCCTGACTGGGCGTCATATGACGTCCAGCTGGATATCATGCAGGCATGCGCCCGTGGGGGCACGCAGCGCAATGATCGCGAGTGCGGTGTGTGAGTCTGTCACGCCGCATCTCTGATCGTGATAAGAAGCCACTGACAGAGGCTTCTTACCATGTGATCAGCTGTGACCAATCACAGCTGATCATCGCGTGAACCAGGAAGTGCTGGTTAACTGCATTTTTCGGATTCCCACTGACAGGCAGAGCCGATCAGCAGCTCTCCCTGTCAGAAGGGGGGGGGGGTCTGTGCTGACAATCAGCAAATTGATTATGAGCATAGCCCCCTCAGTTGTGCAAATCACCTGTAAATCAGTGCCCAACAGTTAATAATCTATCAGTTCCTCATCATCAGTGCTGCCCATCAGTGGCACCTGTCAGTGCCAATCAGTACCACCTATCAGTGCCGCCTGTCAGTGCCCATCACAGCCACCTGTCTGTGCCCATCAGTGCTGCCTGTCTGTGCCCATCAGTGCCGCCTGTCTGTGCCCATCAGTGCCGCCTATCAGTACCCATCAGTGCCGCCTATCAGTACCCATCAGTGCTACATATCAGTGCCGCCTATCAGTGCCCATAAATTCTACATATCAGTGCCACTTTAACAGTGCCGCCTCATCAGTGCTGCCTCATCAGTGCTGCCTCATCAGTGCCCGTCAATGAAGGGGAAAACAAAATTTATGACAAAAACTAAGAAATTTGGTCTTGTTTAGTTTGTTTAGCAAAAAATAAAAAAATACCAGATAAGTGCCGGGCAGCATCTGATGGGGCACAGTAGCGGCAATTGATGGGCACACTGGCAGCATTTGATGGGGCACAGTAGTGGCAATTGATGGGCACACGGCAGCATTTGATGGGGCACAGTAGTGGCAATTGATGGGCACACTGGCAGCATTTGATGGGGCACTCTGGTGGCAATTGTTGGGCACAGTGTCAATTTATGGGTACAGTAGCTGCGTTTGATGAGCACAGTGGGTGCAATTGTTGTTGTTTTCTTCAGTTTGTTTGTGCCCCACCCAAAAAAAATTGAGCGCCAGCCGCCACTGGTGAAATCAGAGGAAGCCATTTCAGTCTAGGAGAGGAGCCGGTATAACCGTGCAAGACTGAAGGAAAAGCCGGAAGTCACCCTTAGGCCTCTACGGCCCGATGTCACTTCATCGGACCCCCTCTTTGTAAGATATCGGGACTTTGTTGATCTTTTCCACTTCTTGAGAATAAAAAGTTCTGGAAGGTGTCCAATTTCAGATCATCAAAGCTTAATGGTCCCGGTTGAACTCCGGAGACGTGGCGTTATTTCAGCACCTGACACTTTGCTGGGATCAATACGTGGCAGCCGGACCTGTCAGCACGTCGTAGAAAAGCCTCTCTGAATTCCCAGCCTTTTGGCGTAATTAAATCCATTATTCATCTTGAGCCTTTTTGTATTGGGAATAAAGGAGGTTATGAAGATGTTGGATTCGGTTCAGTCAGGATCTACGGCTTTATAAACTTTCTGGACGGGCCATTAAGAAGGTTGCGGATTTCCGAAAATCGAAACTGCGGAGCTCGTCCTGCCTGAGCAATAATGTGCCCTTCTAGAAATGATAAGAAGGGGAAAAAGGAACGCCCGGGTATCTCTACAATTTCATGCACCCCCTGCTGCCCCCCTCCCAGACTCTCCAGGTTAAATGCTTGTTTCTTCTTGGGCCCTTTACCAATTTCGTGGGGCCCCTAGGGGCCGATGCAGGCACTGATTTGTATTTCACCAATTGTCCTGGTATAGCCAGTGGCGGTTCGTCCATAGAGGCCGCTGGAGTGCCGCCCCCTCTGGCTCTCGCACCGCCACTGACTAATAACATAGATTTATTGCATTGCATGAATCTATGTTATTGTCGCCCCTGCCGCTGGTCTATTCAGATGGCCGGACATTGAGCGCCGGCCACCTGAATAACGGCAGCTGGTTGGCTGTACGAAAGTGCCTATCAGAGCCAGTGGCTCTGATAGGCTTTCCGAGTACAGCCCTCAGCAACCGGAAGCTTATCCAGGGAACGTACGGGGGTGCGTTGCTTGGATAAGACTGACAGGCGTCTCAGCCAATCAGGTTCACCGGTTCTGGCTATCGGTAACCTGATTGGCTGAAGCGTCATCGAGGGCAGGAGAGACATCGAGGGACGTGGATGGCTGACTCCAGTAAAGGTAAGTGCCGGGCGGGGGGGGCATTTTACAGGGCACAGCGGCGACGAAGGGCACAGTGACATCAATGGGCACAGTGGCGACAATGGGCACAGCGGCATGAATGGGCACAGTGGGGACAATTTGGCACAGTGGGGACAATGGGCACAGTGGCATGAATGGCCACAGTGGCGACAATTTGGCACAGTGGCGACAATTAAAGGGCACAGTGACATCAATGGGCACAGTGGCGACAATTAAAGGGCACAGTGGTGACAATTGGCACAGTGGTGACAATTGATGGCACAGTGGCTGTGTTTGATGGCATGGCACAGTGGCTGCGTTTGATGGCATGGCACAGTGGTGACAATTGATGGGCACAGTGGCTGCGTTTGATGGCATGGCACAGTGGTGACAATTGATGGGCACAGTGGCTGCATTTGTTGGCATGGCACAGTGGTGACAATTGATGGCACAGTGGCTGCATTTGATGGGCACAGTGAGGCTGCAATTTTTTTCTTTTTCAATTGCGCCCCCCCAAAAATGTTGAGCACCAGCCGCCACTGGGTATAGCAGTGATTTCTAATAGTCATGTGTCAATACACAGGGCAATCACTCCTATGAGTATTTTCCGTGGGTGCCCTAGGGGCCCAATGATTTCTAACAACAGCCCTGGGTTCCAGATCAGTCAGAAAGCAAACCGAGTTGAGTATAGAAGCAAGCAGGATCTGGTCCCGGGTCAAAGAACTTGGCCAGTCAGCAGTTATCTTGAGCTTTGCGGTGCTTTAATTCATACTTGCCAACAGTCCCGTTTTTTCCCGGGACAATCCCGATTTTGGGACCCTCATCACGATCGTAGCTCGTCCCGATAAAATTCCTGGAATTTTGCCTTTGTCCCGGGAAATTGGTAATGTTTTGGGCAAAAACGGCCCGGCGGGCTAAAAAAAACATGGCCACCGCCGCACAGTACCTTTCCGTGTGTGTTTAGTTTGGAGGGGAGGCAGCCAATCGGCTTCTCTCTTCAGTGTACAAGAAGACTATTTTCTTGATTGGCTGCTCGAATCTGAGGCCCCTCCCCTCTCCACTGAACACGCGGCGCCGCTTTTTGTGGGAGTTTGCTCTGCTCTGCCGTTGTCTGTGTGTTACGCAGGGATGTCGGTGTACAGCCTGGGCCAGCGACAAGCGATCTCAGCTGCAACCCCCACCATTACTGCAATATCTCCACCATAGCTATGTATGGGGACAGCGGGCATTGTCTACATGGAGGATGCAATGAACAGGGGGGTAACTATGTACAGGGGGGGGGGAGTAACTGTACAGGGGGGGTAACTATGTACAGGGGAGTGTAACTATGTATTTTTCTTTGTTGCTATGCCACGCCTACAAACACATACCACACCCCCTTATTATAATAAGACTACAGCCAATAAAGTGTCCCTATAAATGTTTTAGCAATATTGGCAACTATGTTTAAATGGGTACCAGAGTCAATGCCAGCATGCGCGCCAATGGGTAAGCACACGCTTTAGTGCTAACACATGGATGTGCGCATAGCCCTGATCCAGTGCACAGGTCTGTAAACCATTCTCATGGACGCGCAGATCCTTGGGTGTGATCACATATTTCGATCTCCTGGCATCAGGTGGTGGGATTGCCAACATGAAGACAAAGCACTCCAGGGCCAACACCAACATTTCCTAATACCTTCCATTTGTTTGCTGTGTCTATGGAGTTTCATATTGCTTGGTGCAGTCAGATTTGCATGACGTCTATGGATTTAAAATGATATACACTGTATTACCAAAAGTATTGGGACGCCTGCCTTTACACGCACATGAACTTTATTGGAATCCCAGTCTTAGTCCGTAGGGTTCAATATTGAGTTGGCCCCGCCCTTTGCAGCTATAACAGCTTCAACTCTTCTGGGAAAGCTTTCCACAAGGTTTAGGAGTGTGTCTATGGGAAAGTTTGACCATTCTAATCTTCCAGAAGAGCATTTGTGAGGTCAGGCACCGATGTTGGAGGCTTGGCTTGCAATCTCCGCTCTAATTGATGCCAAAGGTGTTCTATCGGGTTGAGGTCAGGACTCTGTGCAGACCAGTCAAGTTCCTCCACCCCAAACTCGCTCACCCATGTCTTTATCAACCTTGGAACAGGAAGTGGCCATCCCCAAACAGTTCCCACAAAGTTAGGAGCATGAAATTGTCTTGCTGATACCTTAAGACCCCTTTCACGCTGGGGAGCTTTGCAGGCGCTATAACGCTAAAAATAGCACCTGCAAAGCGCCCTGAAACAGCTGCTGCTGTCTCTCCAGTGTGAAAGCCCCAAGGGCTTTCACACTGGAACGGTGCGCTAGGAGGACAGTAAAAAAAAGTTCTGCTAGCAGCATCTTTGGAGCGGTGTGTGTATACGGCTCCTCCACCACTCCTGCCCGTTGAAAACAAATGGGCACCGCGGCTATACCGCCGGCTTTGCAGTGGTTTTAACCCTTTCTCGGCCTCTGGGTGGGGTAAAAACACCCCGCTATCGGCCGAATAACGGCACAAAATTTATGGTAAAGCACCGCTAAAAATGGCGGCGCTTTAGCGCCAACGCACCCACTGCCCCAGTGTGAAAGGGGCCTAAGAGTTCTCTTCACTGGAACTAAGGGGCCAAGCCCAACCCCTGAAAAACAACCCCCCACACCATAATCCCCCCTCCACCAAATGA
The DNA here is from genome assembly GCF_905171775.1 of Rana temporaria. Lineage (NCBI taxonomy): Eukaryota > Metazoa > Chordata > Amphibia > Anura > Ranidae > Rana > Rana temporaria. Next base: position 472,512,138 of record NC_053492.1, on the reverse strand, counting down.
TTTGGACCAGTGCACAAAGCAAGGTCCATAAAGACTTGGATGAGCGACATTGGGGTGGAGGAACTGGCTGCACAGAGTCCTCAACCCCACATAACACCTTTGGGATGAATTTGTGTGGAGACTGCGAGCCAGGCCTTCTCGTCTAACATCAGTGCCTGACCTCACACATGCACTTCTGGAAGAATGGTCAAACATTCCCATAGACACCCTCCTAAACCTTTCATGCCTAAGCCTATTTATGACATTTGGTGTTTACGAGTTAAAATCCGTATTTTTGGCTAGAAAATTACTTAGAACCCCCAAACATTATATATATATATATATTTTAGCAGAGAATCTAGAGAATAAAATGGCGATTGTTGTAATATTTTATGTCACACGGTATTTGTGCGGCGGTGTTTTAAACACAACTTTTTGGGAAAAATTTACTTTCATGAATTTAAAAAAAATGAAAAAGTTAAATTAGCCCAATTTTTTTGCATAATGTGAAAGATGATGTTACGCAGAGTAAATAGATACCAAGCATGTCACGCTTTATAATTGCGCACGCACTCGTGGAATTGCGACAAACTACGGTACCTAAAAATCTCCATAGGCGACGCTTTAAACTTTTGTTACGGTTACCAGGTTAGAGTTACAGAGGAGGTCTAGTGCTAGAATTATTGCTCTCGCTCTGACGATCGCGGCGATACCTCACATGTATGATTTGAACACCGTTTTCATATGCGGGCGCGACTTCCGTATGCGTTTTCTTTGTTGCGCAAGCTCGCGGGGAGGGGGGCGCTTTATAATATTAAATTGTGTTTTTTTTTTTTTACATTTTGATCACTTTTATTGCTGTCACAAGGAATGTAAACATCCCTTGTGACAGTAATAGGTGGTGACAGGTACTCTTTATGTAGGGATCGGGGGTCTAAAACGGCGATTCTGAATACTGTGTACTTTTTTAAATCCGGCGCCATGGGCAGCCGAGAAACCCGGAAGTGACGTCATGACGTCGCTTCCGTGTTTTCAATGCGGACACTGAATCAAAGCCGTTTACGGCTTTGTTTCAGAGCGCGCCTGTACGATAGAGGTGCAGGATCGTGGATCGGGCCTCCCGTCCCACCGGGAGGCCCGATCCACGATCCTGCACCTCTATCGTACAGGCGCGTCAAAGCGGCGAGAGGCGGCGGGAGGGGGGATGTCCCCTCCCGCTCCTCCGGCATAACAACCGAGCGGCTTTTAGCCGCATCGGTTGTTATGTTTGGATAGCCGATCGCCGGCTCTAAACAACGGTACCGGGATGATGCCTGCGGCTGCAGGCATCATCCCGGTATAACCCCCGAAAGCCGAGGACGCATATATGTGTTCCGTCGGCGTGAAAGGGCTAAACCTTGTGGACGGCCTTCCCAGAAGAGGTGAAGCTGTTAGGCCTCGTACACACGACAGAGTTTCTCGGCAGAATTCACCGAGAAACTCGGTCAAACCCGGATTCTGCCGAGAAACTCTGTCGTCTGTACACTTTTGGCCCGATGGAGCCGCCGAGGAACTCGTCGAGAAAATAGAGAACATGTTCTCTATTTTCTCGTTGTTCTATGGGAGAAGGCGTCCCGCCGAGCTCCTCGGCGGCTTCATCCCTGAACTCACCGAGGAACTCGACGTGTTTGGCACGTCGAGTTCCTCGGCCGTGTGTACGGGGCCTTAGAGCTGCAAAGGGCGGGGCCAACTCAATATTGAACCCTACGGACTAAGACTGGGAGGCCATTAAAGTTCATGTGCGTGTAAAGGCAGGTGTCCCAATACTTTTGGTTACCTTGAGATTGCACTCCCCTGATCCCCCCCCCCCCCCCCGTGGTGGAGACCCCTAGTAGGACACATATGGTGGTCATCAACAACATAACAAATGTCCTTTAGAAAATGTCTCCATAGCAAACGCTGATGATGCGACAGAGGGCATGATAAGGCAGGCCAAGGACGAGCGAGAGAAAAACATGAGATCATTTTGGTGATTCAGAAGCTTCTTCCAGATTCCCAGGAGGGCCGCCATTTTCTCTCTGGGCATGTATTGTCTTTCTCCAACCTCACCGCAGCCCTAATGACCTCTCCTCGTCGAAGGACCCTGCGATCGCCTTTCAGCCCACACCCTTGCTTTCTCCTTCCCTGAAGATCCCATTCGTCCGTTGCTCCTGCAGACACAAGCGTATCAGGTAAGACAATATTTATTGGGCGCCGGAGGGAGTATAGAGTTTGCCTGGGGCAAGGACTTTGAGATCGGGTCACGCTCGGAGAGTACTCTACATTGATTAATAGTACATTTTGTGGTCATCTTATTCCTTGCCAGCAGAAAGCCGATCCCCTCCCGAGCCGTCCTCCTTCAAGAGCACAACACTCGATCCGCCGAAATTGCTGCACTTAACGGAAAAATGTTTGCCAGGCCAATTCAGCATAAGTCAGGAAAAAGGAGAAATAAACGCAATGAATCACTGTCGCGGTCATGGGTCTTCATCATCCCCTTATAATAATGTATTCCAATCCAGAAACTTGTAAATGCAATTCAAAGTGCGACTCTAGGGGAAAGCGATAAAAACACCCTTTAGGTTGTTTTTTGTATTCTTTCAAGTCATCAAGACATTTTTTTTTAGGGTACAAATTAATCAGCTGAAGGTTAAAATCAGACTTGCATGAAGTGTGCTGTTAAGATCTGGGCCCGAATTCAGAAAGATGCGCGTATCTTTAGGCGCTACGCCGCCGTAACTTAGTCAGGCGAGTAGTGTATTCAGAAAGAACTTGCACCCGAAGTTACGGCGGCGTAGCGTATATGGGCCGGCGTAAGCCCGCCTAATTCAAAGTAGGCTGGTAGGAAGCGTGTTGTATGCTAATGAATCGTGACCCCACGTAAATGACGCGCCTTACGAACGGCGCATGCTCAGTATCACGTCAAATTTTGTCCCTAAGTTACGCCGGCTCAATGAATAGTCGACGTGAACGTAACCTACGCCCATCCCCATTCACGGACAACTTACGCAAACAACGTAAAATACGCCGCTGTTCCGACGTCCATACCTAACATGACTTACCCCTGCTTTAGGAGAGGTAAAGTTACTCCGGACCGACGCCTTACGTAAACGGCGTATATAGATGCGCCGGACGGAACTACGTTTGTAAATCGGCGTATCTAGGTCATTTGCATATTCGACGCGTAAATCAACGGAAGCGCCCCTAGCGGCCAGCGTAAAGATACGACGGCTTACTAAGACTTACGTCGGTCGGCTGAAGCCAGATTTCAGGCGTATCTAGCTTCAAGAATACCGCGCAGAGATACAATGGTGCATCTTAAAACGTACGCGGCGTATCAATAGATACGCCAGCGTAAAATCTTTCTGAAAGCCGGGCCGAGAGGTGGAAAGGTGAGGAGCTCAGGTAGGAAAAATCTCAAGGCAGACGTCCTCAGTGTGGAGAAATGGAAGCTGGTAACTGGTAAGCAGAGCAGTGGTGGTGGCTGGTGGTATACTTATAGGGGGGGCAATCCACCCACCGCCATCCCCCCAACCTGGTTGGTCAGGTCACAGACACCCCCCCTTCTGGTCGGTCGGGCAACAGCCCTGCACTTACCCCATCTAGGTCGCGGGCAGAGCTTCCTCCGGGCGGCGGCTTTACCCAGCGTCTCCTCCTCCTGGTCTTCACAGTGGCTTTCCCTATGTCTCCTCCCTCCTCCTCCTCAGCGGCCAATAGGATCGCTTCTCCTCTCGGCCAATCAAGTGACGGGTCTCAGCTTCCTAAATAGCCGTATTGGATTCCAATGGGGAGAATCAGGAAGACAATAGCGAATATCAATTCGCTATTGTCACACAACTGGGTGGACTCAGGGCGCAGTGCTCCGCGCCCCGAGCCCACCCTTTTTTTAAGCCAATTAGAGCTCCTGGCTGTAATCATGTGCTTCTAAAAAAAAAAACCCCATTGGAATCCAATACAGCCGGTGCAGTACTTCCCAGATGGACAGCCACCACTGGTGCAGAGGATAAAGAATGGGTATAGAAGGATCTACATAATGCACAGCTTAAAGCGGACGTAAACCTTTCCATAAAATGGTTTCATTTCCGGCACGTGCCAGAAATGTAACACTCCCATTGGTTGTGCTCTCAACCAAACTGTCAAACCATCCAATGGCTGGTGCCATAACTGATCACATGTGCAGCATCATGGCAGTTGTAGATTAAACAGAGGCAAAGATGGCAGCTTCTTTGGCTAAAAATCATAGGGGGATTTACTTACACTTTAACCACTTAAACCCCAGAGGATTTGGCTGTCCAATGACCGGGCCATTTTTTTGCGATTCGGCACAGCGTTGCTTTAACTGAAAATTGCGCGGTCGTGCGATGTTGCACCCAAACAAAATTGACGTCCTTTTTTTCCCACAAATGGAGCTTTCTTTTGGTGGTATTTGATCACCTCTGCGTTTTTTCTTTTTTGCGCTATTAACAAAAAAAGAGTGTCAATTTTGAAAAAAAAAAAGACATATTGGGCCAGATTCAAGAAGCACTTGCGCCCGCGCAACCATAGGTTGCGCGGCGCAAGGGCTTACTTGCTCCGGTGTAACGAGTGCTCCTGATTCAGGAACCTCGTTACACCGACTGCAGCCTAGGATATGACAGACATAAGCCTCCTTATGCCTTCATATCCCAGGCTGCATTCTTGCGTTGGCCGCTAGGGGGCACGGCTATTGTGATCGGCGTATAGTATGCAAATTGCATACTACCACCGATTCACAAAAGTTGCGCGGGCCCTGCGCACGCAAGGTACGGAGTTTCCGTACGGCGACTTTAGCATAAGGCTGCTCCTGCTAATAGCAGGCGCAACCAATGCTAAAGTATGGCTGCGCTTCCCGCTCGTGAAATTTAAATTTCACGTCGTTTACGTAAGTGAACCGTGAATGGCGCTGGACGCCATTCACGTTCACTTAGAAGCAAATGACGTCCTTGCGACGTCATTTGCCGCAATGCACGTCGGGAAAGTTTCCCGACGGAGCATGCGCTGTTCGCTCGGCGCGGGAGCGCGCCTAATTTAAATGATTCCCGCCCCCGGCGGGATCATTTACATTAGGCGCCCTTACGCAGGGCTAATTAGCATAGCGTCCGCGCAATTTACGGAGCAACTGCTCCGTGAATCGCGGGCATTTCAAAATATTTGCGTGGGCGCAGAGAAAAATCTTTGCTCTTTGCCCACGCAAATATTGCGCGATTCTACCTGAATCTGGGCCATTGACTGTGTCCTCGCTCGACTCTCGACTGTCAAGGTGTCCCAGCTTGTGCCGACCATTCGACATGTAAGGAGTTAGCTGAGTTTAGTTATCTCTTCGGGTGCAGCACGGCACTTGTCTTGTTTTGCCTGAATCCGAGGCACTGGGAGAGGAGACACAGGCGTGGCCGCACAGCGGAAGGGGGCTGCGGCCCACATCAGACCCATCCTGACCATGGCCGCAGCCCACCTACTGCCATACGGCCCGGTCACCAACAGGGCTGCTCTTGCACTGACAAGGCACCCGGCAGCCCCGGCCCACCGGGAAAATGCCCAGTGTGCTCTATGGCCAGTCCAGGGCCTGTTTATAGCTGTATTGTTTTGTAATGGAAATTTTTTTTTGCGTCTTTAACATTTTGTAATAAAAGGCTGTGTTCTGTTCCCACATGAAGGCGAATGAAGGTATAACTGATAATAGCTGTGTGACTTCTTACCTTCGTATCCAAGCAGTGGGACAGACAGGACCGGCAGATGTTCAGGTTAGATGGATCCAGACTCAGACATGAAGATGAAATCAGCGTGGGTTTATTCAATCCAGATAAGACAACAAACGGTGATACAATACTGTTCTGTAGTAGTGGTATCAATGCTGACTTGTTAGAATATGTCCGGAGGCTAGCTGCTGTGGCTGCAGAGCTGCTGCTGAGCTGCTGCTAACTACTGCTGACTTCTGCGTGGTCAAAAACTGATGCCTTCTCTCGAGCCCAAAAATGTGGAGTGTCTAGTCACACAGCCATGAGGAGATACTGAAAATGGCTGCTCCCAGTGAAGAGACCTGCCCAGCAAGAGTCCACGCCTCCGAATAGAAAAAACTTTACTAACAAGAACAGGGACGTGTGGCATGCAAATTCTGGCCAGCAGATGGCAGCAGTGAAAGAAATGCATGAAAACAAACATGTAGAAATAAAGATTAATAATGTAATGTACAAATAACTATAAAGAGAACAGCACACTCCCCGTCTGAAATTTACGTAAGGAGATTTCACTATGACGAATGTCCATAAAAATATAATACAACCTGTAACAAAGAACATGTGAAATGCAATAAACATGACATAGTGGGTTGGCTGACCCATAGCGGGTAAAACTGTGAAGTTCGAGTTCAGTCCTTTTTCATCCTTCGGGAACGTTCTCGATGGGTAATATTAGAATGAGTTCGTTAATCGGCCTTGCAAAAGTTTTAAGCTCACCCTTCCTAAAGATCTTCAGCTCCACCTTTCGGACCTTGCCATCCTTGCTAGGAAGAACCTTTGTAATTAGTCCCATAGGCCAGGTGATCCTTTCGGTTTGTTGCTCCTTCATTAATACGAGGTCTCCTTCTTTCAAGTTTGGTTTTTGATGTTGCCATTTCCTCCTTCCTTGAAGAATATTGAGATACTCTTTACGCCATCTGTTCCAGAAGTAATCTGCCAGGTGTTGTACACGTTTCCAGTGTTTTTGGTAGATATTCCCATGGGTAAATTCTCCACTAGGCGTGAGCATATTGTCCGTTTTTTGGGTAAGTAGAATAGCCGGAGACAGTATGGCTGGTGTTTCAGGATCCATAGATACTGGCACAAGGGGTCTTGAATTGATGATAGCTGAAACTTCAGCGAGAAGAGTGACGAGAGTCTCGTGTGTAATGCCCCGTACACACTATCACTTTATGTGATGAAAAAAAACGACACTTTCTGTGAAGTAAAAAATGACGTTTTTGAAACTTCAATTTTCAAAGACGAAGTTGCCTACACACCATCGTTTTTCTCACAATGTTCTTGCAAAGTGAGGTTACGTTCCACCACGTTTTACCATTTAAGTAGCTTCTGGGCATGCGTGGATGAAAAAACGTCTTACAAAACGACGTTTTTTGCTACACACGGTCAATTTCTGTGAAGTAAAAAGTGCACTTTTGAAAAACGACACATAAAATTGAAGCATGCTTCAATTTTTTTTGGTCGTTTTTTACAAGACATAAAATGACGTTTTCCCCCACACACAGTCAATTAAAGTGACGTTTTTAAAAACGTCATTTTTTTTCATCACATAAAGTGATGGTGTGTACGCGGCATAAGTCTTGAAGAGTTTACATCCATCAACATAGAATTTAAGATGTTGCGTGAGATCCCGATCATTCTCTCCCAGGAACCCCCCATGTGGGAACTATGAGGAGGATTAAAAATCCAGGTGCAACCTTTCTCCGCCAACTGATCTTGGATAGGCTTAGTGTCGATGTTCAGTTCTCTACAGGCGCCGATGAAGTTACTTCCCTGGTCTGACCTCAACTGTTTCACTGGTCCTCTGATGGCGAAGAACCGTCTTAAGGCATTAATGAGGCTGGATGTGACCATAGATTCTATCACCTCTATATGAACGGCTCGCACACTCATGCAAGTAAATAGCACGGCCCAACGTTTACTGTTTGCGTGACCACCACGGGTTCTACGTGCGGACACCATCCATGGTCCAAAGACGTCTAGGCCAGTGTAGGTGAAGGGCGGCTCTGTGCATAGTCTATCTGCGGGCAAGTCGGCCATTTGTTGGTGTAGCTGTTTTCCTCTGGCTTTACGACAGTGCACACAGTCATGCAGTAGTTGGGCTACACGTTTCTTCATACCTATAATCCAAAGACCCGCAGACCTTAACTTGCCCTCAGTGATTTGTCTGCCCTGGTGTTCAGTCTTTTTGTGGTAATGTCGGATCAGCAACGTGGTGATATGATGTTTGCTGGGAATAATGACAGGATTTTGCTCCGCAACTCCTAGGTGGGCTTGATTCAAACGACCACCAACTCTGAGCAGGCCAAAAGTGTCCATAATTGGATTTAAGTTAGCAAGAGGTCTTTTTATAGGAATCTGCTGTCTGTTGTTCAAGCACTTCCATTCTACGTTAAATTCCTGCTGCTGGACATGACGTATTATGAGAGACTCGCTATGAGAAATGTCCTCAGCAGAGAATGGTTTATGACAGATGTGCCAACCGTGACAATCTTTATCTTCTTGAGTGTTGTGATAACATCTAGCGATGTGCACTAACCTTGCAATGGTTCTGACAAGTCTCATCCAACTGGAGAAATGTTCAAAACGATGACAGTCAAGCCTGGAGGTCTGCTTTGTTTCAGTGACTAATGCGCTAACTTCGGCGCGGATTTCTGGATCATTATCCGGATCCTGGATGCTGTAAACTTCCTGTTCACATTTGTCTGCCCGTCCTAGCAGAAACTCTGGGCCTGTAAGCCAAGTAGATTTAGAAAAGGAATCCACAGACGTAGGCCTGGTTGCGTGATCTGCTGGATTAAGTTTGGATGGTACATAGTGCCATTGTTCGGGTTTGGATGACCTCCTGATTCTCTCAATGCGGTTACTGACGTACACATAAAATCGTTTTTTCTGATTGTAGATGTAACCTAAAACTACCTTACTGTCCATATAATACTGGACTTCGTCTACGTCGACATCCAATTCTTGTTGAATGAAGTCTGCGATATTCCCAGACTCGAACTCCCACAGAGTTCGAGTCTGGGAATAGTATGATCAGGCTTGGGGGCTAACTTAGCCTTACCAAAGACGAACCCGATGTGACTCTGAATGTTGGCGTCTGTCACCTTCAGATAGGCAACCGCTGCTATGGCCTCCGTGGAGGCGTCCGAGAACACGTGGAGTTCCTTCTTTACGCTGGAGGCAAGTGAGGTTTTAACATAGCATCTTGGGATGCGGATCTGGTCCAAAGCACACAAAGATTGTTTCCAGGCTTCCCATTTTTGCTCTTTGTCAGAAGGAAGAGGGGTATCCCAATCCTTGATGGTTTCTGAAAGCTGTCTCAGTAGGGATTTGCCCTGTATAGTGATGGGTGCTACAAATCCCAGCGGATCGAATAGGCTGTTCACCACTGATAGGACGCCACGTTTCGTGAACGGCTTGTCTGCGCAGCTTATTTGAAACCCAAAGGAGTCGGCTGAGAGATCCCATCTGAGGCCCAAGCTCCTTTGAACGGGTGGACTGTCCAGTCCCAGGTTAATGTCCTTGAATCCAGGTGCATGATCACCCGACTCAAAGGCCTGCATTACGGCCAGGCTGTTTGAAGCAATTTTGTGTAGTCTAAGTTTGGCTTGGTACAGCATGCTTTGAGTTCTTTTGAGCAGATCGATAGCCGCTTCCTCAGTTGGTAGTGATTTGAGTCCATCGTCTACGTAAAAGTCTTTCTCTACAAAGTCTCTGGCGTCTGTACCGTACTTTGATTCTCCCTCTAACGCAGTTCTCCGAAGGCCGTACGTTGCTACGGCAGGTGAAGGGCTATTTCCAAATACGTGTACCCTCATTCGGTACTCCACCACTTCTGCGTTAGTGTCGTTGTTTTTGTGCCACAGGAACCTGAGGAAATCCCGGTGGTCCTCCCTGACTACGAAACAATGGAACATCTGTTCGATGTCAGCGGTGATGGCGACAAGCTCCTTCCTGAACCTCATCAGCACTCCCACTAGGTTATTCGTCAGATTAGGACCTGTGAGGAGGACGTCATTAAGGGATACGCCTTGATGTTTGGCGCTCGAATCGAAAACGACCCTAATTTGATTAGGTTTCCGTGGATGATACACTCCGAATGAAGGCAGGTACCAGCACTCTTCGCTCTTTCTTAGGGGTGGAGCTGGTTCTGCGTGGTTGTTACGGAATATTTTGTCCATAAAGGCGACAATGTGTTCTCTCATCTCAGGCTTGCTGTTCATGGTACGCTGAAGAGAGTTAAATCTGGATCGCGCTTGCTCCCGATTGTCCGGGAGCCTTACCCTGGTGGTTCGGAAGGGTAATGGAGAAACCCAGTGATTGGTTTCATCTTTAAAGAACTCACTGTCCATTATCTTAATGAACTCTCTGTCTTCTATTGATAAGGCTACCTTATCATCATCCTTGGTTGTGCGAAAGACTGATCTCCCCAAGTCGTCAGCAAAGAGGGGAGAAATTATGTCAGGTGGTTGTACGAGGTCTGGAGACTTCTCTTTCACTTCGTAGTGATGAGGACACGGCTTAATGCAAGTTGTGCGTCCGTCTCCACGCACGTACGTTTTGAAGGAGTCGATTTCTGGTTGATCCAGGCATACGTTTCCTATGACTACCCATCCCAGGTCCAGCCTCTGGGCATATGGTGCGTAGTCGGGACCATTACACTGTTGGCGCACCTTGTGCACCCTTAGATTGTCTCTGCCAAGCAGGAGTAGAATCTCAGCATTGTTGTCCATAGGTGGGATAACGTTGGCTAGGTGCCTTAGGTGCGGTTGGTGAAACGCAGCTTCTGGGGTAGGAATCTCATCCCTATGGTTGGGTATTTGATCGCATTCAATCAGTGTTGGTAGGGGTATTTCGGTATTCCCACTGATGGGGGAAGCAATGAATCCTTGCGCCCTCCTGCCGCTAGTCTCAATGCGGCCTGAGCAGGTGTTTAAGATGTAGGGTTCTGATGGTCCCTTTATCCCGAAGGCTTCAAAGAATTTAGGTCCTGCTAGGGACCGGTTGCTTTGGTCATCGATGATGGCATACATTTTTACTGCCTTTTCTGGTAGTCCCTCTGGATAGACCTTGATTAGGCATATTCGGGCACAACATTTCTCATCCTGGCCCTCGCCACATACTTCCAAACATGAGCAGGAAACAGCGGCGGCTGCGTTAGCGTGGTTCTGGGGCTCCCCGCCATGACTTGGAGCGGGACTGGTGGCGACGGCAGCTGGTGAATCTCTGTGCAGTGGAACTGGGTGCATAGCCGAGGCATGTCTTTCACTATGACACTCCTCACACTTGATGATGGATTTACAGTCCTTAGCCATGTGCTCCAATGAAGCGCAGCATCTGAAACATACCCCAAGCTCGCTGAGGAACTTCTTGCGCTCCTGTATGGGTTTGGATCTAAACCCTCTGCATTTGTTCAGTGAGTGTGGTTTTTTATGAATGGGACATTCACGATTGAAGGACTTGTCTCCTGATGAGGTATTGTACTGTTTACCCGTGGGTGCTGCATAAGATGGTAGGTTAGTCTTTCTAACACTCACGCTGCTCTTAAAGTCTCTGTGTTTATGCATGGCACTCTCATACCTTGGTGATGGTGTCGCTGGAGCTGTAGTGTTGAACTCCAGGAAATCGAGGCTGGGGTCATTCCTCATCTGGGACTGTTCTTCAATGAATCTGCAGAAATGAATAAATGGGGGAAAGGTGATGTCATGCACCCTTTTGTACCTTGAGACTGATGCCGCCCACTTTTCTTGCAAACTGTATGGTAGTTTCACGACAATTGGGTTCACTCCATGGGCTGTATCCAGGTAGCATAGCCCGATCAGACGAGGGTCTCTTTTGGCAAGCTCTAGTTCCATGAGCAGGTCACTCAAATCCTGAAGCTTATGGACGTCCTTAAGATTGATCTTTGGAATGTTCTGCAATCTCTTAAATAGGGCCTTCTCTATAGCTTCTGCACTGCCAAAGGTACGTTCGAGTCTCTGCCAGGCGGCAGCGAGACCTGCTTCTGCTTGTCCCACATAGACAGTTCTGAGGCTCTTGATGCGATTTGTGGAGCTTGGACCCAGCCATGAGATCATGAGGTTGAGCTCCTTCTCTGCGTCTAGTTTGAGGTTGGCAATGGTGGCCTTGAAAGTTGCCTTCCAAGCTCTGTAGCTCTCTGCACGGTCATCAAATTTTGAGAGACTTGTGTTAATTAGCTCTCTGATCGCCATAATCCTGGCCAACTCAGACATATCTGATTTCTCACTGCTTGTTGCCACGACAACCTGTGGTGCCGCCGGGGCGTGTAGGCTTTGCGGCGTGAAAGGGTGAGATGCATCCAGGTAGAATGATGCTGCTGCAGGGTTGAGCTGTGATCTAGTCTCTGTAGATCGTGAGGACTGCTGCTTGAGCTGTGGAGGTAGGCCAGGAAACACCTGATGGCCCTTTTTGTAGTTTCGTAATAACTGTCCTTGAGAAGGCACATCTGGGTGAACACCATCAGATTTCTCGGGTGCTGTAAGTGACACTGGCACTGTAGGTGGAGATGACTTTGAGGTTTCGGTGTTGTCAGCTTGGACGGTACTGCATACTGGGGGTGATGCAGATAATTGTTTCAGCACATAGTCGCTGGTGCGGTAAGCTGAATCTTCTACCTCCTGTGGTAGCGAGCAGACTGGATCAAGACCTTGGCTTAATGCTTGCTCAAGTAGTCTTACTTTAGCTAATGCAACTTCCTCTTCCATCTCTGATTCAAGAATCTTTATTCGAGCCTCTGCTTCTGCGTCTGCCCTCTTGGCCTCTGCTTCTGCGTCTGCCCTCTTGGCCTCTGCTTCTGCGTCTGCCCTCTTGGCCTCTGCTTCTGCGTCTGCCCTCTTGGCCTCTGCTTCTGCGTCTGCCCTCTTGGCCTGTGCTTCTGCTTTTGCCAGAGCTTCTTTTTCAGTGAAGGAACGCCTGACTTTGGATTGCTGTGCATTTATGCGGGCCTCTAGTAGTCTGTCGCTTAGGGTTGAGCTTCTTGAGCACGATGATCTGTATGACCGAGAGGAATGTTTGGATGAATTTGATCTGTGTGATCTAGTTTCTTGCAAATGGGAGATGCGGAGTTCCGCTTTATCTTTAGCAAGCAGCACCATGGTGTCTCTTTGAATGTCTATAGATTCTGCCTTGCTCAATTCTGAAAGGGCTTCATCATTATTAACGTTTTTTAGAAAGGTTATATACCTTGTGAACAGTCTCTTGTATCCTTCATGAGCTGTGTTCAGCCGCCTGATGCCAACTTGTAAGCTTGAGGTATCACCAGAGGATTTAAGTCCTGACATGAGGGAGGAAACTCGCTCCCATAGCTCTTCCAGGTTATCGTATAGCTCATCTTTTGTGGTTTGATAGTTTTCCCTGACCTTTATTGTCGGTTTGAGGGAGCGTCTTGGTCGCACGACTTGGTCTGCTGGAAGTGTGGGTTCTGCTTCCTGTACTTCTTGGTGATCAGTATCAGGCTGCATTAGCTCTGTTTCATCACTGGGGAACTGTGCAAGGTCCTTTTTGTCCATTTTGATTTAAGGTGCGCTGTCTCTTTAAGAAAATAAACTTTTGAATTGGGGGCTGAAAATTGCAGTGTGGCTGCGCTGGGGCACTCTGGCAAGGTTCCTCAGGTGTTTTAAGTGATTCGCGGGGGTTTAGGTTAGAGAGGGACCCCGTGTGCGTTAACAGTTCTGCTATGCGAGCAAAGATTGATATGGGATATAGGAAACGGCTTGATGAGTTGTGGAGGGCTTTCAGGCAACAGTAAAGATACTGTGGACATGCGGTGCTTGCCCTTAGACTTGTGGAACATGCACTGTAGCTGGGCAGATTCGCTGCAGATGGGCCTGTTACAAGGGAGATTCCTTAGTGTGGTAACTCTGAGGGAATCTGTGACTGGGGTGTGGACATTAAGGCAGTTTTTGACTGTTCTGTTCCCACATGAAGGCGAATGAAGGTATAACTGATAATAGCTGTGTGACTTCTTACCTTCGTATCCAAGCAGTGGGACAGACAGGACCGGCAGATGTTCAGGTTAGATGGATCCAGACTCAGACATGAAGATGAAATCAGCGTGGGTTTATTCAATCCAGATAAGACAACAAACGGTGATACAATACTGTTCTGTAGTAGTGGTATCAATGCTGACTTGTTAGAATATGTCCGGAGGCTAGCTGCTGTGGCTGCAGAGCTGCTGCTGAGCTGCTGCTAACTACTGCTGACTTCTGCTGACTTCTGCGTGGTCAAAAACTGATGCCTTCTCTCGAGCCCAAAAATGTGGAGTGTCTAGTCACACAGCCATGAGGAGATACTGAAAATGGCTGCTCCCAGTGAAGAGACCTGCCCAGCAAGAGTCCACGCCTCCGAATAGAAAAAACTTTACTAACAAGTACAGGGACGTGTGGCATGCAAATTCTGGCCAGCAGATGGCAGCAGTGAAAGAAATGCATGAAAACAAACATGTAGAAATAAAGATTAATAATGTAATGTACAAATAACTATAAAGAGAACAGCACAGGCTGCTTTGGCCATTTAACGTGGAATGGAGGGTAGACTGGGTACTTCTATTCTACCCCAATCAAGCTGTAGAATTTCCAGAAGTTGTTCTATTTAAAGCGGAGTTCCACCTATAAATGGAACTTCCTCTTAACCCACTCCTCGCCCCCTTACATGCCACATTTTTTTGGGGGGGGGTGGACTTCCTGTCCCACTTCCTCCTTCCGCCGAGGGGCTGGAAAGGCGATTAGCTTAATCACCTTTTCACAGCCCCTCCCTGTAGGCGAGCGCCTGTCCAATCGGACGGCGCCGCGCCGCTCGCGCAGTGGGTGCCCGGCCGTGAAGCCGAAAGCTGTCACTGCCGGGTGCCCACACTGAGAATGAAGACGCCGGCCGGCGAGGGGGGGCGAGGAGCGGAGCCCTGGCCGGCACGTCGCTGGAGCCGTGGAGCAGGTAAGTGTCAGTTTATTAAAAGCCAGCAGCTACACTTTTTGTAGCTGCTGACTTTTAATAAACTTAAAAAATGGGTGGAAAACCCCTTTAACATTGTTTCTCTTTCTTTTCTTTCTACAAGGCGGCAGCTGCAATTACAGCCTCACCACCTCATTCTTTGACAATTACCAGCAAGTTTCGTCTCTGTTGGCGAGCGGCTTCATGAAGATGTACCGAGGTGACACTTGTGACGAGCGTGACTCACCGAGCGCCTTAATTAACAGGTTCAGGACAGAGCATCCGCTGATTGCTCAGAGCGCAGGTGAAACACAGCCATGTGATTGAGTCATTTGGAGAACTTGTGCGAAAATCAAGAGCTTTCGTTTTGGAGGGCAGCAGAGTTTTCCCCAGACAGGAAGAAATCAACATTTCAGCTGCTGCTTCTATTGTGACTGTCGGGCCGAGGAAGAGGCCAGGAAACGTTCAGAATCTTTTTTTTTTTTTTTTTGACTGCAGAATTTAATGACACCTTTAAGACAATACATCCAAGTTACTCTCCATTAACCCATCAAACTCCACAATGCATCGGTTTATAAAATAGTTTTGTAGAAAGATTTGAATCCCATAAACCATCAATATACTCTATGGAGGCCCTTCTTCCACTGAGCACCAAGGTATGAGAGCCCTTTTATCACTGACCACCAAGAGACACTTCTACAGACAACCAGGGTATGGTAGCCCCCAAGGGCGTTGCTAGGTGGCAAAAAGACCAGGGGCTTCAGCCCGAAATCCATACCGGCAACGGCGCAGGGGGGTGTATGTGGCATTGATGCTTTTTTGGGCTGGGCGGTAGGGTTGTGTGGCGAGGGGTAAGCTCACTTGCTGGTTGCTGCCTCGCTTACCAGTGGCCATCAATGCTGACCACTAAACTCACCTGCCTGACACACTGACCTACCTATCTAACCTACATACACTGACCTGACATACATACACTAACCTACCTGACTAGGAGGAGACAGACTTCTTCATGTGTCCTGCAGCCAGGACCCCAGGCAAAAAAAAAAAAAAAAAAGTGACATTTCAGTTTTTCTGTTGAGAACCGGGGGGGGGGGGGGGGTTGGTTGGCGGCTTACCTCTATCCTCACACGCACACGCCGCCAGATGTTTTGGTGTCCGCACAGGGGCCCCAGCAGGGAGGGCCCCTTGCCGCATCGCTGCGTCATCCTGCAGTCCGGCCGGCCGTGTACCTTATCCGCGCGACACAGGAGATTCAATTTGCTGTTCCCGGGGGCCGGACTGAAAGGAAGTGAACACTCAGTGTGTGCACTTCCTGTCAGTCCGGCCGGGAACAGGAACCTGATTCTCCTGTACTGCGCGGTTATGGTACACCGCCGACCGGACTGCAGGAGGACGCAGCGGTGCGGCAAGGGCCCTCCCTGCTGGGGCCCCTGGCCAGCTCGGGGGCCCCTGGCCAGTTCGGGGGCCCCAGGCAAATGCTTGCTTTGCCTGTCGGGTTCCGACGGGCCTGCCTGCAGCAGCTCAGCTCAGCCGTGGTGTGCGGCGCGCCCAATGCCCATCATCACAGCAGGCAGCCAGTCGCCGGAGGAGGAGAGGAGAGCCGCCTGCCTTCTGGAGCCTGCAGCGCCTATGATGGACGTCACACGTCCCGCGGTCCCAGCCTAGGACCAATGCTGCAGGCTCCAGAAGGCGGGACCTGCTATGTCACTCGGCGGCACTCGGGATCAGATTGGTCCCCACGCATTACACAGAAGGTAAAATGCGGCTTCCGCTGCTGCTGCACGAAAAGCTGGACAACTGGACCCGCTTAGACACTCAGGGGCCATTGATCCCACATTCGGGCTACAGTCTCAATAGCCCCCCCCCCCCCCCTTAACGATGCCTATGGTAGCCCCTTATCCCATTAACCACAAATATATGGGAGGCTTTATCCCCCTGAGCACCAATATATGGGAGCCCTTCTCCCACTGAGCACCAATTTATGAGAGCCCTTGTCTTACTGACCACCAATGTATTGGGGCCCTCATCCCACTTGATTACCAATATATGGAAGACCTCAGGGCTGGACTGGGACAAAAATTTGGCCCTGGACTTCATCCAGACTGGCCCACTTTGACAAGTCTCTCCCAATGGCGGCCGGACAACTCCCCCCCCCCGGCCACCCAAGCACCCTCTCCCCCTTCACTAGCTGTTCTGCATTATTAGAGTAGAACAGCTGGTACTGGTACTCTTATAAGCAGTACCAGTGGGGAAGCTAGACATTATTTCACCCGGGGCAAAGAATCAGTTCGGTGCCCCCCCCCCCTTATGGGACAAGATTAGGCAGAAGTGAGAAACTCCCAGACCATAGCTGTTGAGTCAGCTGTCTGTCCCCTCCCCCATGCTCCTCTGTCGTCCCCCCTGCGCCTCTGGTCCTCCCCCTGCTTCTTTGTTCCCCCCAGGTGAGCGCTGTGGGAAGGGAGAGAAAGAGGAGCGGAGGGGGCGGCGGTCCGCTGTCACTGAAGCCGGCCCACTGAGCCATCGGCCCACCGGGAAACTCCCTGTAGTCCCAATGGCCAGTCCATCCCTGGAAGACCTTCTCCCACTAAGCATTATATGTGAGGGTCCTTCTATCACTATCCATGAATATATGTGGGCCCTTTTCTCACTGATAACCAATATTTGGGGTCCCTTATCTCACCAACTCTGCATATATGGGTGTCCTTATCCCACTGACCACCAATATGTGGGACCCTTATGTCACTGACCACTAATATTTGGGGGTCCTTATCCCACTGACCAGTGCCGATCCTGACCTCCCTGGTGCCCTAAGCCCTTGTGCCCAGTGCACACCATGCAGCCTTGTGCCCAGTGTCCACCAAATGCAGCCTTGTACCCACCAAATGCAGCCTTGTGCCCAGTGCCCACCATGCAGCCTTGTGCCCACATGCAGCCTTGTGCCTAGTGCACACCATGCAGCCTTGTGCCTACCATGAAGCCTTGTGCCCAGTGCACACCATGTAGCCCTGTGCTTACCATGCATCCTTGTGCCCAGTGCCCACCAAATGCAGCCTTGTGCCCACCAAATTCAACCTTGTGCCCAGTGCCCACCATGATGCAGCCTTGTGCCCACCAATGCAGCCTTGTGCCCAGTGCCCACCAAATGCAGCCTTGTGCCCACCAAATGCAGCCTTGTGCCCAGTGCCCACCATGATGCAGTCTTGTGCTGTTCCCACTAATGCAGCCGTGTGCCCATTTCCCACCAAATGCAGCCTTGTGCCCACCATTCAGGCTACCTGTGCAGAGGAGGAAAGGAGAGGAACAGGAGAGCCGCCAAGATGATCAGCGCGCAGCGCAGGGAACACAGCGATAACAGCTTTCATTTCAATTGCTGTGTTCCCGCCGCTCAACGTCATATACAGCCCCGCCCCTTGGCCGGGAAACTTTGATTGACAGATCACCCGTCACCAGGATTGGACAGGTGATCTGTCTATCAAAGTCCCGGGACCAGGAGGGGGGCTGTATCTGACAGCGAGCGGCGGGGAACACGGCAATTGAAATGAAAACTGTTATCGCTGTGTTCCCTGCATGCGCTGCGCTCTAAACATCCGGGTAGCTCTCTCTCTCTCTCTCTCTTCCCCTCCACGATCGCTGGGAGAAGGACTCCCATTCCACCGGCGCCGCCCCTGCACCCACGAGGGGGAGGTGGGGCCTTAAGTAATTTGCGGGGCCCTACGCAGCTTACGTAGTGAGCGTACAGGGCGGATTGTCTCTGCCACTGGCAACCAACATATGGGGGCTTATCTCTCACTGACCACCATATAAAAGGGCACTTTTACCAACATCCTATGTATTGTTGCCTATTTCCCACTCTTCACCAATGTTAGAGGGCCCCTATATCACTGACCACCAATAAATGGGAGCCCTTATCCCACTGACCACCAATATATGCAAGCCCTTCTCCCAGTAAGCACCAAGGTATGGAGACCCTTATTTCACTGACCCCCAATACATTGGAGTTCTTCTCCCAATGAGCAGCAATATATGGAGGCCTTTATCCCACTGGCCACCAATGTTAGAGGGCCCTTATTTCACTGACCACCAATACTATGGGAGCCCTTCTTCCTCTGGTCGCCAATATATGGTAGCTCTTATTCCAGTGAGCACCAATGTATGGGAGCCCTTATTTCACTGACCAACAATATATGGAGTGCTTATCCCACTGACCAACAAAATATGGGAGCCCTTATCTCACTGACCACCAATATATGGAAGACCTTCTCCCACTGACCACCAATATATGGGAGCCCTTATCTCACTGACCACCAATATATGGAAGACCTTCTCCCACTGAGCACTAGTGTATGGGACCCTTCTCCCACTGATCACCAACATATGGGAGCCCTTCTCTCACTGACTACCTAATATCTGGGGGGCCCTTCTCTTGCTGACCACCAATGTATGAGAGCATTTCTCATACTGACCAGGAATATATGGGGGCCCTTCTCTCGCTGACCATCAATGTATGAAAGCCTTTCTTTCACTAACCAACCAATATTTGGGGTCCTTATATCACTGACCATCAATATATGCGAGCCCTTCTCACAGTGAGCACCAATGTATGGAGGCCTATATCTCACTGACCACCAATATATGGGAGCCCTTATTCCACTGACCACCAATATATGGAAGACCTTCTCCCACTGACCACCAAAATATGGGAGCCCTTATCTCACTGACCACCAATATATGGAAGGCCTTCTCCCACTGACCACTAGTGTATGGGACCCTTCTCCCACTGACCACCAATATATGGGAGCCCTTATCTCACTGACCACCAATATATGGAAGACCTTCTCCCACCGATCACCAATATATGTGGACTTTAACCCAGTGAGCACCAACACATTAGAGACGTTATTTCCCTGATCCCACCAACCACCAATATTTTGGGGTCCTTATATCACTGACCATCAGTATATGCAAGCCCTTCTCACAGTGAGCACCAATGTATGGAGGCCTTTATCTCACTGACCACCAATATATGGAAGACCTTCTCCCACTGAGCACTAATGTATGGGGGCCCTTCTATCACTGACCACCAATGTATGAGAGCCCTTCTATCACTGACCACCAATGTATGAGAGCCCTTCTATCACTGACCACCAATGTATGAGAGCCCTTCTATCACTGACCACCAATGTATGAGAGCCCTTCTATCACTGACCACCAATGTATGAGAGCCCTTCTATCACTGACCACCAATGTATGAGAGCCCTTCTATCACTGACCACCAATGTATGAGAGCCCTTCTATCACTGACCACCAATGTATGAGAGCCCTTCTATCACTGACCACCAATGTATGAGAGCCCTTCTCACACTGACCACCAATGTATGGGAGCCCTTCTATCACTGACCACCAATGTATGAGAGCCCTTCTATCACTGACCACCAATGTATGAGAGCCCTTCTATCACTGACCACCAATGTATGAGAGCCCTTCTATCACTGACCACCAATGTATGAGAGCCCTTCTATCACTGACCACCAATATATGGAAGACCTTCTCCCACTGAGCACTAATGTATGGGGGCCCTTCTATCACTGACCACCAATGTATGAGAGCCCTTCTATCACTGATCACCAATGTAGAGCCCTTCTATCACTGACCACCAATGTATGAGAGCCCTTCTATCACTGGCCAACCAAAATTTTATGGGCTCTTCTCTCAGAGGCGATTCAGTTTGCATGTGTTGCGCTATATAAGTTTCTCACTCACTCACTCACTGACTATCAATATTTTGGGCCCCTTATCTCACTGACCACCAATATATAGAAGACCTTCTCCCTCTGATCACCAATATATGTGGACTTTAACCCAGTGAGCACCAACACATAAGAGCCGTTATTTCACTGATCCCACTGACCACTAATATTTGGGGGCCCTGATTTCACTGACCACTAATATTTGGGGTCCCTTATCCCACTAATTGCCAAAGTATGGGGGCTCTTATACCACTACTCACCAATGTGATTGGGAAATTCCCACATTGGTCATTTATTTCTACCACATTCTTTATTCTTTTATGTTTTATTATACCTACAATTTACTAATCACAACAGTGTTCTGTGATCTAAATGGGGCAGATTCAGATAGAGATACGACGGCGGATCTCCTGATACGCCGTTGTATCTCTGAGATCCGACGGTCGGATCTATGCGACTGATTCATAGAATCAGTTCCGCATAGATCTCCCTAAGATCCGCCCGGTGTAAGTGACTTACACCTTCGGATCTTAGGCTGCAATCCCCCTTGCCCGCTTGGTGGCGTTTCGTGTTTTACTCGCGACGAATATGCAAATGAGGAGATCCGCCGATTCAGAAACGAACGCCCGCCCGTCGCTTTTTTTTTACGTCGTTTGCGTTCGGCTTTTTCCGGCGGATAGTTACCCCTGCTATATGCGGCGTATCCTATGTTAAGTATGGGCGTCGTTCCCGCGCCGAGTTTTGAATTTTTACGTCGTTTGCATAAGTCGTTCGCGAATACGAATGGACGTAATTTACGTTCACGCCGAAACCAATGATGTCCTAGCGACGTCATTTGGAGCAATGCACGCAAGGGAAATTTAGCAGGCGGCGCATGCGCAGTTAAATCGGCGCGGGGACGCGCCTGATTTAAATAATACACTCCCCCTAGCCGCGGAATTTGAATTCCCCTGGGGGATTTACGATCCGCCGGCGCAACTTTCGAGGCAAGTGCTTTATGAATACAGCACTTGCCTCAAAAACTTGCGCTGGCGGATCGTAAATAAGATAGATTACGCGGATCTAAAGATCCGCTGATCTATCTGAATCTAGCCCAATATGTATAACTTTTTTTTTTTTTTTGCTGAGGAACCATAAGACTTGAATATTATTTTAAGGGTTCCTTAAAGTAACAATTTATTCCATGTGGCTCAGATCTTAGTGGACGGTGAATTCATTTTTAGGCCCTAAAACATAAACCACTTAACCCTTGGACCATATTGCTGGTCAAAGACCAGAGCATTTTTTGCGATTCGGCACTGCGCCGCTTTAACTGACAATTGCGCGGTCCCAAACAAAATTGGCGTCCTTTTTTTCCCCCAAATAGAGCTTTCTTTTGGTGGTATTTGATCGCCTCTGCGGTTTTTCGTTTTTGCGCTATAAACAAAAATAGAGCAACAATTTCGAAAAAAAATAATCTTTTTTACTTTTTGCTGTAATAAATATCCCCCAAAAATATATAAAAAAAACATTTATTTCCTCAGTTTAGGCCGATACGTATTCTTCTACCTATTTTTCGTAAAAAAAAAAATCGCAAAAAACGTTTATCGATTGGTTTGCGCAAAATTTATGGAGCCGGATTCACGAATGACTTACGCCGACGTATCTTTATATACGCCACGTAAGTCCATGGATGCGCCATCGTATCTATGCGCCTTATTCTCAATGCAAGATACGCCTGGATTTCGGCTTGATCCGACCGACGTAAGTCTCCTACGCCGTCGTATCTTGGGTGCATATTTACGCTGGCTGCTAGGGGCGCTTCCGTTGATTTACGCGTCGAATATGTAAATGACCTAGATACGCCGATTCACGAACGTACTTGCGCCCGCCGCAGTAAGCTACGCCGTTTACGTAAGGCGTACGTCCTGGGTATAGTTATCCCTCATAAAGCAGGGGTAAGTCATGTTAGGGTATGGACGTCGGAACAGCCGTCGGATTTTACGTCGTTTGCGTAAGTCGTACGTGAATGGGCCGACGTATCATAGGAAGTATATGCGACGTGATTCTGAGCATGCGTGCGCATGCGCCATTCGTTCGGGAATTAATTTACATGGGGTCACGGCTAATTTAAATACAACATGCCCACTACCTTCCTAATTTGAATTAGGCGGGCTTACGCCGGCCCATTTACGCTACGCCGACGTAACTTAGGGAGCAAGTGCTTTGTGGATACTGCTTTTGCCTCTCTATGTTACGTCGGCGTAGCGCATATGAGATGCGCTACGCCCGCTCAAAGATACGCCGAGCTACCTGAATCTGGCCCATAGTGTTTACAAAATAGGGGGTAGTTTTATGGCATTTTTATTAATATTTTTTTTTTACTAGTAATGGCGGCGATCAGCGTTTTTTTTTTCGTACTGCGACATTATGGCGGACACTTCGGACACTTTTGACACATTTTTGGGACCATTGGCGTTTTTATAGCGATCAGTGCTATAAAAATGCATTGGATTACTAAAAAAATGCCACTGGCAGGGAAGGGGTTAACACTAGGGGGCGGGGAAGGGGTTAAGTATGTTTCCTGGGTGTGTTCTAACTGTAGGGGGGGTGGCCTCACTAGGGGAAATGACTGATCGCTGTTCATACATTGTATGAACAGAAGATTAGCATTTCTTCCCTGACAGGACCGGGAGCTGTGTGTTTACACCCACAGCTCCCGGTCCTCGCTCTGTAACGAGCAATCGCGGGTGCCCAGCGGCGATCGCGCCCGCCGGGCACACGCACGGGAGTCAGGGAGTTAGTGGCCGCTTCGAGAGCCCGACGTATAGCTACGGGCTCTCGCGCAGGGGAGCCGACCTGCTGCCGTATAACTGCGGCGGCTGGTCGGCAAGCAGTTAAACAGTGCGACTCAATATCCCCGACTTGTATCCTAATGGAAATATATCTTCTCATGTAAAGAAAATAATATCCCTGGTATGCAGAATAAGTCTGGTGTACACAGTGGGCTAGATTCACATAGATTAGCGGATCTTTAGATCCGCGTAATCTATGTGATTTACGATCTGCCGGTGCACTTTTGCGAGGCTAGTACAATATTCACAAAGCACTTACCTCGAAACTTGCACCGGCGGATCGTAACTTCCCCGGCGGAATTCAAATTCCGCGGCTAGGGGCAGTGTACAATTTAAATCAGGCGCGTTCCCGCGCCGATTTAACTGCGCATGCGGCGAAATTTCCCAGTGCGCATGCTCCAAATGACGTCGCTAGGACGTCATTGTTTTCGGCGGCAACGTAAATTGCGGCCATCCGTATTCCAGGCCGACTTATGCAAACAACGTAAAAATTTGAAACTCGGCGCGGGAACGACAGCCATACTTAACATTAGCTACCCCTCATATAGCAGGGGTAACTATCCGCCGGAAAAAGCCGAACGCAAACGACGTAAAATAAAAACGATGGGCGGGCGTTCGTTTCTGAATCGGCGGTTCTCCTCATTTGCATATCCGACGCGTAAAAGACCGAGGCGACACCTAGCGGCCGGCGGGAGATTGCAGCCTAAGATCCGACGGTGTAAGTCACTTACACCAGTCTGATCTAAGGGAGATCTATGCGGAACTGATTCTTATGAATCAGTCGCATAGATACGACCGTCGGATCTCAGAGATACGACGGCGGATCAGGAGATACGCCGTCGTATCTCTTTGTGAATCTGGCCCAGTAAATCCTGTGTATTCAGAATAAGCTTTGTGTTTGTGTCCCTCCTCTCCACCCAGAACTGTCCTGTGTTGTTACAATGCAACAAGAATCCATGATCTCGTCGATCTCCCGGCCTTTCCCATCCCAACTCATTACATTACAGTGTCCGTGTCTCGATACATTTTCTAAATTTGCTTGACTCGAATATAAACTGGACGTCATCCTGAATTTAGGACATAAGGAGCTCTCTGACTGAAGTTTAATATCACTCAGTGAAGTGTTCGGTGCCAAGGCCGGTTGCATACATTTAAGTCTTGGCATACGCCTTACAAAGCACATTTCCATTTGTATGAGACATTTATCAAACGCCGGCAGAGATCACATCATCAATCAGCAATGGAAGATTCCTATGAGATGGATGGATTTCCCTGAATATCAGGGAAAGTGCACCATGTCTACCAGGTGGCATTAGAAGCTGCAGCCTTATAGACTGGCATCATCTAGTTCAGTGGTCTTCAAACTGCGACCCGAGGGCCAGATGTGGCCTTTGCTTGGCTTTATCCTACCCTTGGGGCATTATTCCTTCACTGGACACCAACGATGGAGCACTATTCCTCCCACTGGCACCATGGATGAGACACTATTCCTCCTACTAACACCATGGATGAGGCACCATTCCTCTTACTGACACCATTGTGGCAGGCGCAGTTCCGCCATCAGGAATTATGGGGCCCCTTACACCCTTACACAGCTTCAGGCATGGGCCCCCTTGGAGCAGAGAACCGGGGGGGGGGGGGGGGGTGCTGCCGCCTGAAATTGAGAGGTGGGGGGGCCCTTTACAAAAAAAAGAAGAAATAAAGAAAAATATGTATAAAAAAAGGGGGTAGCCATCCGGGGCCTTGGGGACCTCTGGGCCCTTTAATAAAAAGAAAGAAAAAAAAATATATAAAATATATATATATTTTTTTTTTAAAAAGGGGGGTTGCCATCTGGGGCCCCGGGGACCTATATATATATATATATATATATATATATGCACATATTTTTTTTTTTTTTTTTAATTACAAAAAAAAAAGAAACCTCTGTGCCATTTAATAAAAAAAAAAAAAAAAAAAATACATTTATATTAAAAAAAAGGGTGTTTTCCATCCAGGGCCCTGGGGACCTCTGGGCCCTTAATATATATATATATAAATAAACAAAAAAATAAAATAAACATTTATAAAAAATAAAAAAAAGGGGGGGGGGTTTGCCACATGGGACCCGTCACCCTGGGGACCTCTGAGCTCTTTAATAAAAGGAAAAAAAAAGAAATAAAATATATATATATTTTTTTAAAAGGGGGGTTGCCATCTGGGGCCCTGGGGACCTCTGGGCCCTATATATATATATATATATATATATATATATATATATATATATATGTATATATATATATATACACAAATTATTATAATTTTTTATAAAAAGAAATTACAAAAAAAGGGGGGTTGCCATCCGGGACCTCTGGGCCCTTTAATAAAAAATAAATAAAAACAAATATATAAAAAAAAAAACTTTTTTTTTTAAAAAAAGGGGGAGTTTCCATCCAGGGCCCTTGGGACCTCTGGGCCCTTTAAAAAAAAAAAAAAAAAATATATATATATATATATATATATATATATATATATATATATATATATATATATATATATATATATATATATATATATATATAAATAAATATACACATATAAACAAAAAAATAAACATTTATAAAAAAAAGAAAGAAGGGGGGGGGGGTTTGCCACATGGGGCCCTGGGGACATCTGAGCCCTTTAATAATAAAAATATATATATATAAAAAATAACTAAAAAGAAAAAAAAAAAGAAATAAAATAGTATAAAAAAAAGGGGGTTGCCATCCGGGCCCCTGGGGAACTCCGGGCTCCTTACAGGTGTACTGCCTGTACCCCCCTGATGGCGGCCCTGGGCAGGCGTCCCAATACTTTTGGCAATATAGTGTAGATATTTTTGAAAGTTATTCTTACTGCACAGCATTTCTTCACACCTGCCTAAAACTTTCACACAGTAATATATATATATATATATATATATATATATATATATATATATATTGTGGGCTTGTAAGTCTTTTGGAGAACTAGAGCAAAGTTTGGTGTCGCTGTGTTAAGCTATAAATAAAATGGCGTCATTGTCTTGGTGTCATCTGCTGCAGGCCGACTCTCAGACAGAACTCACAAGGCCATCCATCTCCCGCCCTGACCCGGTGCTGCCCCCGGACTCAGAGCTCCATGTCCACATTTTTGCACAGCACCTGCCAGCACCCCGGAGACCCCCCCATTGTTCTCCAGGAACAGCATTATATTAAATGAAGCCGTAATGGCAGCGGAGTGTGTGGAAGAAGAGCCGTGACCTTGTAGAGAGACAAAGGAGGACGCTTCGGCGTCTCTCACCAGGCAGTAGGGGAGGCTCTTCACCCCACGTTATTAGGCTAGACATGGCAAGATGTATGTGCGGCGCATTTAATGCATCTTTGTTTTCTTAGAATCGTGGACTCGTCTTCAGGCATCTACAAGACATTAAAGGAAAACTCCGGGCCAATAAGAAAAATGTTTCATAAGTGGGACACAGAAGGCTCTGATTTCCATCCCGGCATTAGGGTGCCCACGTGTCCCGGATTGCCCTGGACTGCCCTGCAATTGACATGTCTGTCCCGGGTCCCGGGCATCTTTATTCCGGGACAATACAGTGTCTTGCGCCGTTCTATCTTAGCTTGCAATTTTTCGGATGGCCGCTAGGTGGCGCTTCCATTGCGGCCGGCGTAGATTATGTAAATGAGCTTGTACGCCGATTCCCGAACGTACGCCAGGCCGCCGCAGTCGAATTACGTCGTTTCCGTAAGGCCTTGGGCGGCCTAAAGTTATTCCACCTATGAGGTGGAATAACAATGTTAAAGTATGGCCGCCGTTCCCGCCGCGAGGTTTGAATTTTTTACGTCGTTTGCGTAAGTCGTCCGCGAATCGGGAGTTACGTCGTTTACGTCCACGTCGAAATCAATAGGCCCGTACGGCGTACTTAGCCACAATGCGCCCTGGGAAATGTAGGCGCCCGGCGCATGTGCAGTGTAAAAAAACGTCAAAAAACGTGAGGTCAAGCCTCATTTCCATACAACACGCCCCCCTCCAAGTCATTTGAATTAGGCGCGCTTACGCCCGCTCGTTTTAGGCTACGCCGCCGTAGATTAGCAGGTAAGTAGATTGAGAATCATTACTAGCCTAGCTAATTTACGGCGGTGTAGCCTAAACAGGCTAGGCTAGGCCGCCCTAAAGTTAATCCCTTCTACCTGAATCTACCTAATTAGTTGCTTGCTGCAGAGAGTAGAAACACCAGCGGCCGGGCGCCCCTAGACAGCAGGAATCCCTAGGCAAGTGCCTATTTTGCCTAGTGGTACCCCGGCCCTGACTGCCAGACAACCAGCATTTTCATAAGAAGAGCTCATCAGTGGCGATATTTCAGTAGCTCTGAATAAGAATTTCTCCCCTGAGCTGCCGTCCCCCGTGGGGGGGGTGGGGGGGCGGGGGGCGAGGATCCATTGGCTCTGTTGGCTCCCGTGATTTATCTCCTCTATACAGCCGATTCCCATTAACATGACCTCAGCCGTACCCCATAAAAATCTCAAATTAAAGTCATCGCTGGAGATATCATCAGCTTGTTACAATGTAACATCCTTGTCCTGCCAATTATAATCTTATTTATTGCTCCGTGGTAATGGGACTGACCCCGCGCATAGGCCTCTGATAGATGAGTCCATGGCGGTGGCGCAGTACAGGCGAGGACGGACAGAGCGCCGCGCCCGGCTAATAAGCCACCCGCTTGATTCAAGGAAAGCCTTCTAAGAATCGTTAGCTTAACGAGCGCTTACTGGACTGACTGTTTAAAAAGAAAAAAAAAATGGCCTAATGCCAAACACAATTAGGTAGATTCAGGTACGTTCGCGTAACTTTGCGGCGGCGTAGCTTAAGGAATTTAAGCTACGCCGCCGTAAGTTAGCGAGGCAAGTACATGATTCACAATGTACTTGCCTGCTAAGTTACGTCGGCGTAGCCTGAATCGGCGGGCGTAAGGGCGCCTAATTCAAATGTGTTTTAGGGGGGAGGGCGCAGTTTGGCATCTTTTGCCCTGGGCGCTGGATGACCTTGTCCCGGCACGGTGTCTTGATTGGACGAATGCAGACAGCCAGGGCCTGGACAAAATGGGGGACAGGAGGGGCGGCTGCCCTGGGCACAATGGTTAATTGCAGGGATGGGGGCACCCTAACCCAAAAAGAAAGGGGGGAGGGCGCAGTTTGGCATTGTTTGCCCTGGGCGCTGGATGACCTTGTTCCGGCACTGTGTCTTGATTGGACGAATGCAGACAGCCAGGGCCGGGACAGGGTGGGGGGCAGGAGGGACGGCTGCCCTGGGCACAATGGTTTATTGCAGGGATGGGGGCAGCCTGACCCTAAAAGAAAGGGGGGAGGGCGCAGTTTGGCATTGTTTGCCCTGGGCGCTGGATGACCTTGTCCCGGCACTGTGTCTTGATTGGACGAATGCAGACAGCCAGGGCCGGGACAGGGTGGGGGACAGGAGGGGCGGCTGCCCTGGGCACAATGGTTTATTGCAGGGATGGGGGCACCCTGACCCAAAAAGAAAGGGGGAAGGTCGCAGTTTGGCATTGTTTGCCCTGGGCGCTGGATGACCTTGTCCTGACACTGTGTCTTGATTGGACGAATGCAGACAGCCAGGGCCGGGACAGGGAGGGCGGGCAGGAGGGGCGGCTGCCCTGGGCACAATGGTTTATTGCAGGGATGGGGGCAGCCTGACCCAAAAAGAAAGGGGGAAGGTCGCAGTTTGGCATCTTTTGCCCTGGGCGCTGGATGACCTTGTCCCGGCACTGTGTCTTGATTGGACGAATGCAGACAGCCAGGGCCTGGACAAAATGGGGGACAGGAGGGGCGGCTGCCCTGGGCACAATGGTTAATTGCAGGGATGGGGGCACCCTAACCCAAAAAGAAAGGGGGGAGGGCGCAGTTTGGCATTGTTTGCCCTGGGCGCTGGATGACCTTGTTCCGGCACTGTGTCTTGATTGGACGAATGCAGACAGCCAGGGCCGGGACAGGGTGGGGGGCAGGAGGGACGGCTGCCCTGGGCACAATGGTTTATTGCAGGGATGGGGGCAGCCTGACCCTAAAAGAAAGGGGGGAGGGCGCAGTTTGGCATTGTTTGCCCTGGGCGCTGGATGACCTTGTCCCGGCACTGTGTCTTGATTGGACGAATGCAGACAGCCAGGGCCGGGACAGGGTGGGGGGCAGGAGGGGGGCTGCCCTGGGCACAATGGTTACTTGTAGGGATGGGGGCACCCTAACCCAAAAAGAAAGGGGGGAGGGCGCAGTTTGACATTGTTTGCCCTGGGCGCTGGATGACCTTGTTCCGGCACTGTGTCTTGATTTGACGAATGCAGACAGCCAGGGCCGGGACAGGGAGGGGGGGCAGGAGGGGAGGCTGCCCTGGGCACAATGGTTTATTGCAGGGATGGGGGCACCCTAACCCAAACAGAAAGGGGGAAGGGTGCAGTTTGGCATCGTTTGCCCTGGGCGCTGGATGACCTTGTCCCGGCAATGCAGACAGCAAATGTGTTAAACCTTTCCGGTGGGAATTTAGGAGTGATCAATCCATCGATGACCTGCCGATCGCCCATTTACCGCGTTTTACATCTGCCCCTAAGACATCCTTTTTTTATTGAGTCGGGTTGTTGGTGTATTTATGAGTTTTTTATGTTTAGTTATTTCTTCCCAGTCGATGGATTGCAAAGCCCAGCTAATATCCTACCCGGGGGGCGTCATTCCCGGCGGGCCCTGTGCTTGTTAATGAGGCCGTGGAGTCAATATTCTCGGGAGGGGGGAGGGGGGGGGGGGGGTTAGGTTTGAACAACAAATGGATTTTCCTTTTAATAAACACTGGGACTATCTGCATATAGATGAACATTAATATGGCCGGAGAAAGAGATACTAAATAATTCACAGCGATAATCAATAGCCGAGGGTCTGGCCATTGTATGTCTTCAATTTAAAAGCTGATTAAAGGATGAGCCAGTTAAACAAATATTGACCCGGGCCGGCTTGTTACATTGTGTACATTGTGCGGCCCCCTCACAAGGGGGACGCAATGGGATCGGCTCCATCTTCCATCATCCCGGTAATGGGCCCTTTGTTGGGATCAAGGCGGCTCCTCAATGGACTTTCCTGTATCTAAACATAGGTCATAGGTCAAAGGATATATCGCCAGCACACCGCGGATCTTCAAAACAGCGTCCAAAAAATCATCAGTTTATTGCGATGTTTTGGGGGGCCACGCAGAACCCCTACGTCAGTCGTTTGACGGGGTCCCGCGGGGGGCCCCAAAATGTCATTATTTACTGCAGGAATGCGATCGATTTAACCTCACCGGGGTAATTTATACATTATTCACACATATTAACCACTTAAGCCCCGGACCTCTAGGCAGCTAAAGGCCCAGGCCAGGTTTTGCGATTCGGCACTGCGTCGCTTTAACAGACAATTGCGCGGTCGTGCGACGTGGCTCCCAAACAAAATCGGCGTCCTTTTTCCCCCCACAAATAGAGCTTTCTTTTGGTGGTATTTGATCGCCTCTGCGGTTTTTATTTTTTGCGTTATAAACAAAAATAGAGCGACAGTTTTGAAAAAAATTCAATATTTTTTACTTTTTGCTATAATAAATATCCCTAAAAAAAGATATACAAAAACATTTTTTTTCCTCAGTTTAGGCCGATACGTATTCTTCTACCTATTTTTGGTAAAAAAAAATCGCAATAAGCGTTTATCGGTTGGTTTGCGCAAAATTTATAGCGTTTACAAAATAGGGGATAGTTTTATTGCATTTTTATTATTTTTTTTTTTTACTACTAATGGCGGCATTTTTTTCGTGACTGCGACATTATGGCGGACACTTCGGACAATTTCGACACATTTTTGGGACCATTGTCATTTTCACAGCATAAAAATGCATTTAAATTGCATTGTTTATTGTGAAAATGACAGTTGCCGTTTGGGAGTTAACCACAGGGGGCGCTGTAGGAGTTAGGGTTCACCTAGTGTGTGTTTACAACTGTAGGGGGGTGTGGCTGTAGGTCTGACATCATCGATTGTGTCTCCCCTATAAAAGGGATCACTCGATCGATACGCCGCCACAGTGAAGCACGGGGAAGCCGTGTTTACATACGGCTCTCCCCGTTCTTCAGCTCCGGGGAGCAATCGCGGGACTCCAGCGGCGATCGGGTCCGCGGGTCCCACGGTCCTGCTCCCGGAGCTCGCCCGCGACCCACGGCTGGGTAGATGTACAGGACGTACCAGTCGTGCCATTCTGTGGACGTATATATACAGTGGGCAGTCCTTAAGTGGTTAAAATCAGCATTTTTTGCTAAAAAAATTACTTAGAACCCCCCAAGCATTATATATATATTTTTTCTGAAAGCAGAGGCCCTAGAGAATAAAACGGTGGCTATGCCAATTTTTGTTATGTCACATGATGTATGTGCTGCCGTACATCAAATTCAATTCTTTAGAAAAAGAAAAAAAAATGAATTTTAGTGCACACAAGATAGCCGCTTGCCCTCCGTAAAATATCAGGCGCCCCCCCCTACAAGCAGCGGCTTGCTGTTAACTCTCATAAAGTCGACGGCACATATCAGGTCCTCCCATTCAACATTGACTCTCTCATGAAAAATACATCTTATCAGGGCTTTTTTTCGCAGAAAATAGGTGAAGGAACTCAACCACAATCCCCCCAAAACCCCCCTCCTCCCAGGGGTGTGCTATGTGCAGAGGTCTTGGGTGTGCACTTGGTACATAGTACAGAGTTTAGGGGTGCGCTATGTGCAGAGTTCTTGGGTGCGATTGGTAAATAGTAAAGAGTTTAGGGGTGCGCTATGTGCAGAGTTTCGGGGTGTGCTTGGAACATAGTACAGAGATTAGGGGTGCACTATGTGCAGAGTTACAGGGTGCACTTGGTACATAGTACAGAGTTTAGGGGTGCACTATGTGCAGAGTTCTGGGGTGCGCTTGGTACATAGTACAGATATTAGGGGTGCGCTATGTGCAGAGTTCCGGGGTGCGCTTGGTACATAGTACAGAGTTTAGGGGTGCGCCATGTGCAGAGTTCTGGGGTGCGCTTGGTACATAGTACAGATATTAGGGGTGCGCTATGTTCAGAGTTCTGGGGTGTGCTTGGTACATAGTACAGAGTTTAGGGGTGAACTACATGCAGAGTTCCGCGGTGCGCTTGGTACATAGTACAGACTTTAGAGATGCGCTATGCGCAGAGTTCTTGGGTGCGCTTGGTACATAGTACAGAGATTAGGGGTGCGCTATGTGCAGAGTTCCGGGGTGCGCTTGGTACACAGTACAGAGTTTAGGGGTGCACCATGTGCAGAGTTCTGGGATGCGCTTGGTACATAGTACAGAGTTTAGGGGTGCGCTATGTGCAGAGTTCCGCGGTGCGCTTGATGCATAGTACAGAGTTTAGGGGTGCGCTATGTAAAGAGATCCGCTGTGCGCTTGGTACATAGTACAGAGTTTAGGGGTGCGCTATGTGCAGAGTTCCGCTTTGCGCTTGGTACATAGTACAGAGTTTAGGGGTACACCATGTGCAGAGTTCTTGGGTGTGCTTGGTACATAGTACAAAGTTTAGGGGTGCGCTATGTGCAGAGTTCTTGGGTGCGCTTTGTACATAGTAAAGTGTTTAGGGGTGCGATATGTGCAGAGTTTCGGGGTGTGCTTGGAACACAGTACAGAGTTTAGGGGTGCGCTATGTGTAAAGTTCCGTGGTGCGCTTAGTACATAGTATATAGTTTAGGGGTGTGCTACTTGCAGAGTTCCGGGGTGTGCTTGGTACATAGTACAGAGATTAGGGGTGCGCCATGTGCAGAGTTCCGGGGTGCGCTTGGAACATAGTACATAGATTAGGGGTGCGCTATGTGCAGAGTTACGGGGTGCACTTGGAACACAGTACAGAGTTTAGGGGTGCGCTATGTGCAATTTTCTGGGGTGTGCTTGGTACAGAGTTTAGGGGTGCACTATGTGCAATTTTCTGGGGTGTGCTTGGTACATAGTACAGAGTTTAGGGTTGCACTAAGTGCAGAGTTCTGGGGTGCGCTTGGTACATAGTCTAGAGATTAGGGGTGCGTTATCTCCACACTTCTTGGCTGTGCTTGGTACATAGTACAGAGTTTTGGGGTGCGCTATGTGCAGAGTTCTTGGCTGTGTTTCTCCTCGCTCTATCTAATCATAGAAGCATCGGCTTTGTCTTTCCTCCCGATGGAGGATAATAACAACTTCCTCAAGCCAGGTGTTCTCAGGGAACTTTCTTCCTATAGAAACACACGTAATTATATCATTTTACACGCAAAGTTTCCTTTTATTTTGTTCCCCAGCTGAGTTATTTATTTCCCGGAGACGTTTCGCAGCATTGCGCTATTTTAGTTTCACCCAAATACATCTACATATCAATTCCGAGATGAATCCAAAGAAGGTGTTTTAATTGGAGGGACAACGCGCACCACCCCCCAATGATGTTTAACCACTTAGGGACCACCCTATAGAAGTTTTACTGCTACAAAGCAGCAGCTGTGCGCAGGTTCACGTACATACATTATCTCACAAAAGTAAGTACACCCCTCCGTCACATTTTTGTAAATCTTTTCCTCTATCTTTTCATGTGACAACACTAAATACCGTATTTATCGGCGTATAACGCGCACTTTTTTCCCCTTAAAATCAGGGGAAAAATCGCGGGTGCGCGTTATATGCCGATCCCCGCTGTCTCTGAGCGCCGCCGACAATGACCGAGCCAAGCCGAGTGTACTGCACACTCAAATAGGCTCGGCCACGCTCGGCTCCGCCCGCAGGACCGCGAGAGAAGCCGTGAGAAGCCGACACAGACCGAGCCGAGTGTACTGCGCACTCGGCTAGGCTCGGCCATGCTCGGCTCCGCCCGCAGGACCGCGAGAGAAGCCGACATAGACCGAGCCGAGTGTACTGCGCACTCGGCTAGGCTCAGCCACGCTCGGTTCCGCCCGCAGGACCGTGAGAGAAGCCGAGAGAAGCCGACATAGACCGAGCCGAGTGTACTGCGCACTCGACTAGGCTCGGCCGCGCTCGGCTGCGCCCGCAGGACCACGAGAGAAGCCAACATAGACCGAGACAAGTGTACTGCGCACTCGGCTAGGCAAGGCTACGCTCGGCTCCGCCCGCAGGACCGCGAGAGAAGCCGAGAGGAGCCGAAAACACAGGAAATCCGCCAAGACAGCAGATGGACACCTCCAAAGCCGCAGATGGACACCCACAAGGCTGGATGGGCCGCAGACGGACGCCAGACAAGGCCGCCGATGGACGCCGGCAAGACAGCAGACGGACACAGACAAAATTTGCTACAATGTAAAGTAGTGAGTGTACAGCTTGTATAACAGTGTACATTTTGGTCTGGGTCTTAAGTGGTTAAGTCCTTGCAATGTACAGAGATCTCCCAGAGGGAATGTTGTTTTTTTCTCAACAAAAGTGGAGTTCTGCTTTAAATTTCACAACTGGAAAGATAGAAAATCCTTTGGCAGATAAAACAGCGAACATTAGTGTATTTCATCTGTATGTTTAGCAGTTTGCCTGGAGAAGAGCTTTAATATGACACGACTCTACAATAAAAGAATACATAAATGCACATCAGTTAAGAAGAATTATTGCTGAGCTTCCTTTGCAAACATATGCTGAGGATCTCCCGGCAGGGGGTATTGTGAAGACGGACTCAGCAGGGAACACGGTGCATTGGGTTGTGTGCATTCTATAAGTCGGAGATATTGCAGGTTCATTGACGAGTCCTGTTGGTTGGGACGAGTGAACCTGCACCGGGTTGGGTTTATTGGAGGCTCTCCAAACCCAGTGGTAAGTCAATGAGCCCCAGTGGTGTATAGTGTTGCCCACGAATATTCGTATTGCGAATATTCGGCTCGAATATGGCATATTCGAGTATTCGCGATATATTTCGAATTTCGCGGTGAACATTCGCTATTCCGAATATTCAAATTTTTTCAATTTTATTTTTAGAACAGATCACATCCTAGAGATCTCCATCGACGTCTAAAAGCATTGCTGGTATGATTAGAGACCTTGGGCCGAGTAGCTGAAGCGATCATTTTATCTTGCCGAAAAATCGCAATGCGATTATTCGGCAATCGGAATATCGCGCGATTATTTTCTCCGCCCTTCTTTTGCATCAGAGCCAATCAGAGTGCTCCTACCGCAGTTGTCGAAATTCCGCAATAAATATCGCATTTTGCGAAATTTCGATAAAATATCAGGAATATTCGATTTCATAATGAGCCAATCAGAGTGCTCCTACCGCAGTTGTCGAAATTCCGCAATCAATTTCGCATTCGCATTTTGCGAAATTTCGATAAAATATCACGAATATTCTGAGCCAATCAGAGGGCTCCTACCGCAGTTGTCGAAATTCCGCAATAAATATCGCATTCGGATTTTGCGAAATTTCGATAAAATATCACGAATATTCTGAGCCAATCAGAGGGCTCCTACCGCAGTTGTCGAAATTCCGCAATAAATATCGCATTCGCATTTTGCGAAATTTCGATAAAATATCACGAATATTCTGAGCCAATCAGAGTGCTCCTACTGCAGTTGTCGAAATTTCGCAATTATTTTCGCATTCGCAATAGCGAAATTTCGCAAACATTTCATTTCGATAAAATATCACGAATATTCGAATTTAGCGAATATTTCTCAAATATTCGGCTATATATTCGTGATATATCGCGAAATCGAATATGGCGTATTCTGCTCAACACTAGTGGTGTATCCTCCATGAATGCAATGGCCCGGACTCACATGCATCGGCGCATATTTATGCCGGCGTAGCATATGGAATATACGCTACGCCGACGCAGCGCAGAGGGGCAAGCACCGAATTCACAAAGCACTTGCCTCCAAATCTACGCTGGGTTTCTTAGTCGTAACTTGTCGTAAGTGGAAGTGGGCGTGAGCCATGCAAATGAGGCGTGACCCCATGTAAATGATGGATTGAGCGTCATAAAGATACGAATAACGTACGGCGCATGCGCCATCCCGTGGACGCATCCCAGTGAGCATGCTCAGAATCACGTTGAAACAACTGCCTAAGATGCGACGGATCACTGCCTGCGACGTGAACGTAACCTACACCCAGCCCTATTCACGTACAACGTAAACGACGTAAAATACGACGGCTCTGTTCCCTGGTCCATACATTTGCATGAGTTGCGCCTCCTATATGGGGAATAACTTTACGCCGGACGTACGACTTACGCAAGCCGCGTATATTATGCGCCGGGCGCAACTACGTTCGTGAATCGGCGTATCTCCCTCGTTTACATTGGGGTAGATTCAGTAACATCTGTGCTTTTTTTACGTAGGCGCAGGGCACCGTTTTGCCCTGCGCCCACGCAAATTTTCTGCGCTACCCGCGATTCACGGAGCAGTAGCTCCGTAAATTGCGTGTGCGCTCCGGCAAAATGCCCGGCGTAAGCACGCGCAATTTAAATGATCCCGTAGGGGGCGGGAATCATTTAAATTAGGCGCGTTCCCGCGGCGATCCCGACGTGCATTGCGGCAAATGACATCGCAAGGACGTCATTCGCTTCAAAGTGAACGTGAATGGCGTCCAGCGCCATTCACGAATCACTTACGCAAACTACGTAAAGTTCAAATTTCGCGATGCGGGAAAGACGGGTATACGTAACATTGGCTGCCCCTGCTAATAGCAGGGGCAGCCTTACGCGAAAACCGCCGTACGCAAACGACGTAAACTGCGTATGCAGGGCTCCCGTAACGTTGTGAATCGGCGTTAGTATGCAATTTGCATACTATACGCTGAGCACAACGGGAACGCCACCTAGCTGCCATCGCAAGAATGCAGCCTAAGATATGCGGGCATAAGGAGGCTTATGCCACGCATATCTTAGGCTGTAGTCGGCGTAACAAGCTCTCTGAATCAGGAGAACTCGTTACGCCGGGGCAAGTAAGCAATTGCGCTGCGTAACTATGGTTACGCAGGCGCAATTGCTCTTTAAATCTGGGCCATTGATTTGAAAATCAATGGGAGCGGCAAATGCGCCCGGCGTAAATATGTGCCCACGATACGCCGGCGTAGGAAAGTTACGTCGGTCGGATGAAGCCTATTTTCAGGCGTATCTCAGTTTATGGGCACGGCGCACAGATACAACGGTGCATACTTACACTTACGCGGCGTATCTCGAGATACGTCGGCGTAAGTGCTTTGTGAATCCGGGCCGATGTGTGTGGTGCATTGCAGAACATAGGGAGGTGCTGGTTCTCTGTCTGTCTGTTGATTACCATTCACAGCTGCAGCAAAGATCCATATAGCTTGTGTGCCGGGGAGGAGATCGGGGAGCAGCACGGGGAAGGATTGTATGAAACATCACGTACCTGCTCGGGGTCAATTTGACGAAAAGGCTTCCCTTACACCCAGGGCCAGGAAGGAAGAGAGGAAAGATCCCTGGTGTCGCACATCTACGAAGTCCTATCGTGGTATGAGAGAGACAACCTCAACCTGGGTTCCCACCAGGCAGGGCTGGACTGGGACGGAAATTTGGCCCTGGACTTCATCCAGACCGGCCCACTTAAATTTTGAGTATCCCCATCAGTAGCCCCCTCACATCAGAGTGTCCCCTTACATCAGAGTGTCCTCATCAGCAGCCCCCTTACATCAGAGTGTCCCCATCAGTGTCCCCTTACATCAGAGTGTCCCATCAGCAGCACCTTACATCAGAGTGCCCCCATCTGTGTCCCCTTACATCAGAGTGTCCCATCAGCAGCCCCCTTACATCAGAGTGTCCCCATCAACAGCCTCCTTACATCAGAGTGTCCCATCAGCAGCACCTTACATCAGAGTGTCCCCATCAGTGTCCCCTTACATCAGAGTGTCCCCCATCAGCAGCCCCCTTACATCAGAGTGTCCCCATCAGTGTCCCCTTACATCAGAGTGTCCCCCATCAGCAGCCCCCTTACATCAGAGTGTCCCCATCAGCAGTCCACATACATCAGAGTGTCCCATCAGTGTCCCCTTACATCAGAGTGTCCCCCATCAGCAGCCCCCTTACATCAAAGTGGTCCCATCAGCAGCCCCCTTACATCAGAGTGTCCCTATCAGCAGCCCCCTTACATCAGAGTGTCCCCATCAGTGTCCCCTTACATCAGAGTGTCCCCATCAGTGTCCCCTTACATCAGAGTGTCCCCATCAGTGTCCCCTTACATCAGAGTGTCCCCATCAGCAGCCCCCTTACATCAGAGTGTCCCTATCAGCAGCCCCCTTACATCAGAGTGTCCCCATCAGTGTCCCCTTACATCAGAGTGTCCCCATCAGTGTCCCCTTACATCAGAGTGTCCCCATCAGTGTCCCCTTACATCAGAGTGTCCCCATCAGCAGCCCCCTTACATCAGAGTGGTCCCATCAGCAGCCCCCTTACATCAGAGTGCCCACCATCAGCAGCCCCTTTACATCAGAGTGTCCCCATCAGCAGCCCCCTTACATCAGAGTGTCCCCCATCAGCAGCCCCCTTACATCAGAGTGTCCCCCATCAGTGTCCCCTTACATCAGAGTGTCCCCATCAGTGTCCCCTTACATCAGAGTGTCCCCATCAGTGTCCCCTTACATCAGAGTGTCCCCATCAGTGTCCCCTTACATCAGAGTGTCCCCATCAGTGTCCCCTTACATCAGAGTGTCCCCCATCAGCAGCCCCCTTACATCAGAGTGCCCCCCATCAGCAGCCCCTTTACATCAGAGTGTCCCATCAGCAGCCCCCTTACATCAGAGTGTCCCTATCAGCAGCCCCCTTACATCAGAGTGTCCCCATCAGCAGCCCCCTTACATCAGAGTGTCCCCATCAGCAGCCCCCTTACATCGGAGTGTCCCATCAGCAGCCCTCTTACATCGGAGTGTCCCATCAGCAGCCCTCTTACATCAGAGTGTCTCCATCAGCAGCCCCTTTACATCAGAGTGTCCCCATCAGCAGCCCCCTTACATCAGAGTGTCCCCATCAGTGTCCCCTTGCACCAGAGTGTCCCCCATCAGCAGCCCCTTACATCAGAGTGTCCCATCAGCAGCCCCCTTACATCAGAGCGTCCCTATCAGCAGCCCCCTTACATCAGAGCGTCCCCATCAGCAGCCCCCTTACATCAGAGTGTCCCATCAGCAGCACTTTACATCAGAGTGTCCCCATCAGTTTCCCCTTACA
This sequence comes from Rana temporaria, assembly GCF_905171775.1. NCBI lineage: Eukaryota > Metazoa > Chordata > Amphibia > Anura > Ranidae > Rana > Rana temporaria. The sequence continues at coordinate 472,472,660 of NC_053492.1, read as the reverse complement.
TCAGAGTGTCCCCATCAGTTTCCCCTTACATCAGAGTGCCCCCCATCAGCAGCCCCTTTACATCAGAGTGTCCCCATCGGTGGGCCGATGGCTCAGTGAGCCGGTCAGGTGCAGTCGTGGAGCTGCTCCTCTCTGACAGTGAGTGATCGCGATTTCACTCCTGTCACCAAGGAGCAGCTGCCAACACTTGCTGGAGTGAGGATTAGGCTTTCTGCTTCCTCCAGCCTGCAGGGGGAGATAGACAGCTAGGAGAAGTGATTTGGGGGGTTTGTGCTAGAAGAGGTGATAGAGGAGGCGGGTGGGAGTGGCCAGCTCAGGCTCTCAGCGACTAGCTGAGAGGCTGAGCCTGGTGCCGTCCAGGCATGTGGGCGGATCCCGACCATATGGTCACGATCTTTCCTGAGCCTGGACCGGCTCTTTGACCTGAGCCGACGATGGGCTTCGGTCCGCTGTCTGCTGAAAACAGGTCACAGGAGTGCAGAACGAGCCGCACTTCTGTGATCCGCAGGAGAAGTACAGCCAAACTAGCTTTTCCCGTACTTCTCCTTTAAATTATCACTAGTCATGAACATATTTGGTCATCAGCTGAGATCCTTTCTACATTACCGCAGTGCCGGAGGTTTTGGCGGGCAAATGGCCATGATATTTTGAGAGGTCTGTGAACAGCGAATGGGGCTCTAAACCGAACCTGAATCTCATTCCGCGTAACGTCTCTGGCAGTAGAATGTCCCAGATCACGGTGAGAAGTTTTCCTGGCAGACTCTTGCGTACTTCCCGGCATCCCCAGGAAAGAATTACAATCTTCAGACGGTTCTGTCTTTATTTAGCCCATTTGTTATGTTTGTGTTTCCTCTGACAGTCTCCATCACTCAGCGGGTTCCTCCGCTGAAGGTTTTTGCTTATTGTCAGGGCCGCAGCGTATCAATCATATCTTTGAGGCCGTTTGGTGGGGCGGGCAGAGCGGCGGGAGCCTCATGCGGGGAGAAGAGTGCCCATGGCACCGGCAAGATGAAGATGTCAGATGGAGACCGGGAGAGAGAAGCAGGGCACCAGCAGATATTATTAGACTAATATTTCCTCGTCCATGGCACATCGCAGTGTCCCCATACCACGCCTTGGGGTGGCTGACTGCAGTTTACAGCTGGTGATTAAAGGTGGATGCCGGCGATGTGGTTTATTTGACGTAGAAGCTCCTGCAAATCTGTATCTCATTGCATCAGCTTAAAGGGAAACTCAATCCCCTTCTAGGCAGCTGTATGTATGCAAGGATTATGGATATCTCTTAACCCGCACATCGAAGCAAGCCCACTCGTGATGGTATGTGGCCATCTCAGCCTGGGCTCCCACCAGGCCACACCCCCAATTCACTCCGCCCCTCGGAGCTTAAAGTAGAACTATAGGCAAAACTTTTTTTTTTCATTTTTGATAGAACGGAATGAAGCGCATTGGGGGTTATAACTAGGGTTGTCCCTATACTGATACTAGTATCGGTATCGGGACCGATACCAAGCATTTCCCCGAGTACTTGTACTTGGGGAAAATGCTCCGATACTTTACCGATACCTGACTCTCCCTCCATGCTCCTGTGTCCCCCCCTCTGTGCCGCTGCCGTTCTGCTCTCCCCCTCTGTGCCGCTGCCGTCCTCTGTTCCCCCCCTCCGTGCCGCTGCCGTCCTCTGTTCCCCCCCTCCGTGCCGCTGCCGTCCTCTGTTCTCCCCCTCCGTGCCGCTGCCATCCTCTGTTCTCCCCCTCCGTGCCGCTGCTGTCCTTTGTTCTCCCCCTCCGTGCCGCTGCTGTCCTCTGTTCTCCCCCTCCGTGCCGCTGCCGTCCTCTGTTCTCCCCCTCCGTGCCGCTGCCGTCCTCTGTTCTCCTCCTTCGTGCCGCTGCCGTCCTCTGTTCTCCCCCTCCTTACCGCTGCCGTCCTCTGTTCTCCCCCTCCGTGCCGCTGCCGTCCTTTGTTCTCCCCCTCCGTGCCGCTGCCATCCTCTGTTCTCCCCCTCCATGCCGCTGCCGTCCTCTGTTTGGCTCTCCCCCTCCGTGCCGCTGCCGTCCTCTGTTTTGCTCTCCCCCTCCGTGCCGCTGCTTCCCCACTCCATGATCTTTGTCCCCCCTCCGTGTCCTCCTCCGCCCCCTCTGTCAGGATGGAGAGCGGC